>NW_011495042.1:5095220-5110839 GCF_000754665.1 Bison bison bison | reverse complement strand
CGATCAAACAGCCCGCAGGAGGGCCCCGGGCCTGAGCCCCGAACCCCAGACGGCTCAGGTGAACACGTGGCCGAGATCCCCGCACCTCTGCCCCACGGCCACTGGGACGCTCTCCTTCTGCCATCTGGTGGTCAGCCTGGGGACAGCAGCCAGAGAGCCGGTCTGGTCCCAGCCGGAGAGAGAGGGCCTGAGCATGTGCTGGTGGAGGAAGCTGTGTGTGCCGGGAGCGAGAGCGAAGAGGTCCCAGCAGGGGATGTAAGTAGAAGAGAAGAGATCACTTCCTGCAGAGCCATCTGTTCCTGGCCCAGAGATGCTGGCCAGCAGGTATGGCCCTCCCTGGGCCCTGGCAGTGGGCCGGTGTCCAGCGCCTGGGGCCTGGGCACGCCGGTGCAGGACACACCCTGCAGACCGTCTGCAGGCCCCAGCGGCCCTGTGGGCTCAGCAGCCAGGAGGGCTGTTTCAACTAAAACCTCAGAGTCTGTGAATAACCTGGCTTTACGCATAGGAAATAATGCACGTCAGGTAACATCCTGTCCCCTGTCGGGCAGAAGAACACAGTGGTGATCAGCAGGTCTTGAGGGTAGCCATGGGCACGGGCTCAGGTGTGCGGGAGCCATCACAGGAGGAGGTGGGGCGCAGAGCTGGAGCCGCTTTGTTAAGGGATGTACTCAACTGTTGCCCCAGAATTACCTATGGAAGCTGCAAGTGAGAAGCAGTCTCATAATTAGATAGTACGTGAAACACCCACGTGAAGAAATGTTATCTTGCCTTTAGAAGGGAGTCTCATTACGAACCTAGGCATGTGCTTGTGAGGTGTGCAGTCAGGCGAAAAAAAAAAGCAACACATAAAATTGACCCACGAAACGATCCTCCATGGAGGATAAAGAAAAAATAAGTCAAGATGCCAATACTGACCTTGGGACAACATGGGTGGGAACATGGGTCCCTTTAGAAGAGTGTTTCTTTCCGTAATAAGTGCTGCACTCCATGACCCGGGCTTGGCTGAATCCACAGACAACAGGAAGCAAGGACCTGCAGGGCCAACCGGGAGTTACATGCAGATTTCCAGCTGCCCGGAAGCTCGGCGCCCCACCGCCCATGTTGTTCAAGGGTCAGCTATAAAAGGAAAACAAAAAACCTCTTTTTCTACATAAATAATAGAAAATTTCATTTTTAACAGAATCCAGCAAGTGTGGATCTGGGAAACTTAGCAGAAGTATGTTCATTTTAAAATGCAGCCTCCGTATAACATGTAGGGCTTACGTTTGTCCTACGTGTATCTTATTTTCCTCTTCAGGTATTGCCGCAGAAGAGACTGGTATGTAGGAGAAATCCGTTCAGGATCTTTGAGTATCTGCAGCTCAGCCTAGAAGAGGTAATGTTGCCAGCATGGTGTTTCTCAGCGTGGGCCTCGGGCCTGGGCGACAGTGTAGACAAGCCCTCCTCAGTGCCTTTCTGCCTGCACTTGGGTACCGAGACCACCACAGGCAGCGCCCGCCGTCGGCCTGTCTGCATTTCACTCCTCGGCCTTTGCTTTATCCACTCTAGGAGGTCCATTTGTGGGTCCTGCCCGGTATCATCCCACAGAGGTTTCAGGGGGTCACGTGACTCTTTTGACATCAGGGTTTCAGATTGTCCAAATACCGTTTTACTCTTTTTTTTTACCAGCTACTGTAGAAACATGGTGCCCCAGATGGTAAAGAATCTGCCTGCAAAGTGGGAGAACTGGGTTGGGAAGATCCCCTGGAGGAGGGCATGGCAGCCCACTCCAGTATTCTTGTCTGGAGAGTCCCCATGGAGAGAGGAGCCTGGGGGCCCAAAGAGTCGGACACAACTGAGCGACCAAGCATAAAAAAATTACAAGTTTATTGAGACACAGAGCACATACATACCATTCTCTCATTTAAAGTGTGCAGTGGTTTTATATATATGTGTGTGTGTGTGTGTGTGCATGCGCGTGCTGTGTTTAGTCACTCAGTCGTGTCCAACTCTTTGTGTGTGTGTGTGTGCGCGCGTGCGCGTGCTGTGTTTAGTCACTCAGTCGTGTCCGACTCTTTGAGATCCCATGAACTGCAGCCCACGAGGCTCCTCTGTCCATGGGATTCTCCAGGCGAGAAAACTGGAGTGGGTTGCCATGCCCTCCTCCAGGGGATCTTCTCAACCCAGGGATTGAGCCCAGGTCTTCCGCATTGCAGGCGGATTCTTAACTGTCTGAGCCACCAGGGAAGCCCATATATATGTGTGTGTATATATGTACACACACACGCATATACGTGATTGTATATTTATTTGGCTCTGCTGGGTCTTTCCTGCTGCACAGGCTTTTCTCTAGCTGAGGTGAGCAGGGACTACTCTAGTTGTGCCCAGGCTTCTCTTTGCAGAAGCTACTTTTGTCGTGGAGCATGGACTCTAGAGCATTTGGGCTGCAGACCGTGGGCTCAGTAGCTGAGGCACACAGGCTTAGTTGCTCCGAGGCATGTGGGATCTTCCTGGACCGGGGATTGAACCCATTGTCTCCTGCATTGGCAGGCAGATTCTTTACCACTGAGCCACCAGGGAATCCCCTGTGCAGTGGTTTTTAGCATATTCCTGGAGCTTCACCAGCTTTTTGTAAACTGTGATGCGTGCTCTGGGTCATGTCATGACAGCTGATTATGTGAATGGATGGATTCTAAGTGTTTCCTTCTGCAGAATTACTAACGTGTCCCCTTTATGGAAGCTTCAAAAGTGGGTGCAGGCGGGTTTCTAAACCTGCCTCCTGTTTTCCTTCTGGGGTTCCTCTGTCCTGTGTTCATACAGCCTCGAGGGCCTCCTTTTTTGCTTCTGTCTGCACTGCACCCGGATTTGAAGACGGCGCCCCTCCTCCGTGTCGTGTCTGTGGCTGTGCCCTTCTCTGGGGGAGCCCCTGCCTGCCTGGACAGCTCCCGCAGCGTCTGGCTCAGCTCTGGGCGTCTCTGTGGGTCTCACGCCACGCTCATTGAGCTCCTCCACGCTGGTCATTCCCCATATGTGCTCACAGAGAAGTGATGGTGTCTCCCGCTGGCCCCTGCCTCCCTCCAGTGTGGCCAGCGGGACACAGAAGAGCTCGCGGCAGGAAAGGACGTCGGGATTTATTCCCTTCATCTACTCATTCTACACACGAGACAGCTGAGTCCGCTGTCGAGTACAGTGGTCACCAGCCGTGTGTGACTAGATAAACTAATTAAAATTGAGCAAAATTAAAACCCCTGTCCTCGGTTGCGCCCGCCGCATTTCAGACGCTCAGCAGGCACACGTAGTGCTGGGAACACCAGTCTCTAGCTGCTTGGCCTCTCTGAGCCTCTGGTGTCTGCACCGTGAGATGAGGGTCGTGTAACACCTCGTGCGTAAAGTGTTCCGGAATTAAATCGTGCGTGTGCTGGCCCCAGCGAAGCGCGTGTTGTGCCGCGGTGCCCGGGGGGTGTGCCCGCTGCTGCTGTCATCGGCATCATTATGGTCACTTGTGCAAGCCCGTTACTGGCTGGTTGGAACCCTTTCCTTTGCAATTCATGTCGAGCAAAATTATTCACCGGGTGCCTTCTGTGTCCAGGCCCTGGGCTGAGTATTAACAGTCCAGAGAGAGGCAGAATGTGGCTCAAGTCCTCTCACAGACGGGACTGCGGTCCGGCGTGATGGGCACAGCGTGGGCTGCACCTGTGCCACGCCCTCCTACCCGGTGCCTGACGTCTGTGACGTGCTCGGTGACAATTATCAATGGACGTGTACGAGGTCTGGGATTGGCCCAGAAACCGGTGGAGCCTGAAGGGACGAGATGCGTGTCAGGAACCGGGGGCTCTACCTCTGCTCCAGCCCAGTGACCCGCTGATGCTTCTCACTGACTGTCTTGCTCTTGCTTCCCAAACACTTGCTGAAGAAATGCTGGAGTGACAGGAGACGAGGGGGTTCTCATTCCTGCAAGCTGCTTGGTCCCCGAGAAATTCCAGAGACATGTTGGCAGAAGTCTCCAGGCTGCTGCCAGTTAAGCCCAGCCCCACTTCCCAGCTCCGTTTTGGCCGATTTCCTTGGATGCATCACCCCCGTTTATCAGCACCACCCGTGCAGTTTTCCGTGTGTCCATAAATGCCCACGAGGAACATGGGCAGCCCTGCTGTGGTGATTCAAAGCGGCTCTTAGGTTGTGAGAATGGCAGCACTGAGCTGGCTTAGACATCTGTCTTGGAGAGCTGTTTTTCACCTTAATAACGCTTTAGGCCCTGACCAGATCTAGTGATATGGCGTTAAAACCATCATTAGGCTTATCCATCCATCATATTGGTTGGTTTAGTTGCTAAGTCATGTCTGACTCTTGCAACCCGGTGGACTGTAGCCCATCAGGCTCCTCTCTCCCTGGAATTCTCCAGGCAAGAATACTGGAGTGGGTTGCCTTTTCCTTCTCCAGGAGATCTTCCTGACCCAGGGATTGAACCCAAGTCTCCTGCACTGCAAGTGGATTCTTTACTGACTGAGCTACCAGGGAAAGCCATTATCCATCATTATTAGTACTCCTCAAGTAAAGACTTACTGTGACATTTCAAGGAACGAAGTAGACATTCCCCACAGACCTCCCTGGACTTGTTCTTCACCCGCCTAGTTGTGTCCGGTTCTTTGAGACCCGTGGACTGTAACTGCCAGGCTTCCCTGTCCTTTACTATCTCCTGGAGTTTGCTCACATTTATATCCATTGAGTCTGTTACACTGTCTTAACCATCTCATCCTCTGCTGCCCCCTTCTCCTCCTGCCTTCAGTCTTTCCCAGCATCAGGGTCTTTTCCAGTGAGTCGGCTCTTCACAGCAGGTGGCCTAAGTGTTGGCGCGTCAGCATCAGTCCCTCCAAACACTACTCAGGGTTGATTTCCTTTAGGATTGACTGGTTTGGTCCCCTTGCAGTCCAAGGGACCCTCAAGGGTCTTCTCTAGCACCAGAGTTGGAAAGCATCAGTTCCTTGGTGCTCAACCCTTATGGTCCAGCATGACTACCGGAAAGACCGTCGCTTTGGCTATACAGACCTTTGTTGGCAAAGTGATGTCTTTGCTTTTTAATAAGCTGTCTGGATTTGTCATAGCTTTCCTTCCAAAGAGCAAGCGTCTTTGATTTCATGGCTGCAGTCACCATTCACAGTGATTTTGGAGCCCAAGAAAAGGAAATCTGTCACTCTCTCCACTTTTTCCCCCTTCTGCTTGCATGAAGTGATGGGACCTGATGGCATGATCTTATTAGTTTCTTGAATGTAGTTTTAAGCCAGCTTTTTCACTCTCCTCTTTCACTCTCATCAAGAGGCTCTTTAGTTCCTCTTCACTTTCTGCCATTAGATGGTATCATCTGCATATCTGAAGTTATTGATATTTCTCCCAGTTATCTTGATTCCAGCCTCATCAAGAAGCTCTTTAGTTCCTCTTCACTTTCTGCCATTAGAGTGGTATCATCTGCATATCTGAGGTTATTGATATTTCTCCCAGTTATCTTGATTCCAGCTTGTGATTCACACAGTCCAGCATTTCTCATAATGTACTCTGCATATAAGTTAAATAAGCAGGGTGACAGTAGACAGCCTTGCCATACTTCTTTCCCAATTTGGAATCAGTCTGTTGTTCCATGTCTGTTTCTAACCATTGCTTCTTGACCTGCCTACAGGTTTCTTGGGAGGCAGATAAGGTGGTCTGGTATTACCATCTCTTTAACAATTTTCCACAGTTTGTTGTGATCTACAGTCAAAGACTTTCACACAGTCCATGAAGAAGATGTTTTCCTAGAATTCCCTTCCTTTCTCTGTGATTCAGTGGATGTTGGCAATTTGATCCCTGGTTCTTCTGCCTTTTCTAAACCCAGCTTGTACATCTGGAAGTTCTGGGTTCACATACTGCTGAAGCCTGGCTTGAAGGGTTTTGAGCATAACCTTATTAGCACGTGAAATGAGCACAATTATCTGGTAGTTTGAACATCCTTTGACAGTGCCCTCCTTTGAGATTGAAATGAAAACTGACCTCTTCCAGTCCTATGGCCACTGCTGAGTTTTCCAAATTTGCTGGCATATGGAGTGCAGCACTTTAACAGCATCATCTTTTAGGATTTGAAGTAGCTCAGCTGGAATTCCATCACCTCCAGTAGCTTTGTATGCAGTTATGCTTCCTAAAGCCCACTTGACTTCACACTCCAGGATGTCTGGCTTCAGGTGAGTGACCACACCATTGTGGTTATCCAGGTTATTAAGACCTTTTTTGTATAGTCTTCTGTGTATTCTTGCCATCACTTCTTAATCTCTTCTGCCTCTGTTAAATCCTTATCATTTCTCTCCTTTATTGAGTCCATCTTTGCATGAAATGTTCCCTTGGTATCTCCAATTTTCTTGAAGAGATCTCCAGTCTTTCCAATTCTATTGTTTTCCTGTATTTATTTGCATTGTTCATTAAAGAGGGCCTTTTATCTCTCCTTGCTATTCTTTGGAACTCTACATTCACTTGGAAATATCTTTCCCTTTCTCCTTTGCTTTTTGCTTCTCTTCTTTCCTCAGCTATTTGTACAGCCTCCTCAGACAACCACTTCGCCTTCTTGCATTTCTTTTTCTTTGGGATGGTTTTGGTCACTGCCTCCTGCAGTGTTGTGAACCTCTGTCCATAGTTCTTTAGGCACTCTGTCTACAAGATCTAATCCCTTGAATCTGTTCATCGCCTCCACTGTGTAACCATAAGGGGTTTGATTTAGATCATACCTAAATGGCCTAGTGGTTTTCCCTATTTTCTTCAATTTAAGCCTGAATTTTGGGATAAGGAGCTGATGATCTGAGCCACAGTCAGCTTCCAGTCTTGTTTTCACTGGCTGTACAGAGCTTCTCCATCTTTGGCTGTGAAGAATATAATCAGTCTGATTTCGGTGTTGACCATCTGGTGATGTCCGTGTGTAGAGTTGTCTCTTGAGTTGTTGGAAGAGGGTGTTTGCTATGACCAGTGCGTTCTCTTGGCAAAGCTCTTTTAGCCTTTGCTCTGCTTCATGTTGTACTCCAAGGCCAAACTTGCCTATTATTCCAGGTATCTCTTGATTTCCTGCTTTTGCATTCCAATTCCCCACGAAGAAAAGGACATCTTTTTTTGGTGTTAGTTCTAGAAAGTCTTGTAGGTCTTCATAGAACCACTCAACTGCAGTTTCTTCAGCATTAGTGGTTGGGGCATAGACTTGAATATATAGTGTAATGATGAATGGTCTGCCTTGGAAATGAATCAAGATCATACTGTCGTTTTTGAAATCGCACCCAAGTACTGCATTTCAGACTCTTTGGTTGATGAAGAGTTCCTCCATTTCTTCTAGGGGGTTCTTGCCCACGGTAGTACATAGAATGGTCTTCTGAATTACATTTGCCTGTTGCTGTCCATTTCAGTTCACTGATTCCTAAGATGTTGATGTGCACTCTAACCATCTCCTGCTTGACCAGGTCCAATTTACCTTGATTTACAGGCCTAACATTCCAGGTTCTTACGCAAATTGTTCTTTACAGCATTGGACTTTACTTTCACCACCAAACACATCCACAGCTAAGCAACATTCCCACTTTAGCTCAGCCTCCTTGTTCCTTCTGGAGCTATTAGCAATTGCCCTCCACTCTTCCCCAGTAGCATATTGGATGCCTTCCAACCTGGGAGGCTCATTTTCCAGTGTTATATCTTTTTGCTTTTTCATACTGTTCATGTTCATGGGGTTCTCGCAGCAAGAATACTACAGTGGTTTGCCATTCCCTTCTCCAGTGGACTGCATTTTGTCAGAACTCTCCACTGTGACCCGTCCGTCTTGGGTGGCCCTGCACAGCATGGCTTGTAACTTGATTAAGTTATGCAGGCCCCTTCAACACTGATGACTTAATTCTAAAGAATGCCAACCCCACTGGAACAAGATCCTCCCCAACTATAATAAGTCGATCAGAATGGGGATTACTTAAACAGGGTGGTCAGGGAAGACCTATCTGAGGAGTGACCTTTGATACCAGCTGTGGGAGCAGCAGTTACAAAGGCCAAGGCAGGAGCGAGCTCAGTGCATCCGAAGAGAAGTGAAGCAGCCTGCTGGGAAGAGTCACAGGGCTGGAGGCAGTGAAGGCAGGTATGCAGCCAGATGCCTGGGAGCAGGGGGTCTTCCCGTGTTGGGAAGGTGGCTTGGGCTGCCCCAGAGATGAGGCTGTGGGACCAGAGTGCGGGGCCCTTTGGAGAAGTACAGGCAGGAGGAGACCACTGGTTTTCAGACGAGATCAGGTGCATTCAGGGTGGTATGGCCATAGACCCGCTGGTCTTCAGAGCAGCTCTCGATTTGGATCTGGATAGAACTAAAGTAGTTATCAAACCACTTTTCTCTTAAAAACTGTCGAGGGACCCTGAGGAGCATCTTACGTGGATTATATCTGTTGATGTTTACCTAATTATATATTTAAATGAAAATTTAAGTATGTGTTTATTAACTCATTTTACATGCTAACCCACTGAAATAATATTTTTATGAAAAACAACTATATTTTTTCAAAGCAAAACAAGTCGAGTGAGAAGAATAGCATGGTTTTTTCATTTTTGCAAAGACTGTAAGGTGAGGCTGAAGAGAAGCACCCTGGACTCTCACATCCGCTGCTCCATTCAGCCTCTTGTGGTATCGCATGTGTCAGAGCCTCTGGGGAGAATGAGCCTTAAACTCAGGAAATGGTTTTGACCTTGTGGCCCCCCTTCAAGGGTCTTGGGGACCCTAGGATCTTCCAACTGGCCACACCTCAAGGACCACTGCTATAAAAAGGAATGTCATAGGTGGCCAGGAGAGGGTGGCGATGGGGTGGATTGGGGCGATTTCTGAGGGTCGGGAAGGTGTTTCCTTAGCAGAGGCTTGCCACTCCTTAAAAGCCCTGCACCTTCACAGCTGTGGTCTTGTGTCCTGAACACTGGGCAGGGAGGAGAGCAGCCGTCAGCACCAAGGACAGCAGCCTGGGGGGGGGGTTGGGGGGCCCTCCAGGGTACCTGTCGTTTGATCAGCCGTCAGCACCAAGGACAGCAGCCTGAGGGGTGGCAGGGAACTGCCTTTCTGCTGCCACCTGCACCAGAGGGCCCTTGACAGGGAACCTGTCGTTTGATCATAAGCCTCGTCCTCCGTCCTCAGGTTTACAAAGAAAGTAGCATGTAGAGCCACCGTTTTAGTTGCCGTCTACTGCAGACCAGCCTCACCCGAGTCTTTCAGGTGTAAACTCAGATCCCAGCCCCCTTCTACAGACAGAGCAAATAGCAGGGCCTGTTTCCCGTGTCAGTGCTGGGCATCCTTTTGTTTTTGTCAGAAGGTTATTTTTATTTCCATATCCAGGTGATCTTACCCAACTGAGCCTGACTTTGCCGTTTCCCCCTTGTATCCCCATGTGAGGGAAGCATGGTGTCATATGATGAAGTTAATGGAAAGATGGGGTTTACTTGTTAGGAAATCACTTTACAGCAAGTGACCAAGAAACTCATTTGATTGTGAGTCAGCCCAAGTCTGCATTGCTCACTTTCCACAAATTTCTTCGTTTTTCTTCTACAATTTTTTTCCCTGGTTATTTTACAGAGGAAAATCCAATGAGCAAAAGTTTCTACTGTTATTGCTCTTTATGTCGTTTTTCAGTTTAACTGTGTGGTTTTTTAAAAGAGAAAATACATGGAAAATTTCATAAAAGTGTTGTTTTTTTTTTCACTGATTTTTAAACTATTCTGTGACATTCCTATTTACCCCTTGAAATTTGAATGAACCATTTATGTTTAAAAGTTTGTGACCAATTGGATGGTGCAAAGGACATTCATTGATATTTAAGGCAAAAATAAATCTGTGAAATAGTTTTTCGAGAACAAGGAACAGTTTCTGATGAGCATTTTCTCCTTGTCCTGTTTTTAGGCCTTCTTCCTGGTCTATGCGCTGGGATGTCTGAGTATTTACTATGAAAAGGTAAGGTGTTTTATTCACACAATCCACTTAAAATTGCCTGATGCCAAAAGCACGTTGTAATCCTTTTCATATTGCTTTACTCCAAGTGTATCTACTTTCACTGGATAAAACTGGAATTGAATTTTTTTTCTCTAAGTTTAGTCTTTGGATCCTGAATTGGGACTGTTCAGGCAAAAAAAGCCAACTTTGATCCTTTGAGACTAAATTTCATTCCCAGATCCTAGGAGAAGAGCAGTGTCTTTATCTGATGATCAGAAAATCCGTGAGAATGGTACTGAAAATTAACAGCAGAAACAAAAACCGCCTGTGCTTAGCACCCGATTCAGTGAAGGTTGTGAGTCAGGTACCTTGCACGCGGTACTTCTGGGCCTTACCTCCGAGCGTGAAGAGTTTTACAGATGAGGTAACTGAGGCTCAGGAAATGAGCCACTCACAGGGTCACGCAGCTGGTCTGGTTAGAATTAGCATTTGAACTGATGCCAGGGCAGCTCCGAAGCCCACAGTTTTGTGCTGTAGTCTGCTGCCCTTGGAAGATCATTAATCCTGTTTCCAGTGAAGGAGCTGGGGGCGGTGGGAGGTGAGAGTTCACCGCACACGTCTGTACTTTTTGAATTTTGGACCTTGTGAATACAACACCTCTTCAAAAAACCTCATGAAGTTAAAATCAAGGTGAAAAAGGTAAGCAGAACATCAGACGGGAGAAGTGAGTGAAGTTGCTCAGTCGTGTCTAACTCTTTGTGACCCCATGGACTGTAGCCTACCAGGCTCCTCCATCCATGAGATTTTCCAGGCAAGAATACTGGAGTGGGTTGCCATTTCCTTTTCCAGGGGATCTTCCCAACCCAGGAATTGAACCTGGGTCTCCTGCATTGTAGGCAGACGCTTTACCATCTGAGCCACCAGGGAAGCCAGGAGAACATGTATTTTATTCTGTCCTTGGGAGCACATGTCTTATCACTCAGCAGATTCTAACCCCATAAATCTTTTTCACGAGTATTCCCGTGGTTTGGGAATGGGTGTGTGGCTGGCGGGTGACTCCTTTTCTCAGGTGGCGGCCCTTCTCAGCCCGCCCTGCGTCCTCCCCTGGGCCCTCGCCAACACTCGTCAGGACGTGCCGGCTGCTGAAACGCGGCGGGCTGTCCAAGTCAGAGTCCAGCCTTCTCCACCAGACTCTTGCTTGTTTTGTGGGGGGATGGATTTGAAGACCACACGCATACGGAGTTTCCACTGTAGGAACAACTGGTTTGGGGGTTTTGTTTTTTGTTGTTTTTTTAAAGAAGAAAAAAAGTCTCAACTTTAGCTCATGTTTATAGTATTAAGATCTTAGGCCGAGACAAACTGATCAAGTCTTATTGAGTGACTGAGCCGTAAACCAAGTAAAGAATGGCTCCTTTTACTCAAGGCTGAAATGAAGCAGGAAGCTTCTCACACTTCCCTGGTGCTTCGTGTGGTGGTTTTGAATTGATACGTGAGAATGTTATCTCATGGTATCGTCAAACAAGCAGTTGGATTATTAATTTGTGCTGTGGGATTAATTACCTAGTTTCAGAGACTAAATGGAGTATCTTTTCTTTTAAGGCTTTTACAGAATTCACTTTTTGCATTTCTGAACGTGGCCCACCGTACTGTAGCTACCCGTCAGGGTCTCTACATGCTGGAACGTGCGCCCTCGGCTTTGGTGGCCCCGGCCCAGCCCCGTTCCTCTGGCTGGGCTGTTCTCTCCCAACACCCTGTCCACTGCCCTTCCTGCCCTCACTTGGCTGCTCCCTGTCTCCAGAGTGGCTGTCTCGGGGGGGCTTCGCCCAGGTCCTCTGTGACTGTGCTGTCCAGTAGAAATATGATGGGAGCCTCACACGAGAGCCTCATGCATAATTTTTAATTTTCTAGTAGCCACACTGAAAAGGTTTTTATTATTTTTAGTCAGCTGAAATTGATGTACATAGTTTATTTAACCGAACATATTTAAGACTACTGAGATAGTCTTAACCCGACATATTTAAACTGCTTCTCTTTTGCATATGAAGTTTGCATTCTCTTTTGCGTACAAAGTCTTTGAAACTCAGTGTGTGTTTATGGCAGTTCAGGGGAGTGGCTGGCGGCCGCCACACTGGACATCTTGGGTCTGTATCTTCCAGCTAAAGCCCTTCATCGTGGGCACCATCTTCAGCTCACATTTGGTAGAGATGCTGTTGATGCGCTGGCCAGGTGACCGATGGGTACACGCATAGTAAGTAATGCCTGGTCTTCTCCTACCAACCACAGGAGCCTTTAACGATCATGAAGCTCTGGAACGCTTTCTCCACAGTTCAGCCCACGTTCAGGACGACCTACATGGCATACCATCACTTCCGCAGCAAGGGCTGGGTGCCCAAGCCCGGACTTAAGTACGGAACAGATTTGCGTAAGTGATTCCTTGGCCTCGCAGGCACGTGAACCAGGCTTAGGGTCCGGGTCAGATTCCGGGGCGAACATCAAATTGGTTGTGTGTGGTTGCTGTTTTTTCCTGAGGTGCTGTCCTCCTCCTGGCTTAGATAAGAGCATTTGGATGAGGGTGGAGGGTATGTTTTTCCCTCTTGTCTGCTCTGAGATCTTAAAAGAGAGTCCACAGCCCCCACCCCCACCTCTCATTAGTTTGTGATCCTGTGATGAAGGGCGGTCCCTTGTCTTCTGGGAGAGTTTCATTTGGCAAATTATGTGTTGCTGCTAAGTCGCTTCAGTCATGTCCGACTCTGTGCGACCCCATAGACAGCAACCCACCAGGCTCCTCCGTCCATGGGATTTTCCAGGCAAGAGGACTGGAGTGTGCAGTTACCACTAATAATCATGGTGTACTGGTGATGGTAGTGACAGCAATCATTTCTTGAGCCCTCACTGAGTGCCAGGCGTTCGACATTCATGACCTCATTTAATCCTAACAGCAGTTGTACGAGACTGGTGCTCTCGAGCCTCATTTTTCTGATAAGGAGACTGCAGTTGTGGTAGAAAGGGTCACCTGCCCCTAAAAGTCTCCAGGGCGAGTATCAGAGTACTGCACTCTGAATGCTGGAACCCAGGCTCTTAGAAACTGCATACGGCACTGCCTCCCTGCTCTTTATTTAAAGGAAGGAGTTGGGGCCCGGCAAGCACCCCATTCACCAGAATATTGCTGAGGGTCTTGTGTGAGCCAGATCTTCTTAGGTGCCAGGAACACCCAGGAGCTGCCTGGGTGGGCACGCTCCTTACATGCTGGGAGGGGGACAAGCAAGCAGACATACAAATATGCACTGTAATTTCAGGGTACTGAGAAAAATAAAGTGGAATAAAGGGACAGAGAGTAAAAGGAAGGTAGATGGTTAGGAGAAGACTCTGAAAAGATGTGCCCCAAACACCAACAACTCAAGTGCAACCCCAGTGAAGGAACAGGTCCCCTGAGAGTGTAGGGAAGAACCCCCAGGGCCCAGGGGAGTAACCCTTTGCAGAGGCGCAAAGGCCCCGAGGCAGGAACGAGTCCAGCAGGTCTCAGTGTGTCCAGAGCTCCGGGGTCCGTCCCTGGGGAGAGTCAGGCTGGGGGAGATCACGTGGGCCCTGGCACAGACTTGGGATGTTATTCTGCCTATTGGAAGTCTGAGGGGATCTCAAGCAAAGGAGTGACTTATATTTAACAACTCGATTCAATAGGACCTTTGCTTTGTTACTAACAGATGGTGGGGTTAGGGTGGGACGAGGGGAGCAAAAGGTGGAAGCAGAGAGAGGAGTCAGGGAAGCTGACCTGACCAGCCTTGCAGCTGGAATAGGAAGTAGGGTCTGGGGGAGGAGAGGAGTTCAGGGTCACGCCTAGATTCTTGGATTTGTGTTTTGGACATAGTAAGTCAACTGGGAGTAGGGGGAGGGGGAAGATGCTGTGAAGATGAACGATTCTGGAGCCCAGGAGGAGTGGGGGGAGGGGGAAGATGCTGTGAAGATGAACAGTTCTGGAGCCCAGGAGAGCCTCGAGGTACACTCTTGCCGGGGGCTGGTTGCATCACTAGGCCTGGGCACGTGGGCGAAGGTCCTTGGGATCCCCTACCGCAGGGGTCCCCAACCTCCAGGATCGAACGCCTGGTGATCTGAGGTGGAGCCGATGTACTGATAGTAGAAAGATGTGATGTACGTGAGTCATTCCCAGACCCCACCGGTCCATGGAAAAACTCCTCCACGGAACCAGCCTGCGGTGCCAGAACGTTCGGGGGCCGCTGCCCTCCAGCACTGCTGCTCCTGATAAGCCCCTGAAACTTTGCCACATCCACCCAGTGGGTGCTTCCTGGGAGCTCTTGAGAATTGTATGTGAGGTGCAAACAAAGATGTCGAGGTGTTTGAGAGGACTCCTGTGACATCATGGCCCCTGAGGTCTACAGGCTCGATCATGTACTGCTCCATGTATTTTTGAGCCTTTCCTTGTTAATACACAAAGAAAGCCAGTTCAGTCTTTTAAATCAAGTGCTCTAAAATCAAGTGTGCTTAACCTAGAATCATAAGATGGTATTCGAGGGGCCCCAGGCACCCCCCCCCCAGAATTTTATTCAAAATTGCATGTTTGTAAATGGGTGCATTTTTCTGCGTCGAGAACGGGTGGTGGTCGTTGTTCAGTCTCTAAGTCATGTCCGACTCTGCGAGCCCATGGACTGCAGCACACCAGGTTCCCCTGTCCTTCACTGTCCTGGAATCTGCTCAGATTCATGTCCCTTGAGTCAGTGATGCTGTCTAACCATCCCATCCTCTGCCACCCCCTTCTGCTTTCATTAAATTCTCAAAGTGGGTCAGCAATATATATAAAGCTAAGGAGTGCCCACCCCTCTAAGATAAAGGCTCCTATTGTTTCTTCCAGGCCTGGGTTTCAGGTACAGATGTCCTAACTCTGGGTCACCACGTGAATGATCAGGATGACCTTGAGCTTAGCTTGCAGAGTCACCCACAGGTCATGGCACTTAAATGAGGTGAGCCTGTGGCCTGGCCATCACTGGCTCCCGCCTGCCCTCTTCCTCCCTGGGGAAGAGCAGCCGCCCAGGCTGCACACTCGGCAGGCCTTGGCCAGTGTGCTTGGTGAATGGGTGAAACATGAGCGGGATTTTCCAGCCAGCAAGGCCACAGTGACGCACTCAGAGGCAGCGGGGTGACGGAGAAAGCCTTTGGGGCTCGCGGCCAGCTCAGTGTCTTGCTGCCTGTGTGACCTCAGAAAGGTTACTGTGCCTCTCAGCTTCCGGTCACTCATCATGTAACATGGATACCATCATATTTATAAAGCAACATCTGTATAAAAAGTAAAAACAGAAAATTGCAGGGGCGGGGCCTCTGTCGAATGTGGTGTAAGCATACCTTATCCATGTGCTTTCAGTACTCAAGTCATCTTTGTGGAGGGTGAGTAGAGAGAACTTGCTCATTTAAAAATAAACAGCCTGATAAGGATGGATGAAAGGGTGGACAGACGGACAGACTTTTTAAAAAGGAGGAAAATCCATCCACTGCTGTTTCCCAGCTCCCCAAGGCCTTTGCCCGCTGGGGGGTGTTTTACGCACTTGGAGACGCTCGTGTGGTTACTGTGAGCCCAGGTCCTGGCCCAGCAGCGCCGGGAAGGGCGTCTTCAGGCCAGAGTCCGGGAGCTGTGCTGGCCAGCGGTGAGGGATGTGGCCCCCCGACCTTGGCCCCCGCCCCAGGCGCAGCAGT
>NW_011495042.1:5082310-5095120 GCF_000754665.1 Bison bison bison | reverse complement strand
CAGTAGGGTGCTGCCTGTGTCTAACACTGCTGTTTTCCTTTGGGAGGCTGGCAGTGTGAGACCACACATACGCTAGAGCTGCCGGCACAGGTAACACCCAGGCACGCTCCCTTCACAGTTGTTCCTGCTCACAGAGGCAGGGACTCACGACAGAGGGCCGCTGTGAAACTCAGGGAGACTCTTCCCTGGACTAAGTCCTGTGTGTCCAGTTTCACTCCAGCAGCAGCACGTGGAACGGGCAGCACAACCTCAGGTCAGGCGCAGCTGCCCGGCCGCTTGACTGTGAATGCCCACGGCAGACAGCCAGGCCAGGAGCCACGCGAGAGCCCTTCCTCACCACATCCTCATCCCCCTGCGAGAGCTCCTCCTTACACGTCCCCATCCCCCCGCGAGAGCCCTTCCTCACACACCCACATCCCCCCACGAGAGCCCCTCCTCACCACATCCCCACCCCCTGCAAAGCGCCCTTGGCTGCCGGCTCCATGGCCACCGTCAGCTTGCCTGTTGCTTTTCTACTCCCATCTCGTTTCATCTTCACGCTCCATGAGGCTTGTGGCGCTCACCTCCTCCTACAGCCGAGGAAATTGAGGTTTCAGAGGGTCAGGGCAGTCACCAAGGGTCTCACAGCTGGTTGTTGTCGTTCAGTCATTCAGTCGTGTCCAACGCTTTGCGACCCCGTGGACTGCAGCGCGCCAGGCTTCCCTGTCCTTTACTATCTCCCAGAGTTGGCTCACATTCATGTCCATTGAGTCAGTGATGCTATCCAACTGTCTCATCCTCTGTTGCCCTCTTCTCCTCCTGCCTTCAGTCTTTCCCAGCATCAGGGTGTTTTCTAATGAGTCGGCTCTTCACATCGGGTGGCCAAAGTGTTTCAATGAATCAGTCCTTTCAATGAATATTCAGGGTTGATTTCTCTTAGGGTTGACTCCTCGCAGTCCAAAGGACAAGAGTCTCGGTTCTCCAGAACTATGGTTCAAAAGCAGCAATTCTTCGATGCTCTGCCTTCCTTAAGGTCTGACTCTCACATCCATACATGACTACTGGAAAAGCCATAGCTTTGACTAGACGGACCTTTGTCGGCAAAGCGATGTCTCTGCTATTTAATACTCTGTCTAGGTTTATCATAGCTTTTCTTCCAAGGAGCAAGCATCTTTTAATTTCATGACTGTAGTCACTGTCTACAGTGATTTTTGGAGCCCAAGAAAATAAAATCTATCACTGTTTCCACTTTTTCCCTTTCTATTTGCCATGAAATTATGGGACCAGATGGTTGATTTTAGTTTTTTTAATGTTGAGTTTTAACCACAGTTGGTAAGTACAGAGATTAGGGCTCTTTATGACTCAGTTCCATGTAGTTCCCACCATAGCTAAGTAGAGTTGCCAGCCAGAAAGCCAAAACACCAACTTGAGGATTTTTATTTTTGTCCTAGACATGCAGTTGCTGGTGGCCTTAACCCAGAGTTCTAGTTACTCCTGAGCCTCCTTCCCACCCATTTCAGTTTTGGATTCACGTTGACTGTTTGGTCACGTGATTTCACAGCTCCCTGCAAATTAGAAGTTGCAAATCGGACAAAATATGGGAGCCGTGGGAAGCCAGTAGACAGCATGTCCAGAGCCCAGAGAACCATCACGTGTCATGGAGAGCTGGCAGCTGGCTCTGCCCCGGGGAGAGGCATCAGGGCCCCCGTGCCCTCACCCTGCAGGGAGGAGTGCCTTCATCCCATCTCTTCTCCAGTCCTTTCCTAAGCCGCCCTCTTGGCTTGTTTTTCCTACTGACTGTGTTTTTGTTAACATCGTCCACATTTGTACATCTAATCCCTGTTAATTCATAAGTGGTTTTGGACACAGCTCCTCAGAAGATTCTCCTCCGTAATTATGAAAGTGAAGTCGCTTAGACTCTTTGTGACCCCACGGACTGTAGCCCACCAGGCTTCTCCCATCCCTGGGATTTTCCAGGCAAGAATACTGGAGTGGGTTGCCATTTTATAACACCACATAATACCTAAGGGAAATTGGAGTTATTCATTAGCATCATCTAAGTATTCAGTCCGTCTTTTCAGTTTCCCGCTTGTCCCCACAGTGTCTTCTGTGACTGTTTGGGTTCTAATTTTTTTTTTTTGACAGGCTCCACTCAAGGTTCATTTATCACACGGAGCACTTATCCGTCTTATAGTTTCCTAGGGAGGCCATAAGAAATGACCACAAACCGGGGCCCATAAAGCCGCAGAAGGTCCGGAGGCCAGGAGCCTCACACCGCGGTGTGGGCGGAGCCACGCCCCCTCCGCCCCTCCCCTCGTCCAGGTTCCGGTGGCGCCAGGCGTTCCTTGGCAAGTGGCTGTGTCGCTCAGTCTCTGCAAAGTTCCTTCTTCCCAACACGATCACATTCACGGGATTGGGATGCAGACGTGTCTTTGGGGGCCACCATTCAACCAGCACTGCAGTCTCTTCAGTCTCTCTTCATCTAAGAGCCCCTCCACCTGCTGGTTTTCTGTGACTTCGACTCGTGAAGTCCTGTAGGATGTCCCACAGTCTGGGTAGGTCTGATCACTTCCTCGTGGTTAGGGGTTAGGCTCAGGCTCACCAGTTTTCAGCCGGCACAGGTGATGTGTGTCCTTAGGGGCCATGTCCAGGAGTGGATGGTGTCAGGTTGTCCTACTGCTGGTGAAGCCGCTTGTTTGCTAAGCTGGTTGTTGTCAGATGTCTACATTTTCCCTTTTGTAGTTCACAAGTGTTTATAGAGTGAGACTGAGTATCTGGTACCCCGGTAGTTACAGTGGTGCCCCGAATTAATTATTGTCCTTGTCACCATTTTCACCAGTTATTGCCCTCCACCGTTCATTCCACACGTCGCATCCTCTCTTCTCTGTGTTCCTTCAGACTTTATTTTAAATACCCAGTATCCCTTAGACTTGTGAAGTTTTCATCTTTTCTACTTGGAGGCCTTTCTGTAAAACTCCTTCCCTTTTTTGCTCTGGATGCACTGTTACTATGGCAGTGACTGTTACCACAGGTAACTTTTCAAGCACCTCCGCCTACGTTACTTTCCCCGATTCCCACAAGGAGATTGGAACACGGGTGTCATCGTGTGGTCTCGGCACTGCTGAGCCTTGAACAGGGGTCTGACTGATGCTGTGTTCGTGCTGCTAACCCTTGAGGTGTACCTCCATCGTAGTCAGACATCCGAAGGGCCTGAAGTAGGGGGTCAGACTTTCTTTCAAGCTGTGTCATCTTCCAGTTGAGTCTCATCCATGAAGGGTGTGTAACTGATCAGAGATAATGGCATTTGAGAACTGAAAGAGATCTTAATTTCCCTTCATGTCTTCATTTTATGGCTTCGGGGACCGAGCCTCAGAGAAGTTAATGACGTGCTTAGAGCCTCACAGAGTGGCAGAGGTCTGAACGAAGCAGAGCCCCGAATTCAGCCTCATCCTAGTAGGGGGTCTCCTTCCACTGCACCACAGCCCAGAAGTTGAGAAATGGGTGTTTAGACATTAACTTCCGTTTGGACCCTTACCCAGTGAATTTGAGCTGACTTGCCAAATAATTTAAATATGATTTAAATCAGAATTCTGTTCATAATAAGGAAATACAACCATGAGAAGTAGAGGTAGAGGGTTGCTGTATCATCAGTAGGGTCTTTCACCCGTTCTGACCTCATGGTGCTGGAGCCAAATGGAAACGTGATTAACTACAGGATCGATGTGGCCCAGAAGGAAAAGTTCTATCAGTTCCTCAAGGGAACAAAACTTTTCTGCCTTGGTTTTTCCAAGAGCTCATGGATATAATTGTGTTAGTTAAGGTAGTGCCTGCAGCTATGGTTGCCCCAAATTTCAGGGGCTTAGCGAGCACTTGAAGTTAATTCTGTTTCTGTGAAATCCAAAGCTGGTATCCAGATGGTGGTTGGACCAACTCCCAAAGGGGCTGCAGGAGCCTGGCTTCTTCATGTGGCCCCACGGGCTTCACGCGGCTTCAGAAAGTGACAGGCACAGGCTTGGTGTCTGCGAGGGCTTCAGGGCCAGCCCAGAAGGGCCCATGATGCCCAGTCATGCCCAGCCGGGTGCTCAGGAGGCTGAGACGGGTCTCTCACGTGTCAGGAAAAGGAGCAGACGGGTTTGGTAGGCAGATGGCTGCACCATATCTTGCTTGAATTTGGAGTTCATTTGTGGGGTGTGGGTGGGACGAGGGCATTAGGGTCTTGACAACAGATTTGCTTTGCTAATTGCATTCTGTTCCAGGGAAAAAACAGTTTGGGTTTTGAAACTAGACCAGAGGGAGTGCTGCAGATCACCCACGTGCGGAGCACTGGGTATTCATGTCCCTTTGAGGATAGAAAGCACTTCATCAAGTAATAAAATGAGAGTTTGATTTCGAGTGGTCATGCATTTTCTTTTTCCTTTGCAGTGCTGTATCGAAAAGGCCCTCCGTTTTACCATGCAAGGTTTGGAGTGATTTTTTTTTTTCTGTTGGAGTGCAGTTGATTTACAATGTTGTGTGGGTTTCAGGTGTACAGCAAAGCGATTGATACGCGTACACATACATTCTTTACTTTTTAGATTCTTTTTTCGTATAGGTTATCACAGAGTATTGAGTACAATTCCCTGTGCTATACACTAGGTCCTTGTTCATTATCTGTCTTATACAGAGCAGTGGGTGTGTGTTCATCCCAAGCTCCTGATTTAATGGGGTGATTTTTAAATAAGGTAATGACTTAAAGGGACAGGAGGAAATTTCTGAGCTCCAGTTTAATTTTCAGAGGCACACGATTCCTCCTGGCCTAATAGGAGTCAAATTCCTCTGGCCTAATAGGAATCAATAGTATATGTCTGTACCTTGTACATTAATGTCCTTATGCTATAAAACAAATAGGTCAGGATAGTAAACATTGAGTTAATCTGTATAGTTACTAATATAGAGTAATTGTTCATCTTCATATCAGTGAATGTTAGTATCTAAACAGGTGAGTGAATTCACAGCTTTCATGTTGAGAGAGAGATTCCTGTTCCTTTCCTGTAATTGCTGAAATCAGGCTGACTGTCTGTGATGTAAAGTATGAGTTTTTCATTAAAATATTTTTCCCAGGCGTAGTTTAGGGGAATTCAGGACCAGATGATGTATGCTTCTGTCTTCTGCATTGTCGTTCTTGGTAGGACAGAGTTCTTTTTAAATGGGTTGCCATCATGCTTTTCATTTCTGGAATGCGCCTACCGTGTTTTCTAGTTACTCCGTCGTCGTGGAGCTGGTGGACGACCGTTTCCAGGGTGCTCCTCGCAGACCTCTCAGCTGGAGGTCCCTGGCTGCCTTGAGCAGAGTGTCCGTCAGTGTCTCCAAGGTAACACGGCATCAGCTTTGGGGTTCACATGTCACTTAAACGGTTGGATCTTCATATTAAATGTTTCGGAAGCATGAAAGTCATCTGTGGGCACTGCAAGCATTTGTGCCAGCGGAGCTCTAGAAGCTGGCCCTCCTCTCATGCCCTCCCCTCTGCCCCAATCCAGGGACTGAGCCCCAAGGTTCCCCATGGGCATGGGTGTCAGTGAGCCTTGCCTTCCTTCCCGGGGGCAGGACCCACCAGCACGTGCTCAGAATCCACCCACACACATTCACAGATGACTCAGAAAACATGGACACGTTTGTTTCCACAGGTAGCAGGTCTCTCAGAGAAAGAAAGGGAATTAATACTTATCACTGAACACCTCTGATGACCCCACCCATAAGAATAAGACCCAGTTTCCCCCTCAGTCAGTCTCTCCCATCAGGGAGCTTCCATAAGCCTCTTATCCTTCTCCATCAGAGGGCAGACAGACTGAAACCACAATCATAGGAAACTAGCCAACCTGATCACATGGACCACAGCCTTGTCTAACTCAATGAAAGTGTGAGCGATGCCGTGTAGGGTCACCCAAGATGGACAGGTCATGATGGAGAGTTCTGACAAAATGTGGTCCACTACAGAAGGGAATGGCAAGCCACTTCAGTAGTCTTGCCTTGAGAACCCCATAAACAGTATGAAAAGGCATAAAGATATGACACTGAAAGATGAACTCCCCAGGTCAGTAGGTGCCCAATACGCTACTGGAGATCAGGGGGGAAATAAATCCAGAAAGAATGCAGAGATGGAGCCAAAGCAAAAACAACACCCAGTTGTGGATGTGACTAGTGATAGAAGCAAGGTCCAATGCTGTAAAGAGCAATATTGCATAGGAACCTGGAATGTCAGGTCCATGAATCAAGGCAAATTGAAAATAGTCAAACAGGAAATGGTAAGAGTGAATGTCGACATTTTAGGAATCAGTGAACTAAAATGGAGTGGAATGTGTGAATTTAACTCAGATGACCATTATATCTACTACTGTGGGCAAGAATCCCGTAGAAGAAATGGAGTAGCCCTCATAGTCAACAGAAGAGTCTGAAATGCAGCACTTGGATGCAGTCTCAAAAACGACAGAATGATCTCTGTTCATTTCCAAGGCAAACCATTCACTATCACGGTAATCCAAGTCTATGCCTCAACCAGTAATGCTGAAGAGGCTGAAGTTGAATGGTTCTATGAAGACCTACAAGACCTTCTAGAACTAATACCCAAAAAAGATATCCTTTTCATTATAGGGGACTGAAATGCAAAAGTAAGAAGTCAAGAAACACCTGGAGTAACAGGCAAATTTGGCCTTTTAGTACAGAATGAAGCAGGGCAAAGAACGCACTGGTCATAGCAAACACCTTCTTCCAACAACACAAGAGAAGATTCTACACATGGACATCACCAGATGGTCAACACCGAAATCAGATTAATTATATTCTTTGCAGCCAAAGATGGAGATGCTCTATACAGTCAGTGAAAACAAGACCAGAAGCTGACTGTGGCTCAGATCATCAGTTCATTATCCCAAAATGCAGGCTTAAATTGAAGAAAGTAGGGAAAACCACTAGGCCATTCAGGTATGACCTAAATCAAATCCCTTACGATTATACAGTGGAAGTGAGAAATAGATTTAAGGGACTAGATCTGATAGACAGAGTGCCTGATGAACTATGGACGGAGGTTCATGACATTGTACAGGAGACAGGGATCAAGACCATCCCCAAGAAAAGGAAAAGCAAAAAAACAAAATGGCTGTCTGGGGAGGCCTTACAAATAGCTGTGAAAAGAAGGGAAGCGAAAAGCAAAGGAGAAAAGGAAAACTATACCCATTTGAATGCAGATTTCCAAAGAATAGCAAGGAGAGATAAGAAAGCCTTCCTCAGTGATCA
Source organism: Bison bison bison (assembly GCF_000754665.1). Taxonomy (NCBI): domain Eukaryota; kingdom Metazoa; phylum Chordata; class Mammalia; order Artiodactyla; family Bovidae; genus Bison; species Bison bison. Next base: position 5,087,872 of record NW_011495042.1, on the reverse strand, counting down.
GTGCAAAGAAATAGAGGAAAACAATAGAATGGAAAAGACTAGAGATCTCTTCAAGAAAATTAGAGATACCAAGGGAATATTTCATGCAAAGACGGGCTCAATAAAGGACAGAAATGGTATGGACCTAACAGAAGCAGAAGATATTAAGAAGAGGTGGCAAGAATACAGAGAAGATCTGTACAAAATAGATCTTCACGACTCAGATAATCATGATGATGTGATCACTCACCTAGAGCCAGACATCCTGGAATGTGAAGTCAAGTGGGCCTTAGGAAGCATCACTATGTTCAAAGCTAGGAGAGGTTATGGAATTCCAGTTGAGCTATTTCAAATCCTAAAAGATGATGCTGTGAAAGTGCTGCACTCAATATGCCAGCAAATTTGGAAAACTCAGCCGTAGCCACAGGACTGGAAAATGTCAGTTTTTATTCCAATCCCAAAGAAAGGCAATGCCAAAGAACGCTCAAACTACCCCTCAATTGCACTCATCTCACACGCTAGTAAAGTAATGCTCAAAATTCTCCAAGCCAGGCTTCAGCAATACACGAACTGTGAACTTCCTGATGTTCAGGCTGGTTTTAGAAAAGGCAGAGGAACCAGAGATCAAATTGCCAACATCTGTTGGATCATCAAAAAAGCAAGAGAGTTCCAGAAAAACATGTATTTCTGCTTTATTGACTATGCCAAAGCCTATGACTGTGTGGATCACAATAAACTGTGGAAAATTCTGAAAGAGATGGGAATACCAGACCACCTGACCTGCCTCCTGAGAAACCTATATGCAGGTCAGGAAGCAACAGTTAGAACTGGACATGAACAACAGACTGGTTCCAAATAGGAAAAGGAGTACATCAAGGCTGTATATTGTCACCCTGCTTATTTAACTTATATGCAGAGTACATCGTGAGAAACACTGGGCTGGATGAAGCACAAGCTGGAATCAAGATTGCAGGGAGAAATATCAACAACCTCAGATATGCAGATGACACCACCCTTATGGCAGAAAGTGAAGAAGAACTAAAGAGCCTCTTGATGAAAGTGAATGAGGAGAGTGAAAAAGTTGGCTTAAGGCTCAACATTCAGAAAACGAAGATCATGGCATCCAGTCCCATCATTTCATGGCAAATAGATGGGGAAACAGTGACAGACTTTATTTTCCTGGGCTCCAAAATCACTGCAGATGGTGATTACAGCCATGAAATTAAAAGACGCTCACTCCTTGGAAGGAAAGTTATGACCAACCTTGACAGTGTATTAAAAAGCAGAGACATTACTTTGCCAACAGAGGTCTGTCTAGTCAAGGATATGGTTTTTCCATTAGTCATGTATGGATGTGAGAGTTGGACTGTAAAGAAAGCCGAGCGCTGAAGAATTGATGCTATTGAAGTGTGGTGTTGGAGAAGACTTTTGAGAGTCCCTTGAACTACCAGGAGATCCAACCAGTCCATCCTAAAGGAGATCAGTCTTCAGTGTTCATTGGAATGAATGATATTGAAGCTCAAGCTCCAATACTTTGGCCACCTGATGGGAAGAGCTGACTCATTTGAAAAGACCCTGATGCTGGGAAAGATTGAGGGCAGGAGGAGAAGGGAACTACAGAGGATGAGATGGTTGGATGGCATCACTGACTCGATGGATATGAGTTTGGGTAAACTCAGGGAGTTGGTGATGGACAGGGAGGCCTGGCATGCTGCAGTCCACAGGGTCACAAAGAGTTGGACACGACTGAGCGACTGAACTAACTAACTGAACACCTTATGTCTTCTCTCACCACCCTGTTGTTATCCGAAGGGTGAGGAGTCAGTGTTAGGGAGGTCTGGTGATAAACCCGTGCTCACGCAGCTCGTGTGTGGAACCGGGATTCAAATCCAGGGCCCCGTGAGCTCTCGGCTTGTGTTCGCTTCCATCCCACTCCTGGCAGGGTAGGAGGGACGGTTCACCCTGTACCAGGACTACAAGCAATGAACTTGCAGTGTCCTCTGTAAGTAGTTCCAAGTTCCCTGTCCCGCTGCTGGAGGAATGGGCAGCCCTGGGGGAAGGGCCAGCGGGAGCCCACGGCAGCTGCCTGCATGCAGGCTAAGCTGCTGAGGCTTTAGCCTTTGAAAGTAGCTTTGTCCTGTAGAATTAGGGGTCTGTGCTGACTGCAGTGTTGAGCACTTTAAACGCTGTGTCTGTGGTCACTGTATGTGCTGTGTTTGCATTCGCCTGCCGTGTCAGTGATGACCAGATGGCAAATCTTCAGTTTAGAAAGCCCGGTTATATTCCTGCGGGGAAACGGACATGCTTGTGAGTTGTGACGGGGTGGAGGGGGCCCACGTTTCTTGCACACGCACTCGGGTTTGTATTTCTGTTTGGTGCAGTACGGAGTTTGTATTTCCTTGTCTCCTTAGGAACTTATGCTGTGCTATTTGATTAAACCCTCCACCATGACTGACAAGGACATGGAGTCACCCGAATGTATGAAACAAATTAAAGTTCAAGTAAGTGAACTCGGAGCCAAGTTGACGTCATCTGGAAGGCTCTGCCCGTCGCGCTGTGTCTGTCCTCTGGAAGGTGTGGGCCCCAGACAGGACAGGATCAGCGCCTCCCCTCCGCCCTCCGAGACCCTTCCCTGCTGAACCCAGCCTCGCTCCCCCTCAATCCCGTGGCCCTGCAGCCTCGATGCCCTCTGGTTTCTGTCCCCAGCGCTCAGCCAGAACCACCTGCACTGCTGGCCTGGGGCCAGTTTGGCCTCTCCTGGTGCTCAATCCCTAAGACATGGGTCACGGACAGCTTGCTGCCCCACTGAACTTCTGGTCTGGCTCTGGGGCCTGGGCTGGGCTGAGGCTCCCCCATCTTCCTGGAGGGTGTTTCTCTGCTGGGGCTGCCAGTCCACCCTCCAGTGGCCCAGTCTTGGTTAATATTTCTGTCCCTCCTTGTTCCTGCCCCCTACGCCCTGCTGGAGGCCTGCAGAGTCTGTCTCCAGGGCCTCATCTGGCTGTTTGTCCTTACTGTGTCCACAGGGTTAGCTTTTCAGTAAATACCACTCCAGTCCCTGGAGTTCCTTCTCTGTGCTGACCCAGACACACCAGAGCCGTCACGGACCCGGTTTTGTGTCAGACGTTGGGTTCACACCAGCGCTCCCTGTTCCTGAAATGTGCTGCCAGACAGCCACCGCTGCGGCCAGGGGAGCTCTTAGAATCCCAGGGTGCTGCCCGTAGGTGTTGTTTCCACGCTGGGTTTGCCACATTCACGTTCCTCCCACGTTTAGTTGCAAGAAACAGGAGCAGGTACCGTCCCTGTACAGACAGGCAGCTGTGAAACATCCCTGTGATGCCATGTGTCTAGCGTGTTCGTGTATTTCTGCTTCCAAAATTCAGCCGCCTTTGTGTTTGGATTGGTTCCAGGAGGTGATTCTCAGCCGCTGGGTCTCTTCACGGGAGAGGAGTGACCAGGATGAACTTTAACAATTCAGCCTCAGGTTTCTAATCTCACTGGCAGATACCACTGAGCTTCCCGCATAAACCAAATTCAGGCGAGGTAAAAAGTCCTTTCGTGGTGATCGCCCTTAATGTAAAAGTTGTAAAGGGCATGGCGCTCCCAGCACCAGAGAGTGTTAGTATTTTAAAAGTTACAACTCACGGAGGAAATCGGCCCTGTGCAGGGACCACAGGTTCTGTCCTTGGATTGCTCGCTCACCGACCCCCAGCCTCTCGCCCTGGCACCTCAGCGGTTCTGGGAGGCGGACTCTCCCAGCAGCAGGGAACTTCCATTAGTCTCTGATTTTACCTGAAACAGTGGTTTCACAGCAGGCGGCTCAGCCCTGTGCACCTGCCTCTTGTTACCCACATCGAGTCTGTCCTGGAGGAGGGTGCTCTGAACAGGTCTCAGCTCTCCAGGAACTTCAGCCGGTTACCCCAACATGGAAAATTCCATGTACTGTCTTCCAAGGATTGCTGTGTCATAAGAAGCATTTTAAAACAAGTTACCTCGTTATTTTTCAGTGACCTCATGGGTGGGCGTGTTGTATAGAGCACACAGCAGTATGGGCTAGAGGAGAGTTGTATATTGCTTCACCCAACTTGTTACGAAATAAAAATATGTGGTGAGAAAAATGAATTGAGGTGTTTGGTGAGTGCGATTAATATTTCATAAAACACACTAGACGAAGTAAGTAAAATTACGTTGTTTAAAAAAAGGAAAGGAAAACAGAATTGTGTAGATGACAATGAAGAGTGTTACCTGAGGGCCAGGAGTGAGTCGGGATGAGTGGGCAGGGCCAGTGAGCAGTGTCTGAGATTCAGTACCCAGATCCACGCCCCTGGTGGGCAGGCTTCTCCTTGGCACTGACTACCCTGGAAGCAGACAGTTAAGAACCATCTCTGGAAGCCATGAGATGGGAAAACCAAAGCAGGCCTGTTTGCATTCCGCTTACCTCGGTGTTGGAGCTCCTGATGACTGAAGTTCTGCTTGAGGCTGTGTGTGCCACATGCTGCTTCTCTTCTGCTCCTGATCCTACTCTTGCAGCCAGATGGTTAAGTCTGCGTCTTCCAGATTTGGCGTCCAGATGATGGAGCTCTGTTCACCCCCTCCCCACTTCAGACCAGTAGTGCCCAGTGTGAAAGCACTCTTTGTTCTTAATTAGTAACAGGACAAGTTGGTCAGCATTTTTATCATCCACCTTGCTTACTCCAGGCTCTCTTAGACAAAGACTTGGCTTTGAATCATCACTTTCTCGAAACCTTGACAAGTCAGCAAAAAAATTTCCAGAGCCGTCTCCTTCCTATTTGATTTATCCTTCATGAGGCCGTTTCTTTCCAAGCCTAATCAGGGCATCGAATGCCTTAATGGTAGACACTCTTGCCGTCATGAATCCTTCACCAGAGGATCATCCCCCTCTCAGCTCTCCAGATACTGTGTCATCAGTTAATAGCCTCGAAGATTGTGGTGACTCCTTGGAATAAAGGCTCCAGAAAAGGTGTAGGAAAGTGTGAGGACCACAGTTATGACTTGTAACTTAAAGCTCCGGAAGGGTGCATGCAAGCCTTGAGGGAACGATTCTGCACCATTGTATATGGTTTGAACACTGGGAAACCAGCCGTGCACTCTGAGCATCAGAGGAAGATCCACCAGCCAAGGTCAGAGACAGCCCTGGAGTAGATCCACCAGCCGAGGTTTGACACAGCCCTGGAGTAGATCCACCAGCTGAGGTTAGACACAGCCCTGGAGTAGATCCACCAGCCGAGGTTTGACACAGCCCTGGAGGAGACACGCCAGCCGAGGTTAGAGATGGCCGTGGGGGAGACACGCCAGCCGAGGTTAGAGATGGCCCTGGAGTAGACACACCAGCTGAGGTTAGAGACAGCCCTGGGGGAGATATGCCAGCTGAGGTTAGAGACAGCCCTGGGGGAGTTACGCCAGCCGAGGTTAGAGACAGCCCTGGGGGAGATACACCAGCCGAGGTTAGATCCACCAGCTGAGGTTGGATACAGCCCTGGAGGAGATACACCAGCTGAGGTCAGAGACAGCCCTGGAATAGATACACCAGCCGAGGTTTTGGTTTACATCACCCTCAAAGTCTCC
>NW_011495042.1:5080611-5082136 GCF_000754665.1 Bison bison bison | reverse complement strand
CCTAACGCCTCTTTCTTACCTTCTGAAATAAATGTACAAGATGGCATTTGTTTGGAGTAGGAAATGGCAACCCACTCCAGTATTCTTGCCTGGAGAATCCCATAGAGGAGTCTGGCAGGCTACAGTCTATGGGGTCTCAAAGAGTTGGATGCAACTGAGCATACATATGCTGTGACTTTTTTTTTTTTTTTTTAAAGTTGAGTTTCATCAAGATAGGAAGTTGGCTCTGTGATACAGCCACCTTCAGCAGTTTCTGGGGTTTGCCACTGCAGCCTGCCCACCCGGCCTTCAAAGCATCAGACTCACATGCTTCTTAAATCTCGCAGGCCTTCCAGGATAGCTTAAAAACCAAAGTCTGTCACCAGATCCTCACTCCGCGTCGCTTTTCTAACTCTCCCTCTGAGCCAGAACGGGCTCAGCGGCATCATGCTGACTGGTTTGCGTCCAACTCGACCACTTACTGACTGTGAGACCCTAACTTTGGTTTCTTCATATGTTAAGAGGGATTAGTGTTACCAGCATACACACACAGTGGAACAGACTGTTCAGCCACAAAAAGGAATGGATACGGACCCGTGCTCCAACACAGATGGACCTCAGAAACATTATGCCAAGTGAGAAGCCGACACGAAAGGTCACATACTGTGTGATTGCAGTCATAAACACAAGTACATACATCCATACAGAACTCAGATTGGTGTGGTCACCAGAGCCTTCAGCGAGGGAGGGATGGGGAGGAACTGGTTAGTGGGTACGGACTCTCCTTTCGGGGTGATGAAATGTTCTAGAACCAGATAGAGCTGCTGGTTGTACGACACTGAATGTGCTGCTGCTGCTGCTGCTAAGTCGCTTCAGTCGTGTCCAACTCTGTGTGACCCCCTAGACGTCAGCCCACCAGGCTCCCCCGTCCCTGGGATTCTACTAAATGCCATTAAATTGTTCAGAGTTTTTATATCTTTGTATTTTACATAAAAATAAAAGTTAAATATCATTAACATGATGTGAATCTCACCTCAGTAAAAGAAAGTAAGAATAATGATACAATGTTACTGGGAATTCCCTGGCAGTTCCGTGGTTAGGACTTGGTGCTTTCACTATTGTGGGCCCAGGTTCAGTCCCTGCTCGGGGAACTAAGATCCTGCAGAAGCCGTACACCATGGCCAAAAACAAGAATGATGTCACTGACCCCAGCAGGTTGCTGGAGGATGCGGTAGGTCGATCCGTGCCAGGTTCTTGAGCTCAGCGCCTGGCCTGCAACACCCTTCAGCGCTTTGCAGCTGTGAGGGTTCATTTGGGGGTGGGGGAGTAGCCGCATCTGTAGAGCCACAGTGCACCCCATCCGTGACGGCTGTGATAATAGTTGTTGATGATGGTTACCATAGGTGATCCTCTTAGCTGCAGTTCTAGAAGCTGGCCTTTCCTCATCTCAGCTCCAGACTGTGAGGGAAAATGATGGCATCTTTGCCATCCCTGTCCTAGAGTTCCCTCATAAAGAGATTCAGTTCTCTTAAAAAAAAAAAAAAAG
>NW_011495042.1:5080425-5080511 GCF_000754665.1 Bison bison bison | reverse complement strand
TGCCGAATATGTGCCGAGCCTTGGAAGCACAGAGGGCAACATAACAGGGAGGAAAAATAAACAAACAATTAAAACCTGCAGATTGG
>NW_011495042.1:5076336-5080032 GCF_000754665.1 Bison bison bison | reverse complement strand
GCAGCCAGAGCCGGAAGGGGGCAATCGCAGCCCCAGAGAGACATTATCTATAAAACTGTCAGCAGGCTTTTTTGCTAACTAAAACTTCTTGGGGGTCTGGACAATCAACATCCGCCTGAGAAGGTGCGCCGGTTGTACACCTAGATAACCAAGCAGCAGGGAGGTGATAAGTCGCAGCAATCACGCGCGCCAAACACCTCATCACCTGAGCTGCTCGGACCTGGGAGGTGCAAGCAGCCCAGGGCCAGCCATGGATGGTTCCCAGCGATGCAACCTAGAGCCTGAGCAGTGTGGGCAAGGAGGCTACACGTGCCATGAGCGGGGGCAGACCCAGTGTGGCTGAGGCACTGCGAGCACACGCCAGTGTTATTTGTTTGCAGCGTCCCTCCCTCCCCACAGCGCGACTGAACAAGTGAGCCTAAAAAAAAAAAAAAAAGTGTCCACCACCGTCCCCTTTGTGTCAGGGCAGAAACCAGATACTGAAGAGACCAGCAAACAGAAGAAGCTATAACAGAGGGAACCACCTTGGAAGCTACAGGCAATAGATTAAAACCCTGTGATGTTTTATCAATGGTGCTGTATAGAAGGAGAAGTTTTGAAGCTACTGTAAAAATAAGACTGATAACTGGAAGCAGGAGGCTTAAGTCCAAACCCTGACTCCAGGGAACTCCTGACTCCAGGGATCATTAATTGACAGGAGCTCATCAAACACGTCCATACCTACACTGAAACCAAGCACCACACAAGGGCCAACAAGTTCCAGGGCAAGACATACCAAGCAAATTCTCCAGCAACACAGGAACACAGCCCTGAGCGCCAAGATACAGGCTGCCCAAAGTCACCCCAAAACCATAGACATCTCATAACTCATTACTGGACACTTCATTGCACTCCAGAGAGAAGAAATCCAGCTCCACCCACCAGAACACTGATACAAGCTTCCCTAACCAGGAAACCTTGACAAGCCACCTGTATAGACCCACACAGCGAGGAAAAGCAACAATAAAGAGAACTCCACAAACTGCCAGAATACAGAAAGGACACCCCAAACTCAGCAATTTAAACAAGATGAAGAAACAGAGGAATACCCAGCAGATAAAGAAACAGGATAAATGCCCACCAAACCAAACAAAAGAGGAAGAGATAGGGAATCTACCTGATAAAGAATTCCAAATAATGATAAGTGAAATTGATCCAAAATCTTGAAATCAAAATGGAATCACAGATAAATAGCCTGGAGACAAGGATTGAGAAAATGCAAGAAAGGGTTAACAAGGACCTAGAAGAAATAAAAAAAGAGTCAATATATAATGAATAATTCAATAAATGAAATCAAAAACACTCTGGAGGCAACAAATAGTAGAATAACAGAGGCAGAAGATAGGATTAGTGAACTAGAAGATAGAATGGTAGAAATAAATGAATCAGAAAGAAAAACGAATTAAAAGAAATGAGGACAATCTCAGAGACCTCCAGGACAATATTAAACGCTACAACATTCGAATCATAGGGGTCCCAGAAGAAGAAGACAAAAAGAAAGACCATGAGAAAATACTTGAGGGGATAATAGTTGAAAACTTCCCTAAAATGGGGAAGGAAATAATCACTCAAGTCCAAGAAACCCAGAGAGTCCCAAACAGGATAAACCCAAGGCGCGAAACACCCCAAGACACCTATTAATCAAATTAACAAAGATCAAACACAAAGAACAAATATTAAAAGCAGTAAGGGAAAAACAACAAATAACACACAAGGGAATTCCCATTAGGCTAACAGCTGATCTTTCAATAGAAACTCTTCAAGCCAGGAGGGAATGCCAAGACATACTTAAAGTGATGAAAGAAAATAACCTACAGCCCAGATTATTGTACCCAGCAAGGATCTCACTCAAATATGAAGGAGAAATCCAAAGCTTTACAGACAAGCAAAAGCTGAGAGAATTCAGCACCACCAAACCAGCTCTCCAACAAATACTAAAGGATATTCTCTAGACAGGAAACACAAAAACAGTGTATAAATTCGAACCCAAAACAATAAAGTAAATGGCAACGGGATCATACTTATCAATAATTACCTTAAACATAAATGGGTTGAATGCCCCAAACAAAAGACAAAGACTGGCTGAATGGATACAAAAACAAAACCCCCTGCATATGCTGTCTACAAGAGACCCACCTCAAAACGGGGGACACATACAGACTGAAAGTGAAGGGCTGGAAAAAGATTTTCCATGCAAATAGGGACCAAAAGAAAGCAGGAGTAGCAATACTCATATCAGATAAAATAGACCTTAAAACAAAGGCTGTGAAAAGAGACAAAGACAGTCACTACATATTGATCAAAGGATCAATCCAAGAAGAAGATAAAACAATTATAACTATATATGCACCCAACACAGAAGCACCGCAATATGTAAGACAAATGCTAACAAGTATGAAAGGAGAAATTAACAATAACACAATAATAATGGGAGACTTTAATACCCCACTCACACCTATGGATAGATCGACTAAACAGAAAATTAACAAGGAAACACAAACTTTAAACGATACAATAGACCAGTTAGACCTAATTGATATCTATAGGACATTTCATCCCAAAACAATGAATTTCACCTTTTTCTCAAGTGCACATTCTCCAGGATAGATCACATCCTGGGCCATAAATCTAGCCTTGGTAAATTTAAAAAAAATTGAAATCATTCCAAGCATCTTTTCTGACCACAATGCAGTAAGATTAGATCTCAATTACAGGAGAAAAACTATTAAAAATTCCAACATATGGAGGCTGAACATGCTGCTGAATAACCAACAAATCACAGAAGAAATCAATAAAGAAATCAAAATTTGCATAGAAACGAATGAAAATGAAAACACAACCCCAAACCTGTGGGACACTGTAAAAGCAGTTCTAAGGGGAAAGTTCATAGCAATACAGGCATACCTCAATAAACAAGAAAAAAGTCAAATAAATAACCTAACTCTACACCTAAAGCAACTAGAAAAGGAAGAAATGAAGACCCCAGGGTTAGTAGAAGAAAAGAAATCTTAAAAATTAGGGCAGAAATAAATGCAAAAGAAACAAAAGAAACCATAGCAAAAATCAACAAAGCCAAAAGCTGGTTCTTTGAAAGGATAAATAAAATTGACAAACCATTAGCCAGACTCATCAAGAAACAAAGGGAGAAAAATCAAATCAATAAAATTAGAAATGAAAATGGAGAGATCACAACAGACAACACAGAAATACAAAGGATCATAAGAGACTACTATCAACAATTATATGCCAATAAAATGGACAACGTGGAATAAATGGACAAATTCTTAGAAAAGTACAACTTTCCAAAACTGGACCAGGAAGAAATAGAAAATCTTAACAGACCCATCACAGGCACGGAAATTGAAACTGTAATCAGAAATCTTCCAGCAAACAAAAGCCCAGGTCCAGACGGCTTCACAGCTGAATTCTACCAAAAATTTAGAGAAGAGCTAACACCTATCCTACTCAAACTCTTCCAGAAAATTGCAGAGGAAGGTAAATTTCCAAACTCATTCTATGAGGCTACCATCACCCTAATACCAAAACCTGACAAAGATCCCACAAAAAAAGAAAACTACAGGCCAATATCACTGATGAACATAGATGCAAAAATCCTTAACAAAATTTTAGCAATCAGAATCCAACAACACATTAAAA
>NW_011495042.1:5074164-5074380 GCF_000754665.1 Bison bison bison | reverse complement strand
CAATACAGTATATATGGAATTTAGAAAGATGGTAACAATAACCCTGTGTACGGAACAGCAAAAGAGACACTGATGTATAGAACAGTCTTTTGGACTCTGTGGGAGAGGGAGAGGGTGGGAAGGTTTGGGAGAATGGCATTGAAATATGTGTAATATCATATATGGAACGAGTCGCCAGTCCAGGTTCGATGCACGATACTGGATGCTTGGGGCTGG
>NW_011495042.1:5069831-5074064 GCF_000754665.1 Bison bison bison | reverse complement strand
CCTGTGGCGGATTCATTTCAATATTTGGCAAAACCAATACAATATTGTAAAGTTTAAAAATAAAATAAAATTTTAAAAAATTTTAAATTAAATTAAAAAAAAAAACTATTTATACGTAACGCTCGGCTCCCACTCATATTGGTTTAATACATAGCATTAAACCAGTGTGAGTAGGACACCATTTTAGGCAGGTTGACCAGGCTCAACCTGGTTAGGTTTCCCAGAGTATCTGAGCCTCGTACACAGATCTGAAAGTTCATTGTTACTTATTGATAAACTTTTTTTTTTCAATCTTCATTTATTTTTACCTTTTTTGTTAAAGCATTTTCATTTTCTCTTTAAGAAAAAAAATGCTCTTGAATGTGGGTTTTCATTTTCTCTTTTGGGTACAGTACTTAGGCTAAAAAGAAATTAAATGTTTCTCCTCTCCATCCCCCACCTCCATTTATAATATTTATTGGATTTTCCTGGTTGTAAGAGTAATCCAGCATGTTATGGAGGCTTTGGAAAAATACCTTTGTGTGGGTGCATTTAGTCCCGAGAACTGGTGACTCTCAGGCACGGTCTGGCATTGCTGGAAACAGGAGCCTGGCTGTCGTCGTCCCAGGAGCACTGAGGGGGACAGACGAGTGCCCAGGGCCGCACTGACTGCTGTGCTGCCGAGGAGTGCACTTGGGGGACCCTGGGGGACCGCTGGCACTCATTCGGAGGCGAGGTTGGCACCAGCACTGACTCTCCTGCAGTTCACATTTGGCCAGTAAGATCACGGAGACAACAGATTTTTGGTCCACAGTTCTACAAAACAGCCACGTTGCCGTCTGTTGGTGCTGTTCTGATGCTTCACTTCTTTTACTGGGGTAAAACCTGTACACTGTGATTCTGTGAGCAGGGGATTTGTAGCCTGTGTGCCTCAGCTGGTAAAGAATCCGCCTCCAATGCGGGAGACCTGGGTTCAATCCCTGGGTTGGGAAGATCCAATGGAGAAGGGAACCAGCTACCCACTCCATATTCTGGGCTGGAGAATCCCATGGACTGTATAATCCATGGGGTCACAAAGAGTCGGACATGACTGAGTGACTTTCACTTTCGAGTGTAAAAATACGAGATTGATTGCTGCCAGTCACTTGCGGGGTGCAGATCAGCCCTGAAAATAGGGAGTGGGGGTCTTGAAAGCTTTGTTTGAAAATCAGGGTCACACGGCACTAAGAGAAAGTAGCATGAAATTAGAGTCTCTAATATTTAGCAATGCTTATTCAATTGTTTCACAGTATGTTTCTTCTGTTCATATTTGAATGCCAGTGAAAGCAGAATCCTCATCTTCTCCTTTATCTTCCCTCACGATGGCAAATTGCTGACCCAGTTTTCTGGGTCACCCTGCGTACTGCCGGTCACTTTCTGGTAGCTGGATGCTGGAGGTGACTGCACGTGCTTTGCTATCAAACCTGGTCTGAACCCTGGTTTTGCCACTGACTCCCTGAACGTAATGGCACCCCACTCCAGAACTCTTGCCTGGAAAATCCCATGGATGGAGGAGCCTGGTAGGCTGCAGTCCATGAGGTCGCTAAGAGTGGGACACAACTGAGCGACTTCACTTTCACTTTTCACTTTCATGCATTGGAGAAGGAAATGGCAACCCACTCCAGTATTCTTGCCCGGAGAATCCCAGGGACGGGGGAGCCTGGTGGGCTGCCGTCTACGGGGTCACACAGAGTTGGACACGACTGAAGCGACTTAGCAGCAGCAGCCTTTGGGGAAGTCAGTTTCCCTTCTCATCTGCACAATTGGTATGCTGTAAGTGCCAGTCTCACAGGATGGTCTTAGGGATGGAAAGGGAAGAGTAGAAAGTGTGTGCTCTGGCGTGGAGTCGTACATGAACACTCATCAAATGCAGCTGTTATGATTACTAATATTAATAATCGAGTAAAGAACTGGGCCTGGAAGCGGAGTCCTGAGACAGTGTGAAGAGAAAGGGGGAAGGTGGGCAATACCCTCCAAGCTCAGTGTTCCTCTCATCTTCCCCGGCTGAGGTCTTTATGATCCCTTGAACACACAGAATAGCAGGCACGGTTGTTTAAGGTGGTCTCATTCTCTAGGTAGCAAGTTTTGTGTTTCTTAAAGAACAGTCCTGAAAATTTAAATACAAACGTTGGTCTGCCTGCATGTTTTCCCACTGAAGTTGCCAGGGCTGGAGCACTGACCAGTACCTCTCTAGAACCAAGCTTTGGGATCTAAATATCTTTGTTTTTCATTCACTAAGTCTTGTCCAACTCTTTGTGACCCCTTGGACTGCAGCACACCAGGCTCCTCTGTCCTCCACTGTCTCCTAGGGTTTGCCCAAATTTGTGCCCATTGGGTCAGTGATGCTATCTAAACATCTCATCCTCTGCTGCCCCTCTCCTTTTGCTTTCAGCCTTTCCCAGCATCAGAGTATTTTCCAGTGAGTCAGGACTTTGCATCAAGTGGCCAAAGTTTTGGAGCTTCAGCATCAGTCCTTCCATTGAATATTCAGGACTGATCTCCTTTAGGATGGACTGGTTGGATCTCCTTGCAGTCCAAGGGACTCTCAAGAGTGTTCTCCAACACCACAGTTCAAAAGCATCAATTCATCAGTGCTCAGCTTTCTTTGTAGTCCAACTCTCACATCCATACATGACCACTGGAAAAACCATAGCCTTGACTGTGGTCCAAAGATGGACCTTTGTTGGCAAATAATGTCTCTACTTTTTAATATGCTGTCTAGGTTTGTTACAGCTTTTCTTCCAGAGAGCAAGCACCTTTGAATTTCATGGCTGCAGTCACTGTCCATGGTGGGTTTAGAGCCCAAAAAAATAAAATCTGCCCCTGCTCCCACTTTTTCCCCTTCTGTTTGCCATGAAGTGATGGGACCAGATGCCATGATCCTAGTTTTTTAAATATTGAGTTTCAAGTCAGCTTTTTCACTCTCCTCTTTTACCTTCATCAAGAGGCTTCTTAAGTTCCTCTTCACTTTCTGCCATTAGAGTGGTATCTGCATATCTGAGGTTGTTGATATTTCTCCTGACAATCTTGATTCCAACTTGTGATTCATCCAGCCCGGTATTTCACATGATGTACTCTGCATATAAGTTAAATAAGCAGAATGACAATAGACAGCCTTGACGTACTCCTTTCCCAATTTTGAACCAGTCCATTGTTCCATGTCTGGTTCTAACCATTGCTTCTTTACCTGCGTACAGGTTTCTCAGGAGGCAGGTAAAGTATTCCCATCTGTTTAAGCATTTCCCACAGTTTGTTGTCATCCACACAGTCAAAGACTTTAACGTAGTCAATGAAGCAAATGTAGATTTTTTTTTTAACTTCCTTGCTTTCTCCATGATCCAGTGAATGTTGATAATTTGACTTCTGGTTCCTCTGCCTTTTCTAAATCCAGCTTGTACATCTGGAAGTTCTCGGTTCACATATTGCTGAAGCCTAACTTGGAGGATTTTGAACATTACTTTGCTAGCGTGTGACATTGTGCGGTAATTGGAACATTCTTTGGCATTGCCCTTCTTTGGTATTAGAATGAAAACTGACCTTTTCCAGTCCTCTGGCCTCTGCTGACTTTTCCAAATTTTCTGGCATACTCAGTGTAGCACTTTAATATGTTTGAAAGTGAAAGTCACTCAGTCGTGTCCGACTCTTTGTGACCCCAGGGACTGTACAGTCCATGGAATTCTCTAGGCCAGAATACTGGAGTGGGTAGCCTTTCTCTTCTTCAGGGGATCGTCCCAACCCAGGGATCAAATCCAGGTCTCCTGCACTGCAGGCAGATTCTTTACCAGCAGAGCTATCAGGTCAGATCAGATCAGTCACTCAGTCGTGTCCGACTCTTTGTGACCCCATGGATTGCAGCACACCAGGCCTCCCTGTCCATCACCAACTCCTGGAGTTCACTCACACTCACGTCCATCGAGTCGGTGATGCCATCCAGCCATCTCATCCTCTGTCGTCCCCTTCTCCTCCTGCCCCCAATCCCTCCCAGCATCAGAGTCTTTTCCAATGAGTCAACTCTTCACATGGGGTGGCCAAAGTACTGGAGTTTCAGCTTTAGCATCATTCCGTCCAAAGAAATCAGCCTTCTTCACAGTCCAACTCTCATATCCATACATGACCACAGGAAAAACCGTAGCCTTGACTAGACGAACCTTTGTTGGCAAAGTAACGTCTCTGCTTTTGAATATGCTATCTAGGTTGGTCATAACTTTCCTTCCA
>NW_011495042.1:5068759-5068849 GCF_000754665.1 Bison bison bison | reverse complement strand
AGGACAAAGAGTCGGACATGACTGAGTGACTTTCACTTTCGAGTGTAAAAATACGAGATTGATTGCTGCCAGTCACTTGCGGGGTGCAGA
>NW_011495042.1:5061199-5068140 GCF_000754665.1 Bison bison bison | reverse complement strand
TGGGGAGGCCTTACAAATAGCTGTGAAAAGAAGAGAAGCTAAAAGCAAAGGAGAAAAGGAAAGATAGAAGCATCTGAATGCAGAGTTCCAAAGAATAGCAAGAAGAGATAAGAAAGCCTTCTTCAGCGATCAATGTAAAGAAATAGAGGAAAACAACAGAATGGGAAAGACTAGAGATCTCTTCAAGAAAATCAGAGATACCAAAGGAACATTTCATGCAAAGATGGGCTCAATAAAGGACAGAAATGGTATGGACCTAACAGAAGCAGAAGATATTAAGAAGAGATGGCAAGAGCTATCAGGGAAACCCCAAATATGTTTATTACTAAGTAGTTATTGGCACTTTGAAGATGGGTTTGGGTTTTGGAAATCAGACATCATTTGGTGCCCACACTGGGGAATAAGATTAGGTGGATAGCTTATCAGGTTGGTCAGAAACAAAGAGTTGTGGAAGCGTTCTCCAAAGACGAACTCTGAGATGTTTTGCTCACTGGCTCAAGTCTGATCATTTGGGTATAAAAGTCCTAATGTGCTTGTTAAGAATCATCATGGTTACCCATCCCAGTTGTCCCCTTCCTCCTCCTAAAGGCGTTAGAGAAAGAAGACAGACTTCCATTGTGTCTGAATTCCACACTTTCAGTGGGCAGAGGAGGTGTGTTGCCGTGATAACCCCAGCACCCCCGGCTCCTCACATCAGGCCAGGAGATGAGAGCAAAACGGACTGACTGAGAAATTCCCAATCCCGTTTGTGCGCATAGATACGCAAAGTCTGGTTCAGAAGACTGCCCGATTCCCAGTTCAGATTCTGAGACCTTTTTTCTTTTTTTTTTCCCCCCTACTATTGATCATTAAAAAGTTGCGTGTGTTAAGTCTCCTCAGTCACGTCCGACTCTGCAACCCTATGGGCTGTTCCATGTGCTGTTTCTATAAAAACAGCGAGGTGAAGGCACTCATTACTAAATAAAACTGTGAAGGTCCGAGGCAGCATCCTATAAATCCCACTTTCTGGATTCACATTGAAAGGTGACTTTGTTCAGCGCCAGTAATTTTATAGGAAGAGTTTTCACCGCTCTGTGCATAAAAGGTATATGCTGCCACTTCATGCTTTAACATGGACTCTGAACTACTAGGGAAGGCATTTTGGTAGTAGCACCTCAGTTCAGTTGCTCAATTGTGTCCAACTCTCTGCGACCCCATGGACACAGCACGCCAGACCTCCCTGTCCATCACCAACTCCCAGAGTTTACCCAAACTCATGTCCATTAAGCCGGTGATGCCATCCAGCCGTCTCATCCTCTGTCCTCCCTGTCTACAACTTTGAAAACCCAGGGCTGTTTTTATTCATTTCGTAAATTCTTTCACTGCAGGAGGCTGAAACAGGCAGAAAGGAAAGCTGTAACTTTTTTTATTAACCACGGTTTAAGGCATGTAGAAACCGAGCATCTGTTCCAGGCTGGAGCCCCCAGACGCCCCGTCCTGTCCCGTCTGGTCTCAAGCGCCGCACGCTCAGCACGAGCCGCTTCCAGGGCGTGGGCCCGTCTAGGGACCAGGGGGGTCGGTGACATAGAAGCCTCGCTCTTCTATCGCACGGTAGAGCGTGATGTACTTGGAAGCCTTCCTCGTCCTCGGGACCACGAACTTCTCCGTGAACTCGTCTCGGTCCAGCTGCTCCTCGCCCTCTGTGGCCAGGACGCAGTTAATGAACGCGAGGGCGTAGCTGTAGCAGTTGTGGTGATCCTCTTCATACCTTACAAGGGCGAGGGTGTCGAGAAGGCAAGGGTTACCCTGAGCCGCCCGAAGCCTTCCGTCATCTTAATCCCTCTGCGAGCTGGGCCCCCACGTGAGCCGGCCCCCTTGATGGCAAGTCATCCAGAAGTGCGGTTCTGAGGGACACTTGGCATCTGGGCCCATTTCTGCTTGCGGGGCAGAAAGGACTCACCGAAATGTCCAGTTACCACTAAGCGCCGATTGGGGGAGCTTAATTTCCCTGAAGACCTATGTTCTAGAAGTGGAATTCCATGTCTTATGATATCCCACCATGTTTAAGGGCTTCCCAGGTGGCTCAGTGGTAAAGAATTCGCCTGCCAATGCAGGAAACGCTGGTTCAACCCCTGGGTCATGAAGTCCCCTGGAGATGGAAATGGCAAAATCCACTCCAGTATTCTTGCCTAGGAAATCCCATGGATATGGGGTTGCAGAGCGTCAACTTAGCAACTACACAACAGTGTCTAAACTTATTTCAAGGAAAGCGTCAGAACAATTTAGGTCTACAAGCATTACCGTATACCTCTTCTATAGTGACAAGGGGGCATGGAATCGAGAAGTTAATTTCAAAATAGCTGAAGTTTAAAATGCGGGGAGCTGTAGATAGGTTTATGTTTTGAACATCATTTAAATTTTTTTTAAGGGAACATAAGACTATGGGTTTTGCTGTGTATATTATTAAATGTCTTGTGTGTGTTCAGTTGCTCAATTGTGTCTGATTCTCTGCAACCCCTATGGACTGTAGCCCGCCAAGGTCCTCTGTTCATGGAATTTTCCAGGCAAGAATACTGGAATGGGTTGCCATTTCCTCCTCCAGGGGATCTTCCCGAGCCAGGGATTGAACCCGCATCTCCTGCGTCTCCTGCATTGGCAGGCGGGTTCTTTACCACTGAGCCACTGGGGAAGCCTGTTAAACATCAAGTATCTAAAAATACCGAATAAAATAAGTAAAATAACTTCAGCACTAAGTTCTGGTCCTTTCCAAAGCTCGTAGAGTGCTGTGGTTCTAATGTGTAAAGGTGTGCTGGCTCACCTCTGCAGAAAACCCCAGTCCTTCAGCCCCTGCTTCGTTCTGTTACAGATGCACCTGCCCGGTACAGGCTCAACATGAAAGCCGGGGCAGCTCAGCGTCCTCGGGGAGCTAGGATCACACCTGGCGGTGAGTGAGGGCCCTGTCCTACCTGTGAGGCAGCCAGGCCCCCGTGGCGGAGAAGTCCTCCAGGTACTTGTCCCACTGGTCCAGCAGTCCGAACAGGCCTGGCCACAGGAGCGGGACGCTCACACTCTGCTCCCAGCCCACCTCGTCTCGCTGGACACCATGCACCGTGTAGTTATACACAACTCCTACGGCCAAAACCACAGTCACGCAGAGGCATCAGGGGAAACGCACCCCGCCCAGTACCATCAGGGGTGACTGCGCCCAACAGAAACCGAGGTCGCTGGCACGCCCCTCCTCCGGGGACCATCTGCCTCCCCTGCTCTCAGCACCCGAGGTCGCCCCAGAGAAACGAGACAGTAAGATGGCCTGACATTGTCATCTCCAAAGATTCTTGTGGAAGCTCTATTTACAAAGGGGTCTGTCTGGTTTCCATAAGTGAGCAGCAGACTTCTCTTGACAAAGACCGATGCACCTTGGCACGCTCACACCAGTCATTGCGTTCAAAACCCAGTCCTCACTGTCTGTTCACAGTGTCAGCGTTCTCTGATTTTTTTTTAAGCAGACCTTTGCGGGCCCCACCACGTGCTCAGCTGCTGTGCCCCCTCCCCACCAGTCTATCCCTGGGGTCCCTGCCTGGCCCCTGAAGTGGGAGCACCCAGTGGCAGTGGGCTGGGTACGGCTTTGAGAGCAGAGGGTCTGCTCCTAACGCAAGAGGAGGGCTTGGACAGCTCCATCTCCGGATGTGTTTCTTCTTGTCTTAAAACTCTAACAGAAACACTCACAGGTTGATGGTGGTTTGAATGTTTGGAGACACTCCTTTGTGAGTGTTCAGATACTGAGGGTTGTTGGTGATATTGTTGCAATACTTTTTGTCTAGAGACACTGCTCTCTTCTAACCAGGTATCACGTGGGAACTTTTTGAGCTGTGAGAACACACTTACCGCCCGTGTTGGTTATTCCCACGTGAAGATCAGACCTTCCGTCGTACTCCCTGAAAGACACAAGTGCGTTCCGGTCGTCTCACATGTACACGTTTGGCAGCTGGAGTTGGTATTTAAAGTGGGCGGAGAGCAATGGGCCTCCCCACTTGGCTGGTACCGGAACTCAGCACCAGCGGCCAGCTGCGTGGAAACACCAGGAGAGCCACTGCCCCGTGCCTCCGCTGGATTTTCTTGGCCCCCAGTTCTGAAGGTGAGTGTGCTGGAAGGCCTGCTCTGCTGGAGCAAGAAGCCACCTAACACCCGGCTCCGCAGCAGAGGGGTCCACCGGGTGGGCAGCTGTCGAGGAAGCTCCCTGTTCCTCGTTCCTTCCTCCTTGTGTGTTGGGGGGAGCCAGTTCCTCACCACACGGGTGAGAGGGTCGTGAGTGCAGCTCAGTGGGCGTCTACCTCTAAAATGAACACTGCCCATTCCCTGAAGCCTGTGGCCACACTCGCTTTTCCTGAAATGATTCTTCACCCCACCCTGACATTAGATGTACAACTCCAGGTGATTTAAGCTCCATATAGGATCCCAGATCATCACTCACTGACCTTGAGATTTTCCCACCTTTAATATGGAAATAGCATAAGCCTCTTAGCAAGCTGGTTGTTGGGGTAAAATGCCCACTGAGTGCCACCACATGGAGGTGTCACATGAACCAGGTCACTTTTAAATGACAGCTCTTTCTTCAGACCACAGGTCTGGATGTCTGGTTCCTCATTAAAGCAAGAAGTCCTGGGCTTTAAAATGGCCCAAGGACACGGCGCTGGTGGTAGAGAACCTGCCTGCCAACGCAGGTTAGACGTAAGAGACACAGGTTCGATCCCTGGTGGGGAAGATTCCCTAGAGGAGGAAATGGTAACCCACTCCAGTACTCTTGCCTGGGAAATCCTGTGAACGGGAGCCTGGTGGGCTACAGTCCGTGGGATTGCCCAGAGTCGGACACGACTGAAGCGACTTAGCACGCACGCAAGGACACAGGTGACTGCTCCATCTTCTTCAGAGCAGCTCCCCCCGCCCACCCCAACACCCAGCGTTGTCCTGTTGCAGCCACTGTGAGTTTTCTGCAATCCTGCGAGTTCAGAAATTGAGAATGAAGCTGGGAAAGGCAGACAGTCTTGAGCGGCTGGTCACGGCGCTGGCCCTGGACGCGCGCTCCCCGTGTCTGCAGCCCCCCCATTTCCCCACCTGAATCCCAGGGGTCCATCCCACTTCCTTCCTCCTCCCTTTCCTTCAGCCGCTTCAGTCACGTAACAGGTGTCAACTGCAGGCCAGTCGTTTGTAGCGAAGGGCCAGGGACACAGCGGGAAATAAGATGGGGTCCCTGCCTCACAGAGTTCACTTGCTTCCAGTGAGGACATTTTTAGTTTAGCAAGTTTTTGATAGCCTGGAAAGTGTTAGAGAACCATGTGAGAGGGGCGGGGCCAGGGCACCCTTATGCCATATGACACTTTTGTACAAATTAAGAAAAGGTGACCCTTCTTCTTGCAGATGCAGTTCTGCCCAGGGTGGGCGGGACTCCGGCCGAGTTTCAGTGTACAAGTGGCCAGGTGCCTTTGTGCAGTCCACAACCTGCACAACCGTATGTGGCCGCCCTGGGGGAGCCTCATCTGGTTAGACCACAGCCTCGGTGATTCCTCGAGTCCCTGCTGGTTCTCTTTGCTGAAGTAGATGAAGTTGTCTCAAGGTGGGTTGTGGGAGCCAGTTCTGAGGGCTTAGAAATAGGATGAGAGGGAAGGAAATAGTCTGGAACTTGGTATTCAAGGGTCTGGTGGGCAGGGGGCTACTGCTTGGGTTCTGCAGTTCCTGGCCTGAGTGCCTGAGCGGGTAGGAAGACGCCTCAGCAGACGGCCGGTGTCAGCACCACCGCCTCCTCCCTGCCGCGGCCGAGGGAGGCCAGGCCTGTCACTGTCACTAGCGCATCAGAGATGAAATGAGTGCTTTCCAGGGGCCAGCCCGAGAGCCTGTCCCGGGCTGTGTCATTTCTGGAGAGCAGCGCTGCAGCTGTTCACTGTTTGAGCATCATGGTTCTGGTTAGGGTGGAAAGGAAGGTTCTACCAGTCACCTTCCGAGCTGAGTATGAACAAATAGGATGGGAAGGAGCAGTTTGGTTCAACACCACGCCTGCCACACCTGGGCCAGCTTGATAGGCCTTATCACTGACCCACACAACTCTGCAAGGTCGATGGGTCCTCATTCAACAGATGAGGGTCCCAGAGCTCTTCTGAAGCAGAGCAAAAACCGTCAAAGCCTGCACGCTCCCCTCTGAACCCCGCAGCCTCCCCGAGGAAGGGTCGGGGTGCAGTCTGTTTTGCCTCTAATGTTGACCCGTGCCTCCTAAACACGTCAGTTCATTTCATCCCCATAGGAACAGGAAGGGGGTTGATTAAGGCGCTGGTGAGCAAAGAAGCACTCAAGTCCCACTTTCTAGTCCCAAACCAGCATGAGGGATTCGGGCGGGGGCGTGTTTCAGGAGGCAGGACCGTCCAGGCATTGGACGGCGATGGAGTGCAGGACACGCTTCCCAGAGCTCACTCAGCACCTGTGTCCTCTCGAGCCCTGGCTTGCAGCAGCACCAGTTTCAGTTCCGCCAACTCAGGACTCGGAGAAGCCACCATCCTTTTTTCTGAAATGTTTCTGAAAGTCAGGTGGCATCTCCAGTTGAAGCAGACCAGCTTGTCTCAGTTTAATGCACCTCCCTGGAAAATGGTCTGTAAGTGGCCATTCTTCAGGCTCTGTGCTGAGTACCTGCTTGTCACAAATGTTACAGACTAACTCGAAGTAAAGGTATTGATTTGATGAGATTAGCTGCTGGGTCATTTTCCCAGTGAGTCTCTTGGTATGAAATCTATGAGTTAAAAAAAAAAAACAAAAACTCCAGTCTATTGATTCCTCTCTCTTAAAATTGTATAAGCAGCTTTGACCGGAGAAGGCAATGGGACCCCACTCCAGTACTCTTGCCTGGAGAATCCCATGGATGGAGGAGCCTGGTGGGCTGCAGTCCATGGGGTCGCTGAGAGTCGGACACGACTGAGCGA
>NW_011495042.1:5053627-5060945 GCF_000754665.1 Bison bison bison | reverse complement strand
ACTCTGCAACCCCATGGACTGTAGCCCGCCAGGCTCCTCTGTCCATGGGATTTCCCAGGCAAGAATACTGGAGCAGGTTGACATTTCCTCCTCCAGGGGATCTTCCCCACCCAGGGATCAAACCCATGTTTTGTTCGCCTCCTGCATCGACACGTGGATTCTTTACTACTGAGCCACCAGGGAAGCCCCCAGGAACATATGCACCCTTCTACTCTTAGGAAACACAGAGGCCTGCGTCTTAGCATTTAACTCCAAAGTTCTGAATAGGTGATCCACCGGATCTCACACTGTAGAGTGCATGTTAGAAAAAGAAAGTTGAAGTGACCGAAACAGCGAAGGGAGACCTTGCAGAGTTCAGGGCAGCACGTCGAGCAGCGTACCTGAGAAACGTCCCTCGAGTCGGCCTGAGGAGGAAGGAGCACTTTTCTCGATGGCCGTTGGTAAACGGCTCAGAGATGCTGACGGGCGCTTCCTCCAGCCTCCTGGAGCCCACATCCTGCCCGCAGAGGGGGCAGCGCCTCGGCACCCCGAAGCTGTAGACGTACTTCTGACAGTGGTTGACCTTGACGATAGGCTTCC
This sequence comes from Bison bison bison, assembly GCF_000754665.1. NCBI lineage: Eukaryota > Metazoa > Chordata > Mammalia > Artiodactyla > Bovidae > Bison > Bison bison. Next base: position 5,060,366 of record NW_011495042.1, on the reverse strand, counting down.
CGGCCTCTGGGCACTGCATGGCTTCCCTGTCCCGGGCAAGCGGGGCGAGCTCCCCGGACTTCCTTCTCCTCATTAACTCAGCCAGTCAGTGTCTGCATCTGAGTAACCTGAGAGCTGTGATGTCATTCTGTGGGGCGGCTTCAGGCCAAGCCAGCTAGAGTTAACCTGTAACCAGGCCTCCCCAGTGTCTTAAAGAGCTAGTTTCATCTGTGCTCACAGCGTGTCTCTCTAGCCATGATACGTTTTCCCCCAGTCGACATCCAGCTCCTCTTTATCCTCCATAGCTCTACTCATCTGTGAAAGCTTCCTCGGCCTCCCCCAGCGTCCCCTCGCATAGGCAGTGCTGTGTTTGTTTCTCAATGGACATGAGTTTGAGCAAACTACAGGAGGTAGTGAAGGACAGGGAAGCCTGGCGTGCTGAGTTCATGGGGTCCGCAAAGAGTCGGAGACGACTGAGCGACTGAACAATATTTGTTTCTACTAGAGCTGTCAATGTCTGTGAGCTTCTTGGAGTTAGAGACCCACTTTTACGTTTGGTTTGCTAGAATAGGTTGTTATCTCATTTGGGTCTTGAATAGATACATGGGATCCTTACTTTCAAGGATTCCCCAGTGGCTCAGCGGTAAAGAATCCGCCTGCAATGCAGGAGATGAGGGCTCAGTCCCTGGGTCGGGAAGATCCCTTGGAGAAAGAAATGGCAACCCACTCCAGTATTTTTGCCTGGAAAATCCCATGGACAGAGGAGCCTGGTGGGCTACAGTCTAAGGGATCACAAAAGAATCTGACATGACTTAGCAACTAAATAAGTCTCTTAACTATTAGGGCTTCCCTGGTAGTTCAGCTGGTAAAGAATCCGCCTGCAATGCAAGAGACCCTGGTTCAATTCCTGGGTTGGGAAGATCCCCTGGAGAAGAGATAGGCTACCCACTCCAGTATTCTTGGGCTTCCCTGGTGGCTCGGCTGGTGAAGAATCCACCTGCAATTCAGGAGACCCCAGTTCAATTCCTGGGTTGGAAAGATCCCTGGAAAAGGGAACAGCTACCCACTCCAGTACTGTGGCCTGGAGAATTTCATGGACTGTATAGTCCGTGGGGTTGCAATGAGTCGGACATGACTGTGTGACTTTCACTTACTTTGAGGTTATTTTTCTTGTGATATTTTATATTGTAGAAGGAATCTTGCTCATTAAAAAACAGACAGCACAGGAGTAGGGGTAGTGGTTACCCGAGGCGGTGAATACTGCCCGGGAGAGGGCATGAAGGCGGGTCTGGGGTCTGGGGTTGGGCTGATTCGCTGTCTAGGTGTCGACTGTGTGTTAGTCACGCAGTTGTCTCCGACTCTTTGCGACCCCCCCATGGACTGTAGCCCAGCAGTTTCCTCTGTCCACAGGTTTGTCTAGGCAAGAATACTAGAGGGGGTTGCCATGCCATCCTGCAGGGGATCGTCCCGACTCAGGGATCGAGCCCAGGTCTCCCCCATTGCAGGCGGGTTCTTTACTGTATGAGCCACCAGGGAAGGTGTTGATTACCCGACGGTATTCAGTTTGTAAAATTTCATCAAACTATACATTTAACTCTCTGCAGTTTGTTACTCTGCAGTTTTAAAAGCTTTAAGCAACTGCACAAAAAGATGGAAAGCAAGGCAATGTCCAGTGTCTCTCAGAACATTTTTGCACCCACCATGTTCTATTCCCAGGAGAAAACTAAACGGTAAAACTAGTGACTATTACCATATGCTTTTTTTCAAACCCCAATGTTGTTATAACTGTATACTGTTTTTTTAATTTTTATTATAGTTGATTTATAATACTGTCTTAGTTTCAAGTATACAGCAAAATGAGTCAGTTATACATACATTGATACATATGTCCACTCTTTCTTTTTTTAGATTCTTTCCCCATATAGGCCATTACAGAGTGTTGAGTAGAATTCCCTGCCTACACAGCAGGTTCTTGTTAATTATCTGTTCACTGTATACTGTTTGGAAATTCATGTTTTTCTCTCATCCTGGAAACTTCTTTACAGTATCAGTTGTATAAGTCCAGCCCAGCATATCAGATACCTGCAGAGGACCCCAAAGTTTGATTGTGACACACTTCACTTAGACAGCCCCTGCTGATGACTGTGGTTTCAGAGAAGAGGGGAGACCCCCAGAGAAGGTATCGTGGGCGGTAAAAGTGCTTCAGAAAAGCGCTTCCTCGTTGCATTCAGATAAATTACAGCATGCTGAAATGCAGGAAAGCACACATCCAGTGTAGTAATACGGAGTGATCATCAGACTCTCAGAAATAAAAAAGGCCTTAGAAATCATTCCAACCAACCTTCTCCTGTTACAGCGAAGGCAGACAGGTTCTAGCTAGACACCTAGCTCAGGTGACAAGGGTCTGAGATTGTTCATTATTAATAGAAACCACCGCTGCTGTTCACTGAGAATATTCTCATCTTCATGACGTCAGTGCCAAGAGGTATTTTTAGCCCCGTGAAAATAAACGGGGGACCTATGCCTTAATAAACATTTTTAATACACTCGCATTCTTTTTTTTTCCCCTTAATCATTTCTTGATCTTTTCAGTAAACAGAGCAGGGTAAAACACCACAGGGCAAGAAACTCACATGCAAACAGAGACTAAATGCATTTCCGTCCAAGCTCAAGACTGGTGTTTTCACTCAGCCGCTCTGCATTGTGTGTGGGTCTCTCTTCCTCCACACTGAGAATCCCACTTGACGCCATCTCAGGAGTAACAGTAGTAAATTCTGCCACCTCTCTTCACGACGAGAGGCTTTATTTTTATTTTTGCAATGGTCTCCCCATCTTTCTCTCATGTCCTCACATGGTCAGTCCTATATCGTCACTGTCAGAGCATCTGCCGTGGTAAACAATTGTGTCTCCCTTCTGACCCTCGCTGAGGCTTAGTCTTATGCACAAACTTCTCTTCGTGTGCACCGTTCCTCTGTCTGTCACTCTCTAGTAATTATAAGGTTGTCTGAAGTTCATTCTAGAAAAGATTCCATAGGAAGAGCTCATAGGAAGAATATTGTGAGTTCTTGGATAATTCATCCCTGTTCTTTATACTTGAAGTTCGATTTGGCTGGATATAAAATCCTTGGCTACATTTTCTTTAATACCTTATTCCATTTTCTCCTGGTATAAGACACTGCTGTCAAAAGTCTGATGACAAAGTAACTTATTTTCTTTCTCATATAAGTCCTGTGCTTTTCTGCCAGTATACCCAAAGGATATAGTTTTCTTTTAAAGATAAATAGATTTACTATAATATGTCATGATGTTATCTTTTTGGATTGACTTATTCAGGCTTATCTTGGAGGAGGAAATGGCAACCTACTCCAGTATTCTTGCCTGGAGAATCCCATAGACAGAGGAGTCTGGTGGGCTACAGTCCACGGGCTTGCAAAGAGTTGGATGCGACTGAGCACAGTTCAGGCTTGTGGTATGTTCTTTGTATTTTTTTTTAACTTACAAAACTACTTTTTAAAAGGTATAATCCACTTAAATTATTATAAAATATTGGCTATATTCCCATATTGTACAGTATATTCTTGTAGCTTTTTTATTTAAAAAAATTATTTTATTTTTGGCTGTGCTGGGTCTTCATTGCTTTGCAAAGCAAAGTTGCAGCGAGCAGGGCCTACTCTCGTGCACAGGCTTCTGAATGCGGTGGCTTCTCTTGTTGCAGAGCATGAGCTCTAAGCATGTGGGCTTCAGTTAGGTGCAGCCTGCAGGCCCTAAAGCGTGGGCTCAGTAGGTGAGGCGTGCAGGCGTAGTTGCTCTGCAGCCGGTGCAGTCTTCTTGGACCAGGGATCAAACCCACGTCCCCTGCCTCGGCAGGGGGAATCTTACCCACCATGCCACCAGGGAAGTCCTTTGTAAAGCTTATTTTATACCTAATAGTTGGTTGCTCTTAATCCCCTGCCCTTGTATCGCGGCCCCTCCACTTCCCTCTCCCCGCTGGTTTGTTCTCTGTATCTGTGAGTCTGCTGCTTTTCCGTTATATTTTGTGCTGCGTCCTTTGACTATGTAGTTTTGTATCTTATTTCAGGAAAGGTTTCATAAATTATAATTTGAGGATTTGTTCTGTTTCCTTCGTTTTGGTTTTCTTCTTTATGAAGTTCTCTTCTCTGTATGTTGGATCCCTTTGTCTTCAATACCCCTTTCTTTTAAAAAATTCAGATAAAATTTTACATGTAAAATGCACCCATTTCAAGTGTACAATTCCATGGCTTGTACCTGATCTAAGTTTAGAGCGTTTTTTACCACCTCCCTCAAAGCTGCACCTGTTAGCAGTGACTCCCCATTCTCTGTTCCCACCAGCCCCTGGGGACCACTGTCTTTCTTCTCTAGGCATTTGTCTATTCTGGACATTGCATATAAATGGCATCATTTGATACGTGGTCTTTGGTATCTAGTTTCTTTGCTTAGCATAATGTTTTCAAAGTTCATCCATGTTGTAGCACGCATTGGTTGTTCATCCCTTTTAATGGCTGAATAATATTCAATGGGGCAGCTGTACCACATTTTACATTTCCTTTCATCAGCTGATGGACGTTTCGGTTGTTTCCACCTCGCGGTTACATGAATAATGCTGCTATAAACAAGTTTCATATTACTGTACAAGTTTTTGTGTGAGCATATGTCATCAGTTCCCTTGATCCCGTACCCAAGAGTGGAATCTCTGGGTCACATACTGACTATATTTAACACTTTGAGGAGCTGCCGAACTTGTCTTCAAAGTGGCTGCGTCACTTTCCATTCCCACTAGCAATTTTAGGGGCTTCCAGTGTCTCCAAAGGGCTTCCCTGGTGGCTCAGACAGTAAAGCGTCTGTCTACAATGCGGGAGACCCGGGTTCCATCTCTGGGTTGGGAAGATCCCCTGGAGCAGGAAATGGCAATCCACTCCAGTACTATTGCCTGGAAAATCCCATGGTCAGAGGAGCCTGGTAGGCTACAGTCCATGGGGTCGCAAAGAGTCGGACATGACTGAGCGACTTCACTTTCACTTTCAGTGTCTCCACATCATCACTTGTTACTGTCTGTATTTTTTTAACTATTCTAGCGGTCTCAAAGTAGAATCTCCTTGTGGATTTTTTGTTTGTTTACTTGGCTGTGCTGGGTCTTAGTTTCCACACAAGGGACCTTAGATTTGAGGCATGTGAACTCTTAATTGTGGCATGTGGGATCTAGTTCCCTGACCAGGGGTCGAACCGGGGCCCCTGCATTGGGAGTGCAGAGTCTTAGCCACTGGACCACTGGGAACGCCCCTCATCATGGTTTTGATTTGCATTTCCCTAGTGACTAATGCGGAGAAGGCGATGGCACCCACTCCAGTCCTCTTGCCTGGAAAATCCCGTGGACGGGGGAGCCTGGTAGGCTACAGTCCATGAGGTCGCTAGCAGTCAGACACGACTGAGCGACTTCACTTTCACTTTCATGCATTGGAGAAGGAAATGGCCACCCACTCCAGTGTTCTTGCCTGGAGAATCCCAGGGACAGGGGAGCCTGGTGCGCTGCCGTCTGTGGGGTCGCACAGAGTCGGACACGACTGAAGTGACTTAGCAGCAGCAGCAGCAACTAATGATGCTGAACATCCTTTCACATGCCTATTGTCCTTTTCTGTATATAAATTGTTGAGTTTATAATTGTTCTTTATATATTTTATCTGTTTTGGTGCTTTTGTTGTTCTTTATATATTCTGGATATACTATATAAATTCTAAATGCTGTCTTTTTACTTTCTTGATGATATCATTTAAAGTACAAATTTTTAAAATTTTGATGAAGTCAAATTTATCCATTTTTTTCTTTCATTTCTTACCCTTCGGTGTTTCATTTAAGAATCCATTGCCTAATCCAGTGTCATGAAAATCTGTGACTGTACTTTCATCTAAGAGTTTTACACAGAATCATACCATTTGCAGATAAATATAGTTTTATTTCTTCTTTTCCATTGGAATAACTTTATTTCTTTTTCTTGCCTAATTGCCCTGGTGAGAAACTCCAGCATACTGTTGAATAGAGGTGTTACCAGTGAGTATCCTTTTCTTGTTCTGGATGTTAGAGGGAAACCTGCTGGTCTTTCACCATTAAGTCTGATGTTACCTGTAGGGTTTGGGTAGAAGACCTTATCAGGGTGAGGAAGTTCCTTTCTCTTCCTAGTTGTTTTGAGTGTTTTTATTAGGAAAAGGCATTCAGTTCAGTTCAGTTCAGTCGCTCAGTCATGTCCGATGCTTTGTGACCCCATGAACGGCAGCTCACCAGGCCTCCCTGTCCATCACCAACTCCCGGAGTCCACCCAAACCCATGTCCATTGAGTTGGTGATGCCATCCAGCCATCTTGTCCCCTTCTCCTCCTGCCTTCAATCTTTACCAGCATCAGGGTCTTTTCAAATGAGTCACCTCTGTGCATCAGGTGGCCAAAGTATTGGAGTTTCAGCTTCAGCATCAGTCCTTCCAATGAACACTCAGGACTGATCTCCTTTAGGATAGACTGGTTGGATCTCCTTGCAGTCCAAGGGACTCTCAAGAGTCTTCTCCAACACCACAGTTCAAAAGCATCAATTCTTCGGCACTCTATAGCTTTCTTTATAGTCCAACTGTCATATCCATACATGACTACTGGAAAAACCACAGCCTTGACTAGATGGACATTTGTTGACAAAGTAATGTCTCTGCTTTTTAATATGCTGCCTAGGTTGGTCATAACTTTCCTTCCCAGGAGTAAGCG
>NW_011495042.1:5051934-5053527 GCF_000754665.1 Bison bison bison | reverse complement strand
CTGCAGTGATTTTGGAGCCCCAAAAATAAAGTCAGCCACTGTTTCCCCATCTACTTGCCATGAAGTGATGGGACCAGATGCCATGATCTTCGTTTCCTGAATGTTGAGCTTTAAGCCAACTTTTTACTCTCCTCTTTAATCAAGATGCTCTTTAGTTCCTATTCACTTTCTGCCATAAGGGTGGTGTCATCTGCATATCTGAGGTTATTGATATTTCTCCTGGCAATCTTGATTCCAGCTTGTGCTTCTTCCAGCCCAGCGTTTCTCACGATGTACTCTGCATATAAGTTAAATAAGCAGGGTGACAATATACAGCCTTGACATACTCCTTTTCCTATCTGGATCCAGTCTGTTGTTCCATGTCCAGTTCTAACTGTTGCTTCCTGACCTGCATACAGGTTTCTCAAAAGGCAGCTCAGGTGGTCTGGTATTCCCATCTCTTTCAGAATTTTCCACAGTTTATTGTGATCCACACAGTCAAAGGCTTTGGCATAGTCAATAAACAGAAATAGACATCTTTCTAGAACTCTCTTGCTTTTTCGATGATCCAGCAGATGTTGGCAATTTGATCTCTGGTTCCTCTGCCTTTTCTAAAACTAGCTTGAACATCTGGAAGTTCATGGTTCAAGTATTGCTGAAGCAGTGACTGCGTAGCACAGGAGCGGCAGCTCAGATGAGATACCCCATGTCCAAGGTCAGGAGCAGCGGCCGAGAAGAGATACCCCATGTCCAAGGTAAGAGAAACCCAAGTAAGACAGTAGGTGCTGAGAGAGGCCATCAGTGGGAAGACAGGCTGAAACCACAATCACAGGAGACTAGCCAATCTGATTACATGGACCACAGCCTTGTCTAACTCAGTGAAACTAAGCCATGCCGTGTGGGGCAACCCAAGATGGGCGGGTCATGGTGGAGAGGTCTGACAGAATGTGGTCCACTGGAGAAGGGAATGGCAAACCACTTCAGTATTCTTGCCTTGAGAACCCCATGAAGAGTATGAAAAGGCAAAAAGATAGGACACTGAAAGATGAACTCCCCAGGTTGATAGGTGCCCAATATGCTTCTGGAGAAGAGTGGAGAAATAACTCCAGAAAAAATGAAGAGACAGAGCCAAAGTAAAAACAACACCCAGTTGTGGATGTGACTGGGGATAGAAGCAAGGTCCGATGCTGTAAAGAGCAATATTGCATAGGAACCTGGAATGTTAGGTCCATGAATCAAGGCAAATTGGAAGTCATCAAACAGGTGATGGCAAGAGTGAACGTTGACATTCTAGGAATCAGTGAACTAAAATGGACTGGAATGGGTGAATTTAACTCAGATGACCATTATATCTACTACTGTGGGCAGGAATCCCTTAGAAGAAATGGAGTAGCCCTCATACTCAACAAGAGTCTGAAATTCAGTACTTGGATGCAATCTCAAAAACGATAGAATGATCTGTTCATTTCCGAGGAAAACCATTCAATATCATGGTAATCCAAGTCTATCCCCTGACCAGTAATGCTGAAGAAGTTGAAGTTGAATGGTTCTGTGAAGACCAACAAGACCTTTTAAAACTGACACCTAAAAAAAAAAAAAAAAAAGATGTCCTTT
>NW_011495042.1:5046387-5051834 GCF_000754665.1 Bison bison bison | reverse complement strand
TGACCAGTAATGCTGAAGAAGTTGAAGTTGAATGGTTCTGTGAAGACCAACAAGACCTTTTAAAACTGACACCTAAAAAAAAAAAAAAAAAGATGTCCTTTTCATTATAGGGGACTGGAATGCAAAAGTAGGAAGTCAAGAAACACCTGGAGTAACAGGCAAATTTGGCCTTGGAATACGGAATGAAGCAGGGCAGAGGCTAATAGAGTTTTGCCAAGAGAACACACTGGTCATAGCAAACACCTTCTTCCAAAAACACAAGAGAAGACTCACCAGATGGCCAACACCGAAATCAGATTGATTATATTCTTTGCAGCCAAAATGGAGAAGCTCTATACAGTCAGCAAAAACAAGACCAGGAGCTGACTGTGGCTCAGATCATGAATTCCTTATTGCCAAATTCAGACTTAAATTGAAGAAAGTAGGGAAAACCACTAGACCATTGAGGTATGACCTAAATCAAATCCCTTATGATTATACAGTGAAAGTGAGAAATAGATTTAAAGGACTATATCTGATAGACAGAGTGCCTGAACTATGGACAGAGGTTTGTGACATTGTACAGGAGACAGGGATCAAGACCATCCTCAAGAAAAAGAAATGCAAAAAAGCAAAATGGCTGTCTGAGGAGGCCTTACAAATAGCTGTGAAAAGAAGAGAAGTGAAAAGGAAAGATATACCCATTTGAATGCAGAGTTCCAGAGAATAGCAAGGAGAGATAAGAAAGCCTTCCTCAGTGATCAGTGCAAAGAAATAGAGGAAAACAATAAAATGGGAAAGACTGGAGATCTCTTCAAGAAAATTAGAGATACCAAGGGAACATTTCATGCAAAGATGGGCTCGATAAAGGACAGAAATGGTATGGACCTAACAGAAGCAGAAGATATTAAGTAGAGGTGGCAAGAATACACAGAAGAACTGTACAAAAAAGATCTTCACAACCTATATAATCACGATGGTGTGATCACTCACCTAGAGCCAGACATCCTGGAATGTGAAGTCAAGTGGGCCTTAGGAAGCATCTCTATGTTCAAAGCTAATGGAGGTGATGGCATTCCAGTTGAGCTATTTCAAATCCTGGAAGATGATGCTGTGAAAGTGCTGCACTCACTATGCCAGCAAATTTGGAAAACTCAGCAGTGGCCACAGAACTGGAAACGGTCAATTGTCGTTCCAATCCCAAAGAAGGGCGATGCCAAAGAAAAGGCATTAGATTTTGTCAAATGTTTTTTCCACATCTACTAAAATAAGCATATTATTTTTTCTTTTAACACAGTGAATTACATTGATTTATGGAGAAGGCAATGGCACCCCACTCCAGTACTCCTGCCTGGAGAATCCCATGGATGGAGGAGCCTGGTGGGCTGCAGTCCATGGGGTCGCTAGGAGTTGGATACGAGTGAGCGACTTCACTTTCACTTTTCACTTTCATGTACTGGAGCAGGAAATGGCAACCCACTCCAGCGTTCTTGCCTGGAGAATCCCAGGGACGGGGAAGCCTGGTGGCTGCCGTCTGTGGGGTCGCGCAGAGTTGGACACGACTGACGCGACTCAGCAGCAGCAGCAGCAGCAGTATGTTGGATCAGTCCTGCACTCCAGGGATACTTTTCACATGGTCGTGGCGGATAATCCTTTTTCTACGTTGCTGCATTCCATTTGCTAGTAATTTGTGGAAAGTTTTTATATTTTTCTTTATATAAAAGTATATTGATCTGTAGTTTTCTCGCGATGTGTTTGCTTTTTGTATCAAGGTGTAATACTGGCCTCATAGAATGGGAGGCATTCCATCCTCTTCCGCTCTTTGTAAGACTCTGTAAAGGATTGGTGTTAATTCCTCTTCGAATGTTCAATAGAATTCACTAGTGAAGCTTGACTCCCCAGGTGGCGCTAGTGGTAAAGAATGCGCTTGCCAATGCAGGAGCCAAGGGTTCAATTCCTGTGTTGGAAAGATCCTCTCCTGAATGAAATGGCAACCCATTCCAGTATTCTTGCCTGGAAAATACCATGGACAGAGGAGCCTGGCAGCCTACAGTCCTCGGGGGTCGCAAACAGTCAGACATGACTGAGCACCCAGATATAGTGAAGCTACTGGTTTTGGAATTTTCTTTGTGGGAAGCTTTTGGATCACTAATTCAATCTCCTGATGGAGGTCTATTCATATTTTCTCCTTCCTGAATCAGTTTCAGTAGCTTGTGTGTCCAGGCCTTAGAATATGTGATGAGAATGGCACTTTAGCTCCAGGTTCCTCTTCTAATTACTTTTAAAATTAGAAGAGTCTCTTGACACTTTCTAACACATTTTTTTTTTTCACTGATATAACTCTGCCCTGGTTAACAGGTACAGCTAAGCACGAAGAGGAACATTTCTCAGTAATGTATAACACACAAAAAAGATAAAGCATTAAATTTGAGCCTAAAACACAGCTTCAAAATGTATAAATCAACTGTTGACCAAACCTAAAAGAGAACAGACAATTCCACACTGGGATTACACTAGAAATCAGTGAGGAAAAGATAATTAGAAAGTCTCAGTTGTTTGAAAATTAAGCAGAACACTTCTAAATAACTTATGAGTCAAAGAATGAAAATTAGAAAATATTTGAACTAAATGATAATGAAAATAGGACTTAAAAGCTTGTGAAACACAGTTAAAATGTGCTTAGAGGGAAAATTATAGCTTTAAATACTCAAAAAAGAAGAACATTTGAGAATTGATGATCTGAAGTTCCATCTGAAGAAGCCAGAAATAGCAGCATTATGAATTCAAAGAACGTAGGGGAAAAAAAGTACTAAAGATACGAGCAGAAATCAGTGAAATATAAAAAGCATCTACAGTGGGAAAAATGAACAAAGTCCAAAGCTTCTCCCTTGAAAAGATGAACAAAATTGATAAATTTCTAGTAAAATGAATTTTTTAAAAAAGAGATAAAATACCAAATAATATCAGTAATGAAGTGAAGTTGCTCAGTCGTGTCCAATTCTTTTCGACCCCATGGACTGTAGCCTAACAGTCTCCTCCATTCATGGGATTTTCCAGGCACAAATACTGGAGTGGGTTGTCATTTCCTTCGGCAGGAGATCTTCCCAACCCAGGGACTGAACCTGGGTCTCCTGCCTTGTAGGCAGATGCTTTACCATCTGAGCCACCAGGGAAGTCCATCGGTAATGAAAGGAGATAACCAATTAGTGTCAGTAATGAAAGGAGGTTACAGATCGTTTTTTAAAGAAGATATTATTAACTCCATGACAATAAATGTAATAATTTTAATTGAAATGGACTATTTTACTTGGGGGAAAAAAGCTTTCCAAACCTGACAAGATAAAATCTGAATGTGCCTGCGTGCGTGCATGCTGTCGAGTCTGACTCTTTGCTACCTCATTGCCTCTAGCCCTCCAGGCTCCTCTGTCCATGGGATTTCCCAGGCAAGAAGAGCCATTTCTTACTCCAGGGGATCTTCCTGACCCCAGGATCAAACCCCCATCTCCTGCATTGGAAGGTGGATTCTTTATCACTGAGCCATCTGGGAAGCCCAGCCCATATGTAATACAGCAGTTAAATCTTTAATTAAAAATCTGTTTATGCCAGAAACTGCAGGCTGAGGTGGCTTCAGTGGTGAATTCTTCCAAATATTTGAGGAAAAATTAATACCTATATTATCAGACTTTTCCAAAGAATAGAAAAGAGATAAGACTTCCAAACTTGTATTATGAGGCCAGCACATCTCAAGTACAAAACCTGACATGGACATCAAGGGAGCACTACAGAATAATATCTCTTATGAATCAGGTGCAAAATTCCTAAACACAATATTAGCAAATCAAATCTGATGATTTATAGGAAGAATAATATATCATGGCCAAGTGAGGTATATCTGAGGAATCTCAGGTTGGTTTAGCACTGAAAAATCAATTGATATAATTCAATACATTAACCAAATAAAGGAGAAGACTGTGTGGTTTTCTCAGAGAGGAGAAAAACAAATTTGTTTTAAAAGAACAAGATGTTTATTATTAAAAAGTCTTAAAGAAAGCTAGAATAATAAAGAAACTGCCTTTATTTGATAAGGGGTAGCCTTAAAAACTCTGGGCCTAACATTTTAATTAATGATGAAATATTACTTTCCCTGAACTCAAGAACAAGACAGAGGTGTCGACTATTACCGCTTCTGTTCACAGTTGCCCTGAAGATTCTCAGCCGTGCAATAAGGCATGAGGTAGAAATAAAGGATGTGAAGACTGAAAACAAAGTGAAACTATCATTATTTGTTGATGGCATGATTGTGTATGTGTAAAAAATCCAAAAAACAAAGAAACCACTGGAACTGATACATGAATGTAGCATGGAGCAAGCAATAAACAATTAGGACATTTAAAAAATACCATTTAAAATGCGTCCAAAAAACTCACCAAGGTACGTGAGAATAAACATAATAAAAGTTGTTGACTTCTACACTGAAAACGACAAATTTTCCAATATTCTTCCTAAGTTTCTTAAAGAAATTTCAAAAGTGCTACCTAATTGGAAGTATATTCTATGTTCATTCATCAGAAGACAATATTTTTACAGCAGTAAAGACTCTTGAGTGTCCCATTGACAGCAAAGAGATCAAATCAGTCCATCCTAAAGGAAATAAAACCTTGAATATTCATTGGAGGGACTGATGCTGAAGCTGAAACTCTAATTTTGGCCACCTGATGCGAAGAGCTGACTCATTGGAAAAAACCCTGATGCTGAGAAAGATTTAAGGCAGGAGGAGGAGGGGACGACAGAGGATGCGATGGTTGGATGGCATCACTGACTCGATGGACGTGAGTCTGAGTGAACTCCGGGAGTTGGTGACGGACAGGGAAGCCTGGCGTGCTGCGTCCAAGAGGTCGCAAAGAGTCGGACACGACTGAGCGACTGAAGTGAACTGCGCACAGGAGAGGGGGGAGCTTGGCCGCGGAAGGGCTGAGGTGATCCTAAGCCACGAGAAGTCGCTAAGGAATGCTGAAGAAAAAAGGGAGAGACCCGTAGGGACTAACAATGGGCCCCCGGGCGTAAAACCCCCGGGCCTGAGAGCCTAGCCGCGCCCGCCCGGGAGGCCTGGGGAGGCGGGACTAGGAGTGCAGCGATTGGCGGTTGGCCCCGCCTCACCCCGGTGCGGAACCAATTGTGACGGTGGCGAGGTTTCCTGCCGGCGCCACCAGCGTGCGGCACGGAGACGCCGGCGTGCGCCGGCGTGACGCGGCCCCGCGGGATGGGCAGGGCCAAGGCCGAGGGGGAGACGGCGGCGGCTGGGAGAGCTAGAGGCATCGGCCGCACGAAGGCCCTCCGTTCCGACCGCCATGAGCACCAAGCAGGTCACTTGCAGGTCAGCGCGCGGCGCCGCGGGTCCTTCCCCGCGCGTGCCTCACCGCCGTGCCACGGAAACGAGCCGCAGTGGGGCGGTGGGAAGCGGCTCTCCC
>NW_011495042.1:5041769-5046281 GCF_000754665.1 Bison bison bison | reverse complement strand
GCCGCACGGCTGGAAGGAGGGGGCGCTGGCCGGGCCGTGCGGGCTAAGAGGTGGGCCCCTGAGACCTGGAGCGAAGCCGCCGCTGTGCAGTCAAGGGGCGGAGGAGGTCGTTTACAAATGGCGATACCACCCAGGTGTAGGCGCTCATCGTCGGTGAGGGCCCGCGGAAGCGGCCTTCGGTTCCTAAGCGTCTGGAGAACTCCCGTGCACAGTTAGCGAGTTGGGAGGTGCTGTGTGGGAAATAGCGTTTGCTCTAAGTTTCTTTCTTTTCCCGCGTATCCCCAAGGCTTGTGTTCTCAGCAGCCTTCACAGTAACACTACTAGGCAGGCTTCATTCCTGTTTTGAAGTGCAGAAAACTCAGGCCGACGGAGGGTAAGTGAGAGCAGTAACGGGTGGATGGGTAGTTGTAGAAAATTCAAAACCGGATGGCTCCACTGCGCCCGTTAAATAGAAGGAGTTTGGTGTGTGTAACACCCGCGTTCCTCGGCAGGTATGTGGCTTGAAGGTTTGGGGGTCCTGCTCTTACTGGACCTGGAAAGTACAACTTTTAATAGTTGGTCTGAGTTAAATTTGTGTGGGACACGATGGGCGGCGGTACCCAGCCCCCAGCCGTACGTTTCTATTATACGTAATGAAGAGTGTATCATCTGTGTTGCTGCTTGTCTTCCTTACTATCAATAGTTGGGAAAGTGTGATGCGAGAAGTTTCCTGTTAGCATTAGTCTCTATTAACCGTTCAACCAGTTTATCCAAGGCCTATGTGCCGTCGTCAGAAATTGGCAGTTTGTGTGGATAGAAAAGAATTTCACTAGGTTATTTGTAATAGAAGGTCTTTTGTGAGGACCTGTGCGTATGATTATGTATATTTCTGTAAACTTCCCCCTGTTGGACAATATCTTTAATCATTGTGGTCTGTATACCAAATTCCGTTACCCCGTCTAAGCCGCGTCTGCATAACGGTGCTTGTGTCTGCGCCTATTTGTAATGGAATCTCCCACCTGCGTGGTGTCTCATTTGACAGATGAGAAGAAGCTGTGTTCCGACTTGAAGCTTGCCCCGAATTCACATCTACCTGGAGGAACAGAAATGTAAATCAAGATCACCTTGGGGTTGTTCTTTCTATCCTAGGAGATGGCTTGACCTACAAGCTTTGGTTCTGGTTTTCCCAGATAGGAGTGTCCTGCAGAAGTTGGTGCAGAGAAACTAGAGTGGGTTGGAAGGTTGAGAAAGGATCGGTTGTGTACAAAGTGATGTTTGTTGGCGGTGCCCTGGGTGCTCTTTGAGGTTCCCTATCAGCCATGTTGCTTGTCATCCAGCAACACTCACCATTCCGTGGATCACCAGCCAAACCTCAGCAGTGAACTGACTTCCAAGGTTATTCAGCTTCCAGGTGGCACATATGTGGCCTCAGAGTTTGTGCTCTTGTAGGTGCTCTGGCCCCCAAATAAGTTCGGGAAATGCTAAATTACAGTTTGTTTACTACGGGAGTTTTCAAAGTTTTTAATTTGCTGATACAAAAAGGAAAACTCATCCAAAACTATACAGTGGGGCTGTGCCTAGCTGTCCAGTGCTTAAGACTTTGCCTTCCAGTGTAGGGGGGGTCCAGTTCGATCCCTGGTTAGGGAGCTAACATCTCACAGTCCTCAGGGCCAAAAAAATCAGAACATAAGCAACAGAAGCAATATTGTAACAAATTCAGTAAAGACTTCAAAATGGTCCACATTAAAAAAGAAGAAAGGTTACTTGCAAAGGGATGTGAAAGAGTCTGGCGTCACAGGGTCTGCCTTGCCAAAGGAGAAACAGAAGACATATTTACATAGGAAGAATGGCAGTGGTACCAAGAGTGCCAGGTTCACATTAGTGCAGTAGTGATGGAAAGCTTTTCTCATTCAGAACCTTATACGCGGAGATCTTATCTCCAGACGTTGGCAACTTACATGAAACGTTCAAGGTTTGATTTGTTTGGAAGACCAGATCTAAAACTGGGTGGTCTGCTGTTTTTGGTTTATGTCAAGGTGCAAACTGGTTTTGGTTTATGCTGCATGTCAGCAGGACAAAGTGTTTGTTTTGCTTCTATTATAATATGAGCTAAATGGTAGGATTCCCAGACTTAAGGACAAAGACATTCATTTATTGCCTGGACTGCAAGAATGGCCACTCACACCTCTGTGCTGTCGGTCAGCTCCCCTGATTCCTCAGCATTCCACTCTCTCCAGAATGTCAATCTGTCCAGAATCTCAATTTTTTGCTGATTCTTTTTTCCAAACCATCTCCCTAGGTTTTCAATCTGTTTTCAAAAGCCTAGTGCAGGCCTTTATTATTGCTTGGTAACCAGTTTGTTTGTCCTCCTCCTCATGTGATAGCAGCCCCTTTGTTAAGACCCAGAGAGTCAGGCCCGGAGCTTGTGACTCATTGAAAGGCACCAACAAAATATGGGGCACCTTGTGGCCCGTGAGTGATAGGAAGCGCTTGAGCTCCAAACTAGGGCAGCTCTGGATTCTGATTCTGGCTTCACCTGGGCTGCAGTCTCCTCATCTGTAAAATGGGGATGGCCATGCCCACCCAGCTTAGAAAAGCCCCTGGTGCTGGGAAAGATCGAGGGTAGAAGGAGAAGAGAGCGTCAGAGGATGAGATGGCCAGATGGCATCATCAATGCAACGGACATGAACCTGGGCAGACTCTGAGAGATGGCAAGGGACAGGGAGGCCTGGCATGCCGCAGTCCATGGGGTGGCAGACTCAGACACGACTGGGTGACTGAATAACAGTGCCCAACCAGTAGGGTTGGTTAAGAGATTAGATAATAACAAACAATCCTAAGACCATTGAGGATGTTTTAGGCTAAGCACTGACATGCAGTCTATGAAGTACTGTGAATTATATTTATATTACAGATGGGAAAGGCTTGGAGATTTAAATTATTTACTCGAGGTCATATAGGAAGCTAACTTCACAGTCTTCCTTTAACCACTACATTGTTCTTTATTTCATCCCTACCACTAATCAGTTATTTCAAGCCTATCGCCATGCCTCCCATTAGCTAAGTTCCTTCCCCTTTTTATAAAGTTTGTTTTTATTTATTTGGCTGCCGTGGGTCTTAGTTGCAGCACGCAGGCAGTTTAGTTGTGGCATTTGAACTCTTCGCTGTGGCATGGCTGGATCTAGTTCCCTGACCAGGGATCAAACCTGGGCCCCCTCAGAGTCTCAGCCACCGGACCACCAGGGGAGTCCAAATCTGCCTTCCCCCTTTATGGATCTGTCGTCACAGGCAGTACAGCTGTAAAATTTAAGCCTGTGAGAATACGTGGGAAAAGGTGAAGGAAGGTGACACTGAGGATGCAAATTGCCCGTGTACTTGGAAGTGGTTTGCAAAAATGTCCTGCTGGAGGCGGGCACTGTGGAAAGACCTGCACCAAGCCAGCTTGGTTCTGTGTGGCTCAGCCTTCAGCCACAGCTGCTGGCGGCTGTGTAGCTGGAAGTGAACCGGATACCCTCTGCAACAGATAACAGCCGCACCACCTGAAACCGTCTTTAGGTTACCCAGGATAACAGATGGCTTTGGCGTGTCCCCTGGAAAGAACCTCCCTACTCTGAGTCTCAGCTGTGCGCGTCCCCCGTCACATACCAACAGCCCACAGTGCTCACCAGCTCGGGTCTGCTTCTGGTCTCTAGCAAGACGTATGAGGGATGGTTTGGCCATCCAGAAGGGTGAGCAGTTGGAAACTCATTACAGGATACGTACCCCATGAAAGAGGCCGGGGTTAGGCTTAGTATAACCCAGATGGTGAGGAATCGCTGTGAGCAGCTGACAGAGATGCCCTGATGGCTGGCGGGCCGCTCCCAGGGAAGCTTTGGGTTTGTCACCGGGTGGTGGAAGTGCTGACACACGCTACAGAAACAGGACTGGACGGGCTCCACTCCTTGTTTCACACTTGCCTTGCTTGAGGCAATGGTGGAGGCTTAGAAGTTATATTTGAAACTAAATTTCAGTTTAGTCACAGAGGTGAAATGCCTTGTATGGAGTCACCAGCTTCTAAGTGAGAAAACTGGGAACTTGAGTGGTGGTTAAATATTTCGAATTTTTGATGGGGAATATAATTAGTGCAGTTGGGAAGGTGTGTTTTCTAAATAGGACTTGTGGGAGGTGGTGGTAGAATTACTCCGTATAAAAGACATCTGCAGGCCCACCACTGAGCATCTTTCCTCTTCTTGCCTGGTTAGGTAGATGGTATCTGGCAGTCTTGCCCTGGTTCTTTGAGGAAATTTTGTCTAGTTTCTCCAAAAGAAATCATTAATGAAGCATTTGTTAGATCTCACTTGTGTGGAACTGTTTTTGTAGCCAACTGAAACCTGTTCTCTTCCACTCTTTCAGTTCAGTGGCTCAGTCGTGTGCGACTCTTTGCGACCCCATGAATCGCAGCACACCAGGCCTCCCTGTCCATCACCACTCCCGGAGTTCACCCAAACTCACGTCCATCGAGTCAGTCGATGCCATCCAGCCATCTCACTGTCT
>NW_011495042.1:5040473-5041447 GCF_000754665.1 Bison bison bison | reverse complement strand
CATAACTTTCCTTCCAAGGAGTAAGCATCTTTTAATTTCATGGCTGCAGTCACCATCTGCAGTGATTTTGGAGCCCCAAAAAATAAAGTCTGTCACTGTTTCCACTGTTTCCCCATCTATTTCCCATGAAGTGATGGGACCGGATGCCATGATCTTAGTTTTCTGAATGTTGAGCTTTAAGCCAACTTTTTCACTCCCCTCTTTCACTTTCATCAAGAGGCTTTTTAGTTCCTCTTCACTTTCTGCCATAAGGGTGGTGTCATCTGCATTCCACTCTTCAGGAGTTTAATTCTGATAACTGGATTTGGTTCTTGTCACTGTTTTTTTGTTTTTTTTTTTTAACACCTTCAAAGATTACCATTCTTGAGAATGGTTGGAATCTATCAGTGTTTGTTTCCTTTATATTTATTTGTTTGGCTGAGTTGGGTCTTAGTTGTGGCACGCAGGATCTTCAGTTGCGGAGCACAGGGGCTCGGTAGTTGAGATGCGGGGCTTTAGTTGCTCCTCGGCATGTGGGGTCTCAGTTCCCCGACAAGGGGTTGGATCTGCATCCCCTGTATTACAAGGCGGATTCCTAACCACTGGGCCACCAGAGGAGTCCCGGAATTGCGTCACAACGTTGAGTAGCGTTTCTCCAGAAGAGTTACCAAACTGTTGAGAAGTGTGATACACTTCCATGTTGGGGATCCCAGAATCACCATTACAGCTGGTGATTGGCTAGAATGACCCATGAACTCAACGTATCATTGTACTCAAGATGAAGGTTGATCACAGTGAGTGGTGAGGGATCACAGCTGGATCCTAAGGGAGACAGACTCCAGTGGCATCTGGGGAACCTGAGTGCAGGCTTCCTCCCATAAAGGGTCACAGCACCTTTTTCCTGCTGCAGCGGAAATGCAGCACACTGTGCCCAGGCCTCTCGCCCTCTGCCCAGCATGTCCCCAGACCAGACTCCTGGGAAAGCAGATGCGCAG
>NW_011495042.1:5039689-5040373 GCF_000754665.1 Bison bison bison | reverse complement strand
AGGAGACGCGCGGCGAGCGTCTCGTCATTCAGAGACTGTCTCTCTCGGTGCAGGGGGCCGTCTACCAGCCAGGCCCCAGGGGCTGTAGGCAGGGGCCCGCCTTCTAGGTGGGCTCAGGCTTGCTGTATTCACAATGCTGCTGCACACTCTGAAAGCCAGTATTGTGAATACCAAGGTTTATTTAGGCCCTTTCTTTATCTTTTTAATGTTTCTAACAAGAATACCCCTAGTTTGCCAGGTTCAGAGCCTTTTTTCTTTTTTTTACATAAAACTACATCCGGCCTTATAGCAAGTTACTACACAAGTCTCTGGTCTGGTGGCAGCCCCGGGGGTGTCGCCTGAGAAGAGCCTAGCTGACCACCTAGACGAGACCCTACAGGACACCGCCTCCGTGTCGTTGCTTGCATCACAGGTCCAGTCATCTTTGTAGGCTCAGAAACTTGATTCTGTTGGTGTTTAGAGGTGACACATGCTACCCAGGGGCTTTCCAGGTGTCACTTTTTATGTGAGTGACAGCTGAGCGACTGAGCACGTGGTACCCAGACTCAGTGGGCACTGACACGCAGAGCAGAGCACCCTTTTCACACTCCTGGGAGAAGAGGAACTGCCCGGTGGGCCTGGTAAACAGGCTGCTGGTGGGGAGATGGACAGCTGGAGAGACGGGGAAGGGTGGAGAGACGGGGA
>NW_011495042.1:5038145-5039589 GCF_000754665.1 Bison bison bison | reverse complement strand
ACAGCTGGAGAGACGGGGAAGGGTGTGCAGAGCAGGGCGGGCGGGAGGCTTCAGACCGTGGCGCCCCGCTGAGCAGCCTCCCGGGCTCTGGAGGGCTGAGGCACAGCGTGAACCCCTGTTCTCTGGTGCCCTTTCTCGCCTTTTTTGTTGTCGTTGTTGGTAAATTCACACAATATAAAACATACTGTTTTAACCACATTTAACTGTACGTGTCAGTGGCACCAAGTCCCTTCACACTGTTGTGCAACGTTTGTGCATGCGTGCGTGCTCAGTTGCGTCTGACACTTTGTGGCCCCGTGGTCTGTAGCCTGCCAGGCTCCTCTGTCCATGAATTTTCCAGGCGGGAATACTGGAGTGGGTTGCCATTTTCTCCAGGAATCTTCCCTCCCCAGGGATCAAACCAAGTATCCACAGCTCTTGAATTGCAGGTGGATTCTTGACCACCGAGCCACCATCATCTGTTTAGTGACTCTCGCCATCATCTATTTCTTGAATATTTTTCACTTTCCTAAATGGAAACTCAGGCCTCATTAAACACTAACTCCCCGTGCCCCGCCCCTCCCCACCCCCCGGCATCTACCGATTTATCATTACTTGCTGACTCTGAATTTGACTAGGTAATCTCGGTAACTTGGATACATGGGAATCAAACAGTATTTGTCTGCACTGTAAATTGGGACGCATTTCTAAGGTTAAGAAATCTGTATGCAGGTCAGGAAGCAACAGTTAGAACTGGACATGGAACAACAGACTGGTTCCAGATAGGAAAAGGAGTTCATCAAGGCTGTATATTGTCACCCTGCTTATTTAACTTATATGCAGAGTACATCATGAGAAACGCTGGGCTGGAAGAAGCACAAGCTGGAATCAAGATTGCCGGGAGAAATATCAATAACCTCAGATAACGCAGATGACACCACCCTTATGGCAGAAAGTGAAGAGGAACTAAAAAGCCTCTTGATGAAAGTGAAAAAGGAGAGTGAAAAAGTTGGCTTAAAGCTCAACATTCAGAAAACATAGATCATGGCATCTGGTCCCATCACTTCATGGGAAATAGATGGGGAAACAGTGGAAACAGTGTCAGACTTTATTTTTCTGGGCTCCAAAATCACTGCAGATGGTGACTGCAGCCATGAAATTAAAAGACGCTTACTCCTTGGAAGGAAAGTTATGACCAACCTAGATAGCATATTCAAAAGCAGAGACATTACTTTGCCAACAAACGTCCGTCTAGTCAAGGCTATGTATGGATGTGAGAGTTGGACTGTGAAGAAGACTGAGCGCCGAAGAATTGATGCTTTTGAACTGTGGTGTTGGAGAAGACTCTTGAGAGTCCCTTGGACTGCAAGGAGATCCAACCAGTCCATTCTGAAGGAGCTCAACCTTGGGATTTCTTTGGAAGGAATGATGCTAAAGCTGAAACTCCAGTACTTTGGCCCTGATG
>NW_011495042.1:5031700-5037861 GCF_000754665.1 Bison bison bison | reverse complement strand
CACCCCAGTGCTATACACTAGGTTCTCATTCACCTCAGTTCAGTTGCTCAGTCATGTCCAACTCTTTGTGACCCCATGGACTGCTGTCCAGGCTTCCCTGTCCATCACCAACTCCTGGAACTTTCTCAAACTCATGTCCATCGAGTCAGTGATGCCATTCAACCATCTCATCCTTTGTCGTCCCCTCTCCTCCTACCTTCAATCTTTCCCAGCATCAGGGTCTTCCATTGAGTCAGTTCTTCACATCAGGTGGCCAATGTGTTGGAGTTTCACCTTCAGCATCAGTCCTTCCAATAAATATTCAGGACTGATTTCCTTTAGGATGGACTGGATCTCCTTGCAGTCCAAGGGACTCTCAAGAGTCTTTTCCAACACCACAGCTCAAAAGCATCAATTCTTCAGCACTCAGCTTTCTTTATAGCCCAACTCTCACATCCATACACGACTACTGGAAAAACCATAGCTTTGACTAGATGGACCTTTGTCGGCAAAGCAGCGTCTCTGCTTTTTAATGTGCTGTCTAGGTTTGTCATAGCTTTTCTTCCAAGGAGCAAGCGTCCTTTAATTTCATGGCTGTGATCACCATCTGCAGTGATTTTGGAGCCCAGGAAAATCAAGTCTGTCACTGTTTCCATTGTTCCCCACCTATTTGCCATGAAGTGATGGGATTGGATGCCATGATATTAGTTTTTTGAACGTTGAGTCTTAAGCCAACTTTTTCACTCTCCTCTTTGACTTTCATCAAGGGGCTCTTTAGTTCTTCTTCACTTTCTTTCATAAGGGTGGTGTCATCTGCATATCTGAGGTTATTGCTGTCTCTCCTTTAAATCTTGATTCCAGGGTGCTCAGGGCTGGTACACTGGGATGACCCAGAGGGATGAGATGGGGAGGGAGGTGGGAGGGTGGTTCAGGATGGGGAACACATGTACACCCGTGGCGGATTCATGTCAATGTATGGCAAAACCAATACAATATTGTAAGGAAAAATAAATAAAGACTGAATAATTTTTCATTGGGGGGAAAAAAAAAATCTTGATTCCAGCCTGGCATTTCACATGAAGTACTCTGCATATCAGTTAAATAAGCAGGGTGACAATATACAGCTTTAACGTACTCTTTTCCCAATTTGGAACCATTCCTTGGTTCCATTTCTCAGGAGACAGGTAAGGTGGTCTGGTATTGCCATCTCTTGAAGAATTTTCCACAGTTTGTTGTGATTCACACAGTCAAAGGCTTTGGCATAGTCAATAAAGAATAAGTAGATGTTTTTCTGGAACTCTTGCTTTTTTTATGATCCAGTGGATGTTGACAACTTGATCTCTGGTTCCACTGCCTTTTATAAATCCAGCTGGAACATCTGGAAGTTCTTGCTTCACATACTGTTGAAGCCTGGTTTGGAGAATTTGAGCATTACTTTGCTAGCATGTGAGATGAGTGCAGTTGTGCGGTAGTTTGAGCATTCTTTGGCATTGCCCTTCTTTGGGATTGGAATGAGAACTGATCTTTTCCAGTCCTGTGGTCACTGCTGAGTTGTCCAAATTTGCTGGCATATTGAGTGCAGCACTTTCACAGCATCATCTTTTAGGATTTGAAATAGTTCATCTGGAACTCTTATCACCTCCACTAGCTTTGTTCATAGTGATCCTTTCTAGGCCCACTTGACTTTGGACCCCAGGATGCCTGGCTCTAGGTGAGTGATCACACCATCGTGGTCATCTGGGACGTTAATCTATTTTTGTATAGTGTTTCTGTGTATTCTTGCCACCTCTTCTTAATCTCTTCTGCTTCTGTTAGGTCCGTACCATTTCTGTCCTTTATTGAGCCCATCTTTGCATGAAATATTCCCTTGGTATCTAATTTTCTTGAAGAGATCTCTAGTCTTTCCCATTCTATTGTTTTCCTCTATTTCTATGCACTAATCACTGAGAAAGGCTTTCTTATCTCTCCTTGCTATTCTTAGGAACTCTGCATTCAGACGGGTATAGCTTTCCTTTTTTCCTTTGCCTTTCACTTCTCTTCTTTTCACAGCTGTTTATAAGGCCTCCTCAGACAACCATTTTGCCTTTTGCATTTCTTTTTCTTGGGGATAGTGTTGATCACTGCCTCCTGTACAGTGTCACGAACCTCTGTCCATAGTTCTTCAGGCACTCTTATCAGATCTAATCCCTTGAATCTATTTGTCACTTCCACTGTACAATCGTAAGGGATTTGATTTAGGTCATACCTGAATGGCCTAGTGGTTTTCCCTACTTTCTTCAATTCAAGTCTGAATTTGGAGTTCATGATCTGAGCCACAGTCAGCTCCTGGTCTTGTTTTTGCTGACTGTATAGAGCTTCTCCATCTTTGGCTGCAAAGAATATAGTCAGTCTGATTTTGGTATTAACCATCTGGTGATGTCCATGTGTAGAGTCTTCTCTTGTGTTGTTGGAAGAGAGTGTTTGCTATGACCAGTGTGTTCTTTTGGCAAAACTCTGTTAGCCTTTGACCTGCTTCGTTTTGTACTCCAAGGCCAAATTTTCCTGTTACTCCAGATATCTCATGATTTTCTACTTTTGCATTCCACTCCCCTATGATAAAAAGGACATCTTTTTTGGGTGTTAGTTCTAGAAGGTCTTGTAGGTCTTCATAGAACCATTCAACTTTAGCTTCTTCAGCATTACTGGTTGGGGCATAGACTTGGATGACTCTGATACTGAATAGTTCACCTTGGAAATGAGCAGAGATAATTCTGTCATTTTTGAGGTTGAACCCAAGTGCTGCATTTCAGAGTCTTTTGTTGACTATGAGGGCTACTCCATTTTTCTAAGGAATTCTTGCCCGCAGTAGTAGATATAATGGTCATCTGAGTTAAATTTATGTGTTCCAGTCCATTTTAGTTCACTGATTGCTAAAATGTCGATACTCAGTCTTGCTGTCTCCTGTTTGACCACTTCCAATTTGCCTTGATTCATGGACCTGACATTCCAGGTTCCTATGCAATATTGCTCTTTACAGCATCGGACTTGACTTCCATCACCAGTTACATCCACAGCTGGGCGTTATTTTTGCTTTGGCTTCATCCCTTTATTTCTGGAGTTATTTCTCCACTGATCTCCAGTAGCATATTGGGCACCTACCGACCTGGGGAGTTCCTCTTTCAGTATCCTATCATTTTACCTTTTCACACTGTTCATGGGGTTCTCAAGGCAAGATTACTGAAGTGGTTTGCCATTCCCTTCTCCAGTGGACCACATTCTGTCAGACCTCTCCACCATGACCCACCCATCTTGGGTGGCCCTACACAGCATGGCTTAGTTTCAGTGAGTTAGACAAGGCTGTGGTCCATGTGATCAGTTTGGTTAGTTTTCTGTGATTGTGGTTTTCATTCTCTTTGCCCTCTGATGAATAAGGATAAGAGGCCTATGGAAGCTTCCTGATGGGAGAGACTGACTGAGGGGGAAACTGGGTCTTGTTCTGATGCTTGGGGCCAGGATCAGTTCAGTTCAGTTGCTCAGTCACATTCGACTCTTTGCAACCCCATGGACTCCAGCACGCCAGGCCTTCCTGTCCATCACCAACTACCAGAACTTGCTCAAACTCATGTCCGTGAGTCAGTGATGCCATCCAACCATCTCATCCTCTGTCATCCCCTTCTTCTGTCTTCAATCTTTCCCAGCATCAGGGTCTTTTCCAGTGAGTCAGCTCAAACCAGTCCATCCTAAAGGAAATCAGTCCTGAATATTCATTGGAAGAACTGATGCTGAAGCTGAAACTCGAAAACTTTGGCCATCTGATGTGAAGAACTGACTCATTGGAAAAGACCCTCATGCTGGGAAAGATTGAAGGCAGGAGGAGAAGGGGATGACAGGATGAGATGGTTGGATGGCATCACCAACTCGATGGACGTGAGTTTGGGTGGACTCCAGGAGTTGGTGATGGACAGGGAGGCCTGGCGTGCTGCGATTCATGGGGTCACAAAGAGTCAGACACAACTAAGGGACTGAACTGAATAAGAGGTGAACTTTGGGGTTGGATAGGTATTATACTGAGCATTTATGTTTGTTTTTTTTAAACACACTCTCCCCAGTATTCAGTACTCTATAATTTTTAAAAACTAAAACAACCATCATTTACTCTTACAGAAGTAGTGTATATTCATGGCAGAAATACCTTTCTGCATTTTGAAATGCGAATATGTGTGTGTGTGAGAGCATACTGTATGTTTTAAAATTTGTGGTAAAATGTACACAACAACAATGTGCCGTCTTAACCATATTTCAGTGTGCAGTTCAGTGGTAGGTACATGCACACTCGTGCGCTCATCTCCACCATCCACCTCCAGAACTCTTCCAACCCCCAAACCGAACCTGTCCCCTTTAAACACTTAGCTTCTCCATCTGCCTCCCCAGCCCCTGGCAGCCACCGTCTGCTCCCCTCTGTGAGTCTGGCTGTTCTGAGCACCTCGTGGGAGTGGGTTCTGTGCTGCTTGTCTTTTCGTGTCTGGTGTCACCACTTACATAACACCTCGAAGGCCTTCCACAGGTAGCGGCTGTCAGCTTTCCTTCCTTGCCTGTGCAAACCACATGTTTTTTCCATTCGTCCCTGGGTTAACACTTGGGTTGTTTTCACCTTTTGTCTGTTGTGAATCATGTGGGGTGTACAAATACTTGAGTTCTTGTTTCCAGTTCATCTGTGTGTATCCCCAGGAGTGGAATTGCTGAGTCGTATGGCGGTTCTGTTTTTAATTTTTGAGGAGTCGCTGTACTGTTTCGCACAGTGCCAACTGCACCATTTTACTCTGTATTCTGTTTCGTGATACGCTTTTCTCAGTTAGCACTCTTCAGTTTCCATGTCAGTAAATTATCTGATGTCTCGTCTGTGCACGTCTGTGCTCAGGTTCCCTCATTTGTCCCGCAGGCTTTCCCCATTTTCACTGAGCACTTTATTTCACGTGTACTCACTGTTCTGTTCCGCTTCGTTGCTGTTCAGTCGCTAAGGCGGGTCTGACTCTCTGCGACCACATGGACTGCAGCCCACCAGGCTCCTCTGTCCTTGGGATTTCCCAGGCAAGAAGACTGGAGCAGGTTGCCATTGCCTTCTCCAGGGCCACAGGTGTTTTTTGGAGCTGCTTTGTCCAAACCAGAATATAATCCAGGACCAAATATTGCACTGGTTATTGCATACCTTATATTCTGTCTGCTAAGCTAGTGCAATTTGACAGCTTTATTGAAGAATAATTTTCATAGCATTCATAGGGACTGTGTCTGTGTGTAGCCTGTAGAAGCTGCACAGTAGTCTGTATCAGGACCGTTCTGTCCCTATAGACGTGCCCCTTTTAACACTACATGTAAGTGAATCCACGCAGCGTGCGGTCTTCTGTGTCTGCCTTATTTCACGCGCTCTGATGTGCTCGCCCTTCGTCCTTGTAGCGCGCATCATTGTCCTTTCTGTTGCCAGATAGTACCCCACCATGTGGGTGTTTCAGTTGGTTTATCCCTTCACCACTTGATGGAATGTCAGAGTTCTCACTCTATTATGAATGACGTTGCTACGAATGTCCCTGTCCAAGTATTTGTTTGAACATGCTTTCATCTTTCTTGGGTAGACAGGGTCAACACCTAGGAATGGAATCGCTGAGTCCTGTGGTAAATTTATGTTTAAGTTTTAAGAAACTGCCAAACTGTTTTCCAGACCAAGGCCCTCTCCCCTTACTCTTTTCCCATGACACTTGCTTGGTAAAGAGACCTGCCCCACATGCTGTCTCCTCTTTTGTATTTATCTGGTTGCTTCATCATGAAGTCTTTTAGTTTGTTCCCAATCCTCCTGAATTTCCTATAAACTCAAAGATCTGCAGTTCGGGGTTTTCTTGAATTTTTTATTTTGTATTTTGGTATAACCAATTAACAATGTTGTAACAGTTCCAGGTGAACAGGAAAGGGACTCAGTCATGCATATATATGTATCCATTCTCCCCCAGTTCAGTTCAGTCGCTCAGTCGTGTCCGACTCTTTGCGACCCCATGAACCGCAGCACGCCAGGCCTCCCTGTCCATCACCAACTCCCGGAGTTCACTCAGACTCACGTCCATCGAGTTGGTGATGCCATCCAGCCATCTCATCCTCTGTCGTCCCCTTCTCCTCCTGCCCCCAATCCCTCCCAGCATCAGAGTCTTTTCCAATGA
>NW_011495042.1:5028919-5031600 GCF_000754665.1 Bison bison bison | reverse complement strand
ATGAGTCAGCTCTTCGCATGAGGTGGCCAAAGTATTGGAGTTTCAGCTTTAGCATCATTCCTTCCAGTGAACACCCAGGACTGATCTCCTTTAGGATGGACTGGTTGGATCTCAAGCCCCGCTCCTATCCAGCCTGTCACATAGCATTGAAGAGTTCCCACGCGCTATACAGTAGGTCCTTGTTGGTTATCTATTTAAGATACAGCAGTATGTACATGGCCATCCCAAACTCCCTAACTCTTCCTTCCCCTCAGCAACCATAAGCTCATTTTCTAAGTCTGTGAGTTTCTATTTTGTAAGTTCACTTGTATAATTTCCTTTTAGATTCCACATGTAAGGGCTGTCACATGGTATTTCTTCTCCTCTGTCTGACGGACTTCACTCTGTAGGATACTCTCTGGGTCCATCCGTGGTTGCTGTAAATTGTGTCACTGCATGCTTTTTTAATGGCTGAGTCACATCCCTCATGTTGTATGTGCCGTGTTTTCTTTATCCATTCTCCTGTCGATGGGCATTCAGGTTGCTCCCCTGTCTTGGCTGCTGTGAACAGTGCTGCAGTGAACACTGGGGTGCTCGTATCCTTTTGGATCATGTTTTTATCCATCTGTGCACGCCCAGGAGTGGGATTGCAGGGTCATACGGTAGCTCTATTTTTAGTTTTTTAAGGAACCTCTGTACTGTTCTCTATAATGGCTGTACCAGTCTACATTCCCACCAACAGGGTAGGATGGTTCCCTTCTCTTCATACCCTCTCCAGCAGTGATTGAGTGTGGATTTTTTTATGATAGCCATTCTGGTGGATGTGAGATCTCATTGTAGTTTTGACTTGCATTTCTTGAATGATTAGTGATCCTGAACATCTTTTTGTGTGCCTATTGGCCATCTGTGTGTCTTTGGAGAAATGTCTATTTAGGTCTTCTTCCCATTTTTTGAGTGAGTTGATTGTTTTGATACTCTTAAGTATCATGAGCTGTTTGTATATATTCTGATCATGACTAATCCCTTATCTGTCACATCATTTGCAAATATTTCTCCCAATCTGTGAGTTGTCTTTTCGTTTTGTTGATAGTTTCCTTTGCTGTGCTAAAGCTTTTGAGTTTGAGTTGGTCCCATTTGTTTATTTTTGTTTTTATTTCAATTATTCTGGGAGATGGATCAGAAAAAGATGTTGCTGTGATGTGTTGCAGAGAGTATTCTGCCTGTGTTTTCCTCTAGGAGTTTTATAGTATCCGGTCTCATTTAGGTCTTTAATCCTGTTTGAGCTTATTATTGTATACGGAGTTAAAGATGATCTGTTGTCATTTTTTTGCATGTGATTGCCCAGTTTTCCCAGCACCATTTGTTGAAGAGACTGTCTTTCCAGCATTGTGTAGTCTTACTCCTTTGTCATAGATGGGTTGACCGTAGGCACATGGGCTTATTTCTGGGTGTTCCGTCCTGGTCCACTGACGTGTATTTCTCGTTTTGGGCTTATTTCTGGGTGTTCCGCCCTGGTCCACTGACGTGTATTTCTCGGTTTGGGCTTATTTCTGGGTGTTCCGCCCTGGTCCACTGACGTGTATTTCTCGGTTTGGGCTTATTTCTGGGTGTTCCGCCCTGGTCCATTGACGTGTATTTCTCGGTTTGGGCTTATTTCTGGGTGTTCCGCCCTGGTCCATTGACGTGTATTTCTCGGTTTGGGCTTATTTCTGGGTGTTCCGCCCTGGTCCATTGACGTGTATTTCTCGGTTTGGGCTTATTTCTGGGTGTTCCGCCCTGGTCCATTGACATGTATTTCTCAGTTTGGGCTTATTTCTGGGTGTTCTGTCCTGGTCCATTGACGTGTATTTCTCGGTTTGTACCAGTGCCATACTGTTTTGATGACTGTAGCTTTGTAGTATAGACTGAAGTCCGGGCACCTGACTCCTCCAGCTCTGTTTTTCTTTCTCAAGATTGCTTTGACTATTTGGGGTCTTTTGTGTCTACATACAGATTTTGAGATTTTTGTTCTATTTCTGTGAAAAATGCCATTGGAAATTTGATAGGGATTGCATTGAATCTGTAGATTGCCTTGGGTAGTATAGGCATTTTGACAACATTGATTCTTCCAGTCCACAAACATGGTATATCTTTCCATCTGTTTATGTGTTCTTACAGTGTTTGGAGTACTTCTTTTGTCTCCTTAGGTAGGTTTATCCCTAGGTATTTTATTCTTTGATGTGTAGATCCACAGTTTTGTTGGATTCGGGTTTGAGTGTTTTGGGCTAGGATACGTGGCCGTGGTGTTGTATCCTTCACTCACATTGGGGAGCATCAGCAGACATGATGTTTTTTGTTTTTTCATGTGTATACTGGGTCCAACATCATTTGTTGAATTACCTTGACACCTTTATCAAAAGTCAGTCACTGTACACGTGTAATTCTATTTATAGGCTTTTAAAAGAACCTCCCTCTGCCTCCTTGAACTGCAGTTTCTGTCTCTTCATCTCGGCAAGACCGCGGGGCTCTGCTTGGGGTCGCCCTCCCTGCTCCAGGCCCAGACATGCCTCGCGGCAGGAAGCCGGGCTTGGTGCCTTTGTTCGCCTTCAAGGCCAGTCTGGTGCTGCCTTTTGTCCATGTGTGAAAGCAGTTGTTTGATATGTTTTGTTCTGTTGCCTAGTTTTTCATAGTGGAAGGACAAGTTCCATGCTCCTCCTAGCTGG
>NW_011495042.1:5006526-5028813 GCF_000754665.1 Bison bison bison | reverse complement strand
CCTAGCTGGAAGCAAAAGCCTCTCTTCCCCTCTGTCCTTCAGTGTGTGTGGTCTGCGCGTGTCTGCAGGCCTTCTGAGGCTTTCTCAGTGCTCTGCTGCCGTGGTGTGGTGTCATGTCGTGTGTGCCGTTGCCTTCGGTTCATCTGTTGTGGAAGTCCCCTTCGCTTCTCTGTTACATTGTCCGCTTCTCATGTTATCTTTGTGTTTCCCTTAAAGCCTCCCGCATACTGAACACAACCTGTGATGGCTGTAATTAAATCCTCGTCTCCTGAGTCTATCGCCGGCCATTCCTGTTACTGACCGATTGTCCTCCTGGTTGGGGGTCACATTTTCCTGCTTTTTGGTATATCCAGTAATTTTCGATTGAATGCCAAACGTTGTGTTTTTGAGCATTTAGATTTTATTCTCCCTCACAGAATGTTAAAGTTTGTTTTAACTGCCAGTAAGTTATTTGCTATCATTTAGCTCGTTTTGAAGCTTTTCTCTCTTTTTCTAAACATTACTAGGGCAGATCTAAAATCTCTGCATTTGAGAATGTGTTTGCCCTTAATGTCAAAGCACCTCCCGCTCCAGTTCGCTCTTGAGTCTTCAGTGAGGCCTCTACTCTGGCTGGACAGAGCCTCCCTGTGGCTCCTTCAGGGCTGGAATTGGATGACTTAGTGGGCGTTCTTGCTTGTGACTGTCCTGGTGCTGTGCTGCTCTGTGTGGTCCTTAGCGCGGTTTAGTAGGGTAGGTAGTGTAAGTTTCGGAGAAGGCACTGGCACCCCGCTCCAGGACTCCCGCCTGGAAAATCCCATGGATGGAGGAGCCTGGTGGGCTGCAGTCCATGGGGTCATGAAGAGTCGGACACGACTGAGCGACTTCACTTTCACTTTTCACTTTCATGCATTGGAGGAGGAAATGGCAACCCACTCCAGTGTTCTTGCCTGGAGAATCCCAGGGACGGGGGAGCCTGGTGGGCTGCTGTCTCTGGGGTCGCACAGAGTCGGACACTACTGAAGCGACGCAGCAGCAGCAGCAGGGCCCACCAAAGCTGGTTTTGCGACGTGCTGATAGCTGACGCCACTGGGGCTTGAGCCCAGATCTCTGGCTTCTGTACAAGCAGACCCTTAAACTCCGTGAGAACGGAGTGGGTCTTCAGCGTGTACTTTCTCAGTTAGGAGGCTCGCATTTTATGCGGGTAACATTTCTTAGATCAAGAGGATGTATTGTAAGATAGAAATATGTGGGATCATTTTTCTTCTTGAAACACTGCCATGGAAATAGCTGTGGTGTGCCTAAAATCACTGTGTCTTTGAGTCAAGGACACACGGGTATCTGCAGTGCCCACTTAACACACAGTGTATGGAGAGTGTGTGTTTGTGTACTTGGTTCAAGAATATGGTGATTTGGAAAGTGAAGTGTGCTTCTAAAAGCCCTGTGCCTCTGCTTTCTCTCCAGGTATTTTATGCACGGTGTGTGTCGGGAAGGAAGCCAGTGCCTGTTCTCACACGACTTGGCGAACAGCAAGCCGTCCACCGTCTGCAAATACTACCAGAAAGGCTGCTGCGCCTACGGGGCGCGTTGCAGGCAAGAGCCGCGCCTGCGCCGGCCGCACCCTCAGCTGGCGCTCGGGCTTCAGACCCTCATCTGGACCTTGGGTCTTGATGAGGGGAGAACTTCAAAAGGAGTGTACAAAAATAATTCGGAAACCTCAAACTTAGTGCCCTAAAAACAATTTTAATTTTCCAAAGTCACTTTCAGGCCCGTTCTTATGAGTCTGTAACTATGAATTTGCATTCACAGTATACCTAAGATTTTATGTCTTGCCTTTTTTTAATAATGTGTCATAAGCTCTTCCCAGTGCTGCCACTGTTACGTACTAACTGTAATTTTATAACTTTCCATAATGTTGATGTACCATCATTTAACTCTTCCTATATTAGCTACTTTTAGAGACGTAAGTGGCTTCCAGCTTTTTGTGTGAGCGCCCGTGCAGCAAACATTATGCGCATGGAGTCTTCATTTGAAACCGCCGTCTGTAGGTGCCTTTTCCCTGTGCACACATAGAGCGGCTGCTCTGCTTCCTAGACCGGGGGCGCCCTCTGTCCCTCCCTGTGTTCCCTGGACGCGGGCACTTGGCCCGCCCTGCTCTGCTCCCGCCAGCGGGCACCCCCAGGAGTCCAGGGAACAGCCAGCATCTCCTGGCGGGTTGGGCTCCGCGTGGTCTGGGCAGCACGTCCATCCCACTCAAGTTCCACAAGGGCACTCAGAGGAAGTAAGAGACAGCAGTGTACCACCCACTCTGAATTGCCAGGCAGTTCTTACCAGTTGGTAAGAGTTTTATCGATTAAAGTACAGGAGAAGACTGTCTCCCTGTCCACGTGCGCAGATGGAGCAGAAGGGGAGCCGCTGCGGCCTGGGGCGGGTGAGGCGTGTGCGTGTGGGGGTCCTGATGCCTCTGCGTGTGTCTTCCTCAGGTATGATCACACGAGGCCCTCTGCTGCGGCTGGTGGGGCCGTGGGCACCATGCCCCACGGGGTGCCCTCCCCGGGTTTCCACAGCCCTCGCCCTGCTTCTGAGCTCACTGCATCAATCGTGAAGACTAACTTACACGAGCCTGGGAAGCGTGAGAAAAGGACGTTGGTACTGAGAGACCGAAGTGAGTAGGCGCAGCCCTGTCTCCCCTTTGAACAGCACCCTCGCGTTCTAGGCTTCCCTGTCAGGGCCACTCAGCACCTACCCAGAGCCCCCTGAGAACAGCCTCCTCTGCTGCAGGGCGCTCGGGCCACACGTCTGGCCTCGTGCCCGAGGTGGGGAAGGGCCGCTGCTGGCACCTCGTGGGGTGCCAGCCTAGCTCTGAGAGGCCGCAGGCTGCTCGTCGCAGAGCTCCACATTTTGATGAAGTGCGTGTTTCGCTGTTTCCCTTCTCCGTCGGTTCACAGTCTTAGTCCTCACGCTGAACCAGTTGCACTTTCAGAAACAGAACAGCCCGTCACGGTTTGAGGAGTGGTCTGTGCCCTGGAACAGGGTCTGCCTGTTCAGAGACTACAAACTGTAGTTGTTTTTATTGGCTGGTTCTCAGCAGGTGAAGGAGTTTCTACTTCTGGAAATTGTTCAGCATAAGATAGGCAGATACCCTACTAAGCGAACAACAGGTCCGTCCCATAGATACCCCCTCTGAGGAGGTTAGGAGTGTGTGCCGGGGCAGCGGCAGCTCCTGGCTGAGAGGTGGATGGTGGCTGAAGGGCCAGAAACCTGCCCCGGCTCTTTAGTCTCCTCACCGTAAAGTGACTGGTGAAAAGGAAGTCTCTGTAATCCTGTTGACATCATTCTGGATTCCATGTGACTTTTTCTCTTTTTTCAAGTGTAACTGGTCCGTGTGTTGACATTTCCATACTTGCCGTTTTTAAAAAGCAACTTTTACCTTCTTTTATGTAAATGTATCACCGTCTGCTTTGCTATTTCCCTGTGTTGCCAATTATGGCTTTTTGGTTTTTATTACAATTCTAAGTAATATCACTCTGAACACTTTTTCCCCTCTGGCCTTTATTTTTTTTCCATACATTCCCAAGGGTGAAACTCCCAAAGTCAGGGTTAATTTGTCAGGTTTTGACTGATGGCTTCCTAGAAAGGTGGGGCCGGTGTTCACAAGTCTGTGTGCTGGGCATTTTCTCTTCAGATCTCTCCGGCATGGCTGAAGACAGGACCTGCCCTGGCGTGGGGAGTAGCCCCGGGGGCTGCAGCGACGCACAGAGCGGCCCCGAGCTGAGGCCGCACTCCTACCTGGACGCCATCCGGAGCGGCCTGGACGACCTGGAGGCTGGCAGCTCGTACGGCGGCGGGCAGCAGCTGTGCCCCTACGCGGCCGCCGGGGAGTGCCGCTTTGGGGAGGCGTGTGTCTACCTGCATGGGGACGTGTGCGAGATCTGTAGGCTACGCGTCCTGCACCCCTTTGACCCCGAGCAGAGGAAAGCTCACGAGAAGGTACCGTGCCCGGCTTTACGTGAACGCGTCTGAAGGAGTGGGGGGCGCACTGGGTGATGAAATCCTTGGTAGCTCTGTCCGCGTCTTTCTGCCAGTAATACCTGCATCCTGGGCCTGGCCAGCCAGGCCGGCCCCGGAGAGTGTGAGGAGCCCGCTGCTGGGAGGGACCGTGCAGGGCCGGAGGCTCCAGCGTCTTCTGGAGGCCTCTGCTCAGCACAGGCTGTGGGTGGGCTGCACCCTCCGCCGTCTCCAGGGCTTGTGGAGGTAAGCACCGCTGAGAGCTGCCCTCCTCCCAGGGATGCAGTGCCCGGTGTGCGTCCACGGTGCCAGGGCCTAGGGCTGCGTATCCCTCGCGTTGACTCCGGTGCCTGGCACGTGGTGCTGCTCTGGGATGTGTTCACCTGCTTCCAGAGTGGAGGGGTGCGTCTGGTGACTGCTGCTCCTGGGAGGAGGTGATGCTGACGACCTCCGACCCTGGCCTGTCAGCCCGATGTTTTAGCTTAAGAATTGCTCACCGTGTCTGGTGTTGGTGTGGGGAAGGGCAGTGCCCAAGGGGCCAGGACACCAGGGTGACAGTCCTGGCAACCTCCGTGACCCCACGTTGGCCCTGCAGCCTTCTCGGGCCTCTGATCTCGGGTTTAAACTGGAGGCGACCCAGGAGCAGTGCTGGAGGGCAGAGGCCGAGCCAGTGGTGGCCTGAGAGCGCGCTGTCCCGCACGCAGGCCCTGCCTGGCAGCCTTGGTCCCCGGCCCGAGCTGGCCGCGTGGGCCCAGCTGTTCCCGGACCTCAGGCTCCCCACTCCGTGCGTCAGGTCTGCATGGCAGCGTTCGAGCACGAGATGGAGAAGGCCTTCGCCCTCCAGGCGAGCCAGGACAAGGTGTGCAGCATCTGCATGGAGGTGGTCCTGGAGAAGGCGTCGGCCTCGGAGCGCAGGTTTGGGATCCTGTCCAGCTGCAGCCACACGTACTGCCTGTCCTGCATCCGCCAGTGGCGCTGCGCCAAGCAGTTCGAGAACCCCATCATCAAGTAAGTGCGGCTGGGGTCTGAGCTCTAGGCACTGGGAGGAGGTTCGACCCAGGACCTTCTTCCGTCCGCTCTGAAGCCTTCCCTCGTCTTCCAGGCTGCAGGGCCTTGAGCAAGTCACAGAGCCCCCCGAGCCCAGATGCCTTCTCCTTTTAAATGTGGGTGTCAGTTCCTGCAGGCATCTGCAGTGTCGGGGGGAACCTCAGCAGGCGCCCCTGTGTGAGAAGGCCCCCTGGACTCTGGTGCTCACGTAACTGGTGGTCCGCCCTTAGGACAGTTGCCTGTTTTTATTTTCATCTGTCAAATAGGGGTCACTTGAAGCCTAAATGAAGTAGCGCGTGTAGCACATTTCACATGGCATCTGACACTGGAAGTGTCCTCTGAGCTGGCACAGGGCTTTGTCCCAGCTCTACTGAGCGAGAACTCACATCGGAACATGGGAGTCTTCAGCTCCTCAGTGGGAGGGAGCAGAGCTCGCCCACAGGGAGAAGCCGCCACGTGTTGGGCAGCGCGAGAGACTTCCACTCGTCACGTCGTCATTCTCTCAGTGACCCTGTGATCATCACCCTCGATTTGTGTTGGGAAACTCACATGGTGACTCATGGTGAGGTCAGGTGACTGGTCTAAAGTCACACATTTGTGTGGTGAGATAACAGCTTTATTGAGATAAAATACACAGTTCAGAGGACTTTTATTATATTCAGAGTAGTGCAGCTGTCAGTATAGTCTATTTTTAGAACGTTTTCATCATCTTGAAAAGAAAAAACTCTGCTTTGAGTCACTGCCTATTCCCTCCTTCCAGCCCCTGGTGACTGCTTTGCTGCTGTTCAGTCCGGCTGTCTGTGACCCCATGACTGCAGCACGCCAGGCCTCCCTGCCCTTCACCATCTCACAGAACTTGGTCGGACTCATGTCCTTTGAGTCGGTGATGCCATCCAACCATCTCATCTTCTGTCGTCCCCTTCTCCTGCCTTCAATCTTTCCCAGCATCAGGGTCTTTTCCATTGAGTC
This sequence comes from Bison bison bison, assembly GCF_000754665.1. Lineage (NCBI taxonomy): Eukaryota > Metazoa > Chordata > Mammalia > Artiodactyla > Bovidae > Bison > Bison bison. The sequence continues at coordinate 5,022,813 of NW_011495042.1, read as the reverse complement.
CATTCATCAGGTGGTCAAAGTATTGGAGCATCAGCTTCCGCATCAGTCCTTCCAATGAATATTCAAGGTTGATTTCAATCAGTAAATCAGTATTTCTGTGAATTTGCCTGTTCTGGACACGTGAAGTGGAATCCTACAATAAGCAGGCCTTTCTGTCTGGCTTCTCAACTCAGCGTGTTTTCAGAGTTCACCTCTGTTGTAACATGAGTCAACATACTGTTCGCTTTAGTGACCGAGTAGTATTCCGTTCTGTGCCTAGGCCGCGTTTTGTTTATGTGTTCACCAGTTGATGAGCGTCCGGGTTGTTTTCATTTTTGGCTGTTACAGCTAGAGTGCTTGTGAATATTTGTGTATTTGTTTGCCTGCTGTTTTCAGTACTTCTGGGTATACACTTAGGAGCGCAGTTGCTGAGCATATGGAAACTCTGTGTTTAACGTTTTGAGAACCTGCCAGACTGCTATCCAAAGTGGCTGAACCAGGGACGCCCCTGGTGGTCCAGAGGTGAGCAACCCACTTTGCAATGCAAGGGACGTGGGTTCAGCCCCGCCTCAGGGAGCTGAGGTCCCATATGCCTTGGAGCAGCCAAGCCGGCACCCGCGGCTCCCGGCCTGTGCACCACTGGGCTCCGTGCGCTGCAGCTAAGACCAGCACAGCCAGATAAAGAAAGCCCGAAGCTCTTAGTCTGTTAAAAAAAAAATGGGTGAACCATTCTGCATCCCCAGGGCTTCCCTGATAGCTCAGCTGGTAAAGAATCGCCTGCAATGCAGGAGACCCTGGTTCAATCCCTGGGTCGGGAAGATCCGCTGGAAAAGAGACAGGCTACCCACCCCGGTGTTCTCGGGCTTCCCTTGTGGTTCAGCTGGTAAAGAATCTGCCTGCAATGTGGGAGACCTGGGTTCAATCCCTGGGTTGGGACGACGCTCTGGAGAAGGGAAAGGCTACCCAGTCCAGTATTCTGGCCTCAAGAATTCCATGGACTGTATAGTCCATGGGGTCGCAAAGAGTCGGACACGACTGAGTGACTTTCACTTTAACTTATCACTTTCAGCAACATAGGAGGATTCCAGTTTCTCCACGTTCTTGCCAACAGTTATTTTGAAATTGTCTTGATTTCTGATGTTAGCCATCATAGCGAGTGTGAAGTGATTCCTTAGTATGGTTTTAATTTGCGTTTCCCCCATATCTAATGAATGGTATTAAACATCGTTGTCTGTGCTTGTTGGCCATTGTGGAGAAGTGCCTACTCGGTGCTTTCCCCATTTTAAAATTAGGTTGTCTTTTTACTGTTGAACATGTTTTAACTGTAAATTAGGCTTAGAGGATTGTGTTTGTACCTTCTAGAATTCAGGGGTGAGAGACACCGGCTGGTCACACACTTGAGCACGGGGTCTAGTGGGGAGTGGGCGCGGGGTCTAGTGGGGAGTGGGCGCGGGGTCTAGTGGGGAGTGGGCACAGGGTTTGTGGCTGAGTCTCTCCCTTCCTGACCTGCTTCTCGTTGCAGGTCTTGTCCAGAATGCCGCGTGATATCAGAGTTTGTAATTCCAAGTGTGTACTGGGTAGAAGATCAGAACAAAAAGAACGAGCTGATCGAAGCTTTCAAACAGGGAATGGGGTAAGTGCCGTGAGCGCACGCGTGGTTTGGTGGCGGCCCGGCTCGTCCCGTCGCGCACGTGTAGGGCCTCCACCGTGGGGGCCTGAGGCCGCTCGGCACCTGCTGTCTCTCAGGCGGCGGGCCGGGCTCTGGGGGCGTGGAGATGAGCGTGGCTGGGGTGAAGTGGGCTTGCCTTTCGGTTCTTAAGCTGAGCAGTATGCCCCTGAAATCCTGCTTGTAATGCTGAGGTAGACCCGTCGTGCCTGATCGTTGATTCAGCAAATGGCAGTGAGGGTCTGAATGACAGACTCTTTCTAGTTGCTGGGGATATGGCTTCAAACAGAAGACAGACATCCCAGCCCGCGCACCGTTCTCGCTCCACTGAATGAAGTGAACAAGTGAGATAAACAGGATGTTAGCCGGTGGGACGAAGGAGAGAAACAAGCCTGGGAATGGGGACAGGAAGGGAGGGGTCGAGGTGTCCGTGGTGGAGCCTGGAGCACCTCGGCAAAGGAAGCAGAGGCCTTGAGAAGGGGAGGCAGTGGCCGTGTCCACATGGCTGAGGAGGCCGTCGGAAGGAGGGGTGGTCCCTGCGGAGAAGGCCTGCAGCCGGAGCGCGTCTGCCGTGTGGGCTGAGAAGGGAGGGCGGGCCACATCATGTAGGGCTGGGGGCACTGGGGAGACCCCGCTTTTATTCTGGCTGAGGTGGGCTGTCGTCATAGGCTTTTGACCAGAGGAGTGACGTGACCTGTGACTGAACCACTGCAAATAAAGAGGAGACAGAGGGGAAGCAGGGAGACCAGTCGGCCTGTTACAACAAGCCAGGCGAGATACAGCAGGTGGGGGATGTGACGGGAGGCATGGAGGTTTCTGGAACAGACCTGGATTCTCCGTCTGTGCGGGTGAATCAGGATGAATTTGCTGGGGCCCTGAATGTGGTGAGGGCTGAGAAGCCGGATTTCACTCTCACTTCAGTGTTGCCACTCTCCATTTGCTTGGCTGCGTGTCTGTCTTTGTTGGCCAGTTTCTTCTTTATCAGTTTTTGTCAAATCTCTTGAGGGTTTAGCACTGGGAAAGAGGAGGCAACAGGCACCGCTGAGTGACCGGCCACTGACAGGCGTGAGAAGAGCTCCGGACGGTCGGTCCTCCCCGCACTCGTGCGCTGTTTGTGTGGTGGTCTGGTCTGGACTGAAGGGCTGGCTGTGCTTCCTGCGGGCTGTGTTGCGAGGATGGAATCTGAACTGTGTTGCGGGGGCACCGGTGACGGTTGGCAGAACCCTGGGCTTTGTCTCCCATGGCTGCTGGAACACGACCAGACTGGGGGCTAGGAACATCGGACACTGGCGCCCACGGTGTGCAGGCCGGGAGCCCAAAACCAGGTGTGGGCAGGCGTGGCTCCCCGGGGGCTCCAGGCCTCTCCCAGCCTCGGGAGGCAGCACCCCTCCGCCTCTGCCTTCTCCCCTGCTTCTCTCCCTTCTGGCCCCGGTGAGGCTCTCCTGTGAGACCCTCCCATTAACCCAGGACAAGCCCCTCTCAAGCTCTCTCGCTGCGTCAGTAGACGTGGTTTCTCCAGAGGAGGGCCCTGTCCCCGGAACCAGGGGCTAGGATGTGCCCACGGTGCATCTCCCTGTATGTGGTTTCTCAGCCTGTTTCGGATGCTGTAATGAAATGGCACAGACCAGGGGACTTAAAAACCACAGGCGTGCTCACTGTTGCAGTTCTGGAGGCCGGGAAGTCCGAGATCAGCGTGCTGGCACGGTCAGGTTCCGGTGAGGGCCCGTACCCCCTCGCCGCGTCTTCACGTGCTGGGAGGGTGAAGGAGCTCACGGGGCCCCCTGCAGGAGCGCTGCTCCCCCTCCTGAGGGCCCACCTCCTGACTCCGTCACCTGTCTGCTGACCCCGTCCCGCTGGGCCTGAGGGTTGCCGGGAACTCACACACACTCAGACCGTGACCCGTCATGCTGAAACACACACATACCAAAGCCACCAGAGCAGGCCTGCCTGCTGAAGCGCTGATCTCCTCCTCTGCTGAAGGACACCGCTACTGTTTACAACTGAGAGCTATTTTGTATATTTTTTTTAGAATTCCATTTTAACTGACATCTTTAAGCTTCTCTTTTTTCTTAACTGTTTTTTTTACTTGGGATTACAATGTATTCCTAATTTTTCAGGCAGTTAATACTCCTATTGCCATACATGAAATGCAGTTACCTCCCTATTAGCATCTTTGTGGTACAGATGTAATACACATGCATTATATTTACATACGTAAGGCTAACAAGGTGGTGGTACAGTTTTAGAACTCGGCTTGACTGAGGTGTAATCGACACTGCAGCTTGTTCAGTCACTGACTTGTCTCCAGCTCTTCGCGACCCCATGTACTGCAGCATGCCAGGCAGGCTTCCAGCTGTCACCGCCTGAAGCGTGCTCAAGTTCACGTCCACTGAGTCGGTGATGCCGTCCAACGACCTCATCCTCTGTCGTCTCCTTCTCCTGCCTTCAGTCTTTCCCAGCATCAGGGTCTTTTCCAGTGGGTCAGTTCTTCATATCAGGTGGCCAGATCATTGGGGGTTCAGCTTCAGCGTCAGTCCTTCCCGTGACTGTGGAAACGGTGATCTCTTTTAGGACTGACCGGTAGGATCTCTGTGCTGTCCCGGGATCCTCGAGAGTCTTCTCCAGCACAAGTAGAAGCACCAGCTCTCTGGCGCTTGGCCTTCTTTATGGTCCACCTCCCACATCTATCCGTGCCTACGGGAAAAATCACAGCTCTGAGTATACAGACCTTTGTTGACAAAGTGATGTCTCTGCTTTTTAATAGGCTGTCTCTCTAGGTTTGTTATAGGTTTTCTGTCAAGGAGCAAGTGTCTTTTAATTTCTTGATTACAGTCACAATCTGGAGTGATTTTTGGAGAGAGGAAAATAAAGTCTGTCACAATTTCCATTTTTTCCCCATCTATTTCCCCTGAGGTAACGGGACTGGAAGACATGATCTTAGGTTTTTTTTTTTTTTTTTTTTTTTTTTTGATCTTAGTTTTTTGATGTTGAGTTTTAAGCCAGTTTTTCCACTCTCCTCTTTCTACCCTCATCAGGAGACTCTTTAGTTCCTCTTCACTTTCTGCCATTAGGGTGGTATCATCTGCATAATATCAAGTTATTGATATTTCTGCCGACAACCTGGGTTCCAGCTTGTGATTCACCCAGGCTGGCATTTTTCACGATGTATTCTGCATGTAAGTTAAATAAGCAGGGTGACAATATATAGCCTTGACATTCTCCTTGCCCAGTCTGGAACCAGTCTGTTGTTCAGTGTCCAGTTCTAGCTGTTCCTTTTTGACCTGCATACAGATTTCTCAAGAGGCAGGTCAGGTGGTCTGGTATTGCCATCTCTTTAAGAATTTTCCACAGTTTGTAGTGATCTCCACAGTAAAAAACTTTAGGGTAGTCAATGAAGCAGAAGTAGATGGTTGTCTGGAATTCTTTAGTTTTTTTTTCTACTATCCAACAGATGTTGGCAATTTGATCTCTGGTTCCTCTGCCTTTTCTAAAACCAGCTTGAACATCTGGAAGTTCACAGTTCACGTATTGCTGAAGTCTTGCTTGGAGAATTTAGAGCGTTAACTTAGTAGCGTCTGAGGTGAGTGCAATTGTGTGGTAGTTTGAGCATTCTTTGGCACTGCCTTTCTTTTGGGATTGGAATGAGAACTGACCTTTTCCAGTCCTGTGGCCACTGCTGAGTTTTCCAAATTTGCTGGCATATTGAGTGCAGCACTTCCACAGCATCATCTTTTAGGGTTTGAAATAGCTCAACTGGAATTCCAACACCTCGACTAGCTTTGTTCTTAATGATGCTTCCTAAGTCCTACCTGACTTCACATTCCAGGATGTCTGGCTCTAGGTGAGTTACCCCACCATCGTGGTTATCTGGGTCATTAAGACCTTTTTTGTACAGTTCTTCTGTATATTCTTACCCCTTCTTCTTAATATCTTCTGCTTCTGTTAGGTCCATACCATCTGTCCTTTATTGAGCCCATCTTTGCATGAAATGGTCCCTTGGTATCTCTGGTTTCCTTGAAGAGCTCTCCAGTCTTTGCCATTCTGTTGTTTTCCTCTATTTCTTTGTATTGATCACTGAGGAAGGCTTTCTTACCTCTTCTTACTATTCGTTGAAACTCTGCATTCAGATGGGTATATCTTTCCTTTTCTCCTTTGCCTTTAGCTTCTCTTCTTTTCTCGGCTATTTGTAAGGCTTACTTAGACAGCCATTTTGCCTTTTGCATTTCTTTTTCTTGGGGATGGTCTTGATCACTGCCTCCTGTACAGTGTCACAAATCTCCATCCATAGTTCTTCAGGCACTCTATCTGGTCTAATCCCTTGAATCTATTTCTCACTTCTACTGTATAATTGTAAGGGATTTGATTTAGGTCATTACCTGAATGGTCTAGTGGTTTTCCCTACTTTCTTCAAATTAAAGTCTGAATTCGGCAATAAGGAGTTCATGATCTGAGCCACAGCCAGCTCCCAGTCTTGTTTTTGCTGACTGTAGAGCTTCTACATCTTTGGCTGCAAAGAATACACTCAGTCTGATTTCCGCGTTGACCGTGGTGATGTCCGTGTGGAGTCTGCCGTCTCCATAGCGGTTTCCACAGTGCCCTGCAGTGTCCTCAGCCACAGTCGCTGTGTTTTACATTAAACACGTGCTCATCTTACAGGGAGGGTTTGTAACCTTTCACCAGCTTCCCCTATTTTTCAGCACTGTGTTCCTGGCTACCATGTTTCTACTCCGTTGCTATTTGTGTAACTCTTGCCGAGAACCCCAGGTGTGTGAGGTCCTGCAGTGTCTTCCCTGTCTGTCTTCACTTAGCATGATGCCCTCCGGGACAATCCAGGATGTCACAAGTGGCAGGGTTTCCTTGTCTCCTGGAACGGGTCTTTTGGGGTTTCCCTGGTGGGTCAGGGGGTTCCCAGGTGGCACTATTAGTAAAAATCACACCTGCCAACATAGGAGATACAAGAGACGCAGGTTCAATCCCTGGGTGGGGAAGATCCCCTGGAGGAGGGCATGGCAACCCACTCCAGTATTCTTGCCTGGAGAATCCCACGGACAGAGGAGCCTGGCAGGCAGGAGTCCTACGATCGAAGATTCTTACATGGCTGAGGCAACTGAGCATGTGTGCACAAAATGCTGAGTGGTAAAAAACCCGCCTGCCAATGCAGCAAACACCACTTCAGTCCAGGGATCTGGAGAAGGAAATGGAAACCCACTCAAATCTTCTTGCGTACAAAATTCCATGCACAGAGAAGGCAGGCGGGCCACAACGCACGCGGTCACAGGGACTGAAGACAAAACGTAGGGACTGGGCTCGAAGACAGGTGGCATTTACAGTCCCCAGATCTGCGTAAAGGGCCCGAACGCACCATGTTTTAAGTTTTTGGTACAGAGATTTCCGCAAGCCGGCAGCATTCCCACGTTTTCTGTTCTGGTTGCTAGGGCAGTGAGGAACTAGAGAAGGTGCGGGTGCTGGGTCCTAGGGGAGGGTGGGGTGTGCCAGAGGACTCAGCCAGGGACTTGCGTCTCCTTCCCGCCTCCCCTTCAGCCTCACGCCCCAGCAGGCAGAGCCCCAGCAGGCAGAGCTCAACTGCTGGGAGACAGCTGGGCTGAGGGTGCTGTCCCGGCAGGGAGGGGCTCCTCGTAGAGAATGGGAAGTCCGGCACCAGGACGCTGGCACCAGGACGCTGGCAGACGCGGTGCCTTTTTGGAGCCCTTGCCGACCGGAGGGTGTGCCGATGTTGGGTCCGCCCGGCTTGCTTGAGCCGTCGGCGGGCCCTCCTGGCTCTGCAGTGTGGTCCCCGCCTTACGGGGCAGACTGTGCAGGGCCCGGCGGTGCCGTGTGCAGCCTCATCCTGCCCGGCTCCTGCAGCTCCCTGGAGGTGCAGCGCTGGGACCCAAGACCGCCCAGGCTTCAGGGCTGGGACACAGCCCGGGGGCCAGAGACCTCAGGGGAACGCCGTTGGCCTTGCTTTTACCTTCGGTTTGTGTTTTCCTTTGGAATAGGCTTCCTCTTCTGTGCTGTTTCTCCTGGGTGTCCAGCCGCTTGACTCACTTATATATGCACACATATGTATTTCGTGTATGTGCACGTACATACATATTTTGTTTCACTTCGTGCCTTAGTTTATTAGAGTGAGGTCTGGACTCGTCTGTGCTGAGCACCAGGCCTCTCTGGGCCGTCTGCTCTGCACGCGTGTGCTCATGCCAGTCAGACCCCCCCATTTAACAACCAGCATCTTGTTTTCTCGGGCGGCTGTCAGGCTGTGCTGTGGGCCTGCCAGTCGGTTTTTGCTTTCAACGTGGGTTTAGTTGTCTCGTGTGGTAGATCCCACCTCCAGCTAACAGCATATACATTTTTTGGAACGCCTGCGTCTAAGTCCGAGGCTATCCAGGTTGTTGGCGTCACTTCACTCCTTCTCTGTGGCTGAGTAATAACTAGTCCATTCTGTGAAGTTCCCCGTCTTCCGAACCCCCTCGTCTGGTGGCGGGTGTCCTGTGCCGTCTGTTGCTGGTGACGGAGCACTGAGGGTGGGGCCTGGCGCGTCTGAGATCGTGGCCTGCCTTCGCCTGTAGGCCAGGTTTGTCGTGGCCGGATCACCTGGTGTGTGTATATTTAACTTTTAGAAAACTCTGGCCCCTTGTCAATGGGGCCTCCTACAAACATACCTTCCCAGAGACAGCCCAGGAGGAGTCCGTTTGCTCTCTGCCCTGTGCTAGGTACTGTTTGTAGAGATTTGAGGATGGCCACTGTCAGTGAAGAGGTGATAGACACCTCACTGTGATGTTTATTTAGCCCTATCTAATAATCAGCGAGGTGGCAGCCTTTCCACGTGCTTGAAAAGGGGTGGGGGGGACTGTTCTTTGTGAAATGAATGTCTTGAATTTGCTTCTTGAGAGGTAGTTGTGTTTTCAGCTGTTCTTGATGACCTATCCCAGACCCTGCTGTGTGGCAGGGGCCCCTCTTGGCCCCTCTGGCCTTGTGACTTAGAAGGGCCCATGAGCCGGGATGTCACGGTGCTGTGCCAGGAAACGTCCACAGGGCGGCAGCACGTCTGCATCTTGGGTGGCTGGTGGGAGCTGTGCCAGAGGAAAGCGCGGGGTGGAGTCTCGTTCCTGCTTCCCCCCTCACTGCTCACAAAACTGGGGTGTGTGCACCAGGTCTTTCTGGGGATCTGTGTATGCTAGTGTATCTGTGTATATTATCTAGTGCACGCTAATCTGTCGTGGCAGGGAGGGATCACTCTGGAAAGAGGAAGGAAATCCACCACCAGGACCCTTGCCGACCGGAGGACTTTTCAGAACTCCTTACAGCCCACAGGGTGCTCTGAGCTTCGGGTTCACTTGGCTCGCTTGAGCTGTAGGCGTGGCCCTCCTGGGTCTGTGGTCTGACCCCATCCTGAATGACCGAGGGTGTTGAAGAATTAGTAAAAGGTGACTCAGGACTGTCTGTGTTCCGTTTCGCTCTAGGTCCCTAGGGTATTTTTCTCCAGGACCTAATGGGAGTCCTGTGTGGGAAAGTTAATGTCCTTGAGGTGTTTCTTGAGACATCTTTATTGAAAAACATCAATTGGTTACATTCAAGCTACCAGTTTTATGATAATCACTGAACTATCTTTACATCAGCAGTCTATGAGACTTGCTTCTTTGAAGTGTCACTGTATTGTATACAGTGTTTTCTTTTCAAAAGTTTTCCCTGTCTTTTCCATCTTTCTTTCTTAGTATGTTAAATATTGGTCTTCCCTTGTACCTCAGTTGGTACACAACCCACCTGCAGTGCAGGAGACCCGGGCTCTGATCCCTGGGTCGGGAAGATCCCCTGGAGAAGAAATGGTGACCCACACCAATATTCTTGCCTGGAGAATCCCTGGACAGAGGAGCCCGGCAGGCTACAGTCCATGGGGTTGCAAGAGTAAAGACACATTTAGCAACTAAACCAGCCAACCAACACATACTTTAGGATCTTATTGCTGCTGCTAAGTTCTTCAGTCGTGTCTGACTCTGCGATCCCATAGACGGCAGCCCACCAGCCTCCCCCATCCCTGGGATTCTCCAGGCAAGAACACTGGAGTGGGTTGCCCTTTCCTTCTCTAATGCACGAAAGTGAAAAGGGAAGGTGAAATCGCTCAGTCGTGTCCGATTCTTAGCGACCCCATGGACTGCAGCCCACCAGGCCCCTCCGTCCATGGGATTTTCCAGGCAAGAGTACTGGAGTGGGGTGCCATTGCCTTCTCTGTTACGATATTAGTAGCATTATTTTAATCAACTAATTAAGCAGAGTTGCCCAGTCTACCTAATAGGTCTTTAACATAGTAAGACAAAACAGTAAAGTAATATCTAGTTATCTTACATTAAAAATATGTAATTGCTAATGCAAAGCAAAATATGAAGAATGAGTATTTAACTTTCTCCAACAGAAATAAGGGGCCATTGTGTTCACATGTCTAGAGCGTGTGAAGGAATTTATGGAAATGGGAAGCTTTTGATAGTATGGACAATGTAAGCCTATATTATCCCAAAGTGCTTAACTTCCATTTTAAAGGTAAGAAGACAGAACTATCTGCTGGACACTTGATGACACAGCGGATAGTGCTCTAAGGGCGTTTATATGTGGGATATTACTTACTTAACCAAGTAAGGTACTTTTCTGCTTGCAGATAAGCCTCCTGAAGTTCAGAGGAACACTGGCAGTATCAAGAGGTAGGCAGACTTGTACTAGAAGCCAGGCATTTGGATAATTTACAAACTTATCATATTGAAATGATACTCAGCTAATCATATTCAAACCAATGGAAGGCCATGGTGCAAGTAACTCTAATAGGTAGTCTGGAATTTTTTACCTGGCTTTTTAGCACATAAAGCATATGTTTTGTTTGCATTAGCATCAGTTTTAGAATATTTTTCAGCACACACTAAACAGCTTCCAGTATCTGACCTCAGAATTACTGCAGGAGATCAGCGTGCTCTTACTAAGTCAGCAAGAACTCACACTATTATCTGTTAGATCTTATCCTCAGAGACCGTATAATTCGGCTTAGGGAAATCTATAAAACAGAAAATAATCTCAGACCATCTTCCAATTAGGGGCTAAATATTGTGATACAGACCAAAAATGCTAGAGGGTTTTATTGTCACATGTAAGCATTACTGTTAGGAACTGATAGAATACATTTTGACCATTGTTTCATCACATATTTTTTTCTGCAGGTGATAAACTTTTTTATATTGCCCACTCAGTTTTTCTCCCCCCGCCCCCCAATCTTTTCCTCTCTCTGTTCATCTTCTTGAACACCATTAAGAAGCTGCTTTGAAATCCTTGTCATCTTGAAGTTAGCCTCTGGCGACTTTTGTCGTTAAGAATGGGTCACCTTTCACTGACTCTTACGTTGTATGTTTTGTATTGTTAGCACCCAGGATGGTGGGGACTGACAAAGAGCCAATGACACGTCTTTCCTCACCTCCAGTAGTGGATTTCCACCAACTTTGTCTTTAGGTTCTTCAGGCCACAAAGACATGGCTTTTCCACTGGAGTTTCAGCTCCCTTGCTGAGGCATTTGACTGGGGCCTGCTCTAGGTTGAGCACTATTCTTAAAAGGTAACTCAACCTCTTACCATCCCATTCTTCCAGGTGTGTATAATCCCTTGAAAAACCCTGCTTTTGTTCATTCTTCATAAACTTCATAAAAGAAACACAGATACGATTAAAAGACCTGAAGGTACTAGTTTATCTGCAGAAATGGTACTAAGAGCAAAACTAGCTCCCTTAAGTCACTGAAGGCTTGAGATCGCATCGTTTTTTTACCTCCTGTGTGTCCACCAGAGGGCAGGAGCAGCAAGGCGGGGGGTCCGCCTGCAGAAAGTTCTGCTGCAGCCGCCTGGAAACATCCCAGGACAGCCGTTGGGCTTCTGGCCTCGCTTTCTGTGGATGAGTGTTTCTGTGCATTGCAGATTCTACTGAGCTGTAGGCCCAGCCCCTTCAAGGTAAATGCCAGTGTGGGAGAGCTGGAAGAAATTGCACAGCAAGTTACGCAAGGACAGTCACATGGTTTTATGGTGGCCCAGTCCTCATGGCACCTGGCAGCGTCAGGAGAGCAGGGTGGGGCGGAGGCCTCGAGCCCAGACGCGTGAGCAGCCTGTGTTGGGCTTGTGGGAGCAGGTGGAATGACAGGGGAGCAGATTTGTTTGGGTAGCAGTCCCTCGGGTTAGAGGAAACGTGGGAAGATGTGGCATTTACAGCAACACAGACACAAGTCCTGAAGGGCCTCAGCCTGACCGGGGTCTCCAGGAAGAGGGCGACAGGGAACTCTGCTCACGGTCCTGTCCCCACTGGCCCCCAGGTTCTGCCCCCCTCACACAGCACACCAGGAGCCGCCCCAGAGGGGCGCCCCAAATGCTTTGGCAGTGTGCGAACCGAGAGGAGGGTCACCTGGGGAGGTGCTCTGTAGACTTGGTGGCCAGATAAGGCTGGGAAAAGTCATTTTGGGGTGGGGGCTAGAGTCAAACATGACACGTTTTAAAAAGCTAGTGTCCCAGAGACCCTGGTAAGAACCCCTGGCTTGGGCAGTTCTTTGAGGACCTGCTCAGAAGCTTGGGAACGGGACCGAGGCCCCTGTGTGTGGGTCAGACCTGTGGGAGGACGGCTGTGGGGAGCTGGGCTCCGGCTGGCCTCACCTTCTGCATCTGGTCAGCTGGGGTCAGGCTTCATCTCTCCACCTTCTCCAGACACCTTCCGGCTTCTTGGGCATCTCTTCAGCTTGGGATAACTTTGGCCCACAGATTTCATTTCAGCAAGGAATGTGGATTGTCTGTCTGGTTTTGACTTTCAGGAGCAGGGGTTTTTAACAGAGATCTGTAGCTAGAAGCTGCAGATGGGGAAAGTTTAACTTTCCGACTACGTTTTGTAGGCACACACTGGTCTGAGCAGGGGGTCTGTGGCCCAGAGTGAAGAAGCCCTGCTCTGGAGGGTGGGACCAAGGGAAATCGGAATGAGACCCGTAAGGCAGCAGCCGAGGTCCAGGCTCCTGTGTTCACCTTGACATGACTGCTGGCCGGGAGGACGGGGAGCTTGCCGGGGTGGAGCCAGTGCTGGGACCCTGGGCTGAGGCGAGTCGCCCGGCTTCGGGATCTTGGCCGCACGGGGCTCCCCGTGTGCGTGAGACTCCGCGGGAGGCTGTGCAGCATGGTGCACCACCGTCCAGCATGGAGATCGGCTTCCAGCGTCTCTGAACCTCCCCGTCAGTGCCTCGGACGGGAGGCTGACCCCGCTCCAGCAGGAATGGCAGAGTGGTTCATCTGCACCCAGGTTTTGACATATCCTCTTCTGCTTTTCAGGAAAAAAGCTTGTAAATACTTTGAGCAAGGCAGAGGGACCTGTCCATTTGGAAGCAAATGCCTTTACCGTCATGCTTACCCTGACGGGCGGCTGGCAGAGCCTGAGAAACCGCGGAAACAGCTCAGCTCCGAAGGCACCGTGCGGGTAAGGACTTTGCCCACCTGTGGGTATCGCTGGGGCCACTCCTGGCCTCTGCCGGGGCGTTGGCCACAGGGATGCCAATGGAGTCTCAGAGACTCCGCTTTCGCGTTGCGGTTAGCAGTAACCAAGCACATCTGCTGGCTGTCTTTGCAGTTCCTTAACTCTGTGCGACTCTGGGATTTCATCGAAAACCGAGAGAGCCGGCATGCCCCCAGCACTGACGACGTGGACGTGACGGAGCTCGGGGACCTCTTCATGCACCTGTCCGGGGTGGAGCCGTCCGAAACCTGAAGAGCGGCCGCGCCCTCCTCGGGGGCTCTGCGGCCAAGCCTCCTGCCGCCGGGCGCGCCAAGCTCTGTCCACGGCGGCCCAGGGCGGCGGGTGCCAGAGTCAGTGGGGCTGTACTCCTCTGGGTCTCAGCCACTCCGTTATTACAGCCGTGGGAAGAGTGAAGGATATAAAATAACCTAACACGTAGATGGGGTCCTGCTTCTCTAGCTGCTATTGTAGTCGCCCCTCCAGCGTGGAGCTGCCCCCCCAGAAGCAGGTGCTCGGATCCCCAAAGGAGCCTCCCCCTTCAGAGGGCTCCTGTGTGAGCCTAGTGTGCGCAAACAGCGTGTGCTCAACACGGGATCTGCACCTTGCTTTTAGAACACGGGGCGCCGCACACCATACTTCCCTGGCTCACAGCTTGGCTTAGGGCACTCCAGTGCCCCAGGCAGGGCAGGAGCGTTGCAGCTGGATGCTCCTCTGAGGGGGGGGCTCCTGAAGCAGCAGGGGGCAGAGCAGATACAGCCCCCCGTTCAGGGTTTGTTTCGGGGCCACCGGGCAGATAACAACCTTGCGGACACGCCCCTGGCTCTTACCTGCTGGCTTGTGACCCGAGGGTCCCTGTACCAAGGGCTCCTGTGCACTCTCCTCTGTAAACTGGCTTTGTTTGAGTTGAAGTTTTATACAAATTTAACAGTACCTAAGAACAGTTTCTAGTTCTAACCCAGCAGTGGTCCTAAGGAAAACTGAATACAAGTGTCTCATCAATTGTGATTTTAAGAGCTTAAAATATTGTCAATCCCAGAACTCACTCCAAGCCTGAATTACCTGTTTTTATAGACATCTGTAGATAGCAGATATTTTATAAACTGTATTAAAGTATGGGTAAAGGAGTCTCTCTACCTGAGTTTAGACTGCTTTTCTGCATAATTCCTACAGTTAACTCTTTAGTGGAGGGTGAACAGAGGTTGGATTCCGTTCACTCTGGCAGAGACTGGCCCATTTCCTGCTTCTGGAGTTCTGCTCCAGAAGGCTGAACAAACAGAATTCGATCCTGTGAACTCAGGATTACTTTTAAGAGGAGGAAACAGCCATTAAACCTACATTTAATTTATTTTATTAAAATAACATAATTGAATAACTGTATTTTGTCAGGCGCGATAAAAACAAAATTAAATCCAAATTATCAAGAAAACCGGTATTCCTGGCTTCCTTGCACACGTGATGTGATGCAGAGACAAGGCTGGCCAGGCCCCGCCCCACGGGGGCTGCCCCTGGAAGACGACTCGGCAGGCTGAGGACTGCTCCCCGGGCGGGGAGGCCCAGCGCCTCTGGTGGAACCAAGCCCAGCACTGGAGCCCGTCAGGAAAAGGACGTGTCCCCTAGTCAAGTCCCTAGTACCAAAGCGGGCTCGTCCAGGCCGCCACAGTCCCGACAGCCCTGGGCCGTCTGGTGCGTTATGTGCAAAGCTGCCTGTTTGGCGCCACACCAGGGGTCTGCAGAGAAGGCCTTCTGTGACAGCGACCCTCCTAGGAGCTGGCTTAGTCCATACGTCCCACGTCACGGCTGGTTTGCCTGGCACCTCATTTCCCCTCTGAGCGTGGTCGTTGCTCCAAAGACACTCCTGCAGCTGACAGCTGGGCCCAGCGTGTGGCCATCGGCAGCCACGGGTGCATCTGGAGGAGGTTGGCTCGTGAGCTCGGGGGCCACCGGGGGAGCAGGACAGACCAGCTGGCGAATGGCTTCCTCCTCCCGGGGCAGAAAGGGCAGAAAAGGCAACGTGAAGTTAAGGCCCTGTTGAGTGGTGTAGAAGGTCCTTAGCAGCAGCTTCTCGGAAGACCAGCTCTGTCCCCACAGAAAGGGAACAGACGGTGGTGCCTGCTGACCGCCCTTCCCGCCGGCAGCCCGGGCGCAGGCGCGGGGCTGCTAGAAGACAGGCAGCCGAGGGGACGTGGTCAGCGTGCAGGCGTTGATGTCCTCGGTGTGGGCCGCCCGGTGCAGGGAGGGCTCCGAGGCACTCCGGTTGATCTTGGGCAGAGAATGCTGGAGCAGCTCGATGGAAGACAGGATCTGAAAGAGGCGCCAGGGCGGTCTCGGGGGGCGCGCCGGGTGTCCCTGCAGCAGCTTCCCCTCAGGCCCAAGACAGGCCTTTCCCACCCCACGCACAGCGTGTCCAGCCGCCTCCGCGTCATTAGACCCGCTCTAATGCGCTGGAGCGCCTGGAGCCAGCCTTACCTGGGGAAAAAGAGGCCTTTCTTCCTTCACTTTCTTCACGCAGTCAGCTACCAGCCTCTTCATGGCTTTGGGGCAGTTCTTGTATAGCTTGCTGAGGTCTGGGGAGGCGTACCCGCGGCCCACCATGAAGATGATCTGGGGAAGCAGCGGGGGAGGGCGGGCCGTGAGCAGAGCGCCTCTAACCCTGCGGCTCAGGCGGTGGCCCGGGCTTCCCAGAGCCAGCGGGTGGGCGCTGGGGACGCACCTGGTCGCGGTTGTTGATGTGGGAGTAAGGGAGCTCCCCTGTCATGAGCTCATACAGCACGATGCCGTAGGAGTAGACGTCGGACTGGAAGCTGAACGGGTTATTATCCTGCATCCGGATCACCTCTGGGGCCTACGGAACCAAGTGCATCTGTTACTGGGCGCCCCAGCCGTCCAGGAGGCAGGCTGGCTGTCCCGGGGCTGAGCATGCCTGTCCTGTCCTCAGAAAGCCCTGCGGCTGCTCACCCCCAAGGGCTCCCACGCTCAGGATCCATGAGCTCAGAGCCCGACGTGAACCCAGCACCCCCACCACCCAACTCCACGCTGCGCTGTGTGCCGCCAGCTCCCTCCAGGAACCTGTGTGCCCAGGAGCTGCCGGCACAGGGCATGGCATGGAGGTGCTCTGGGCTCGGCCGGGAGTTCACCCC
>NW_011495042.1:4996814-5006426 GCF_000754665.1 Bison bison bison | reverse complement strand
CCCCCTGGCCCCCCACCCGCCGTGGGTGCCGAGCCGCCTCACCATCCACAGGATGGAGCCGGTGGGCTGCTCGACCTGCTGAGAACCACTCCAGCGCGACTTCACCGTGGCCAATCCAAAATCACCGATTTTCACCGTCAGGCCTTCATGGAGAAATATATCTCAATGCTCGTTAAGGACACTAGTTTAGAAGGACGGTCCCGTTCCTCCTGAAAAGCCACCCTAAGTTCCCCTGGCACCGCCTCTCGGCCTCCTCTGCACTGGACCTGCGGCGCTGCCGAGGGGACCAGAGCCAGGGGCCCGGCCAACCCTGTCCCTCCCGCTACGCTCACAGGGAGCAGGGCTCCCTGCAGCCTGCAGGGCCCCACACCCCAAGACTGTGAGCACGGCCCCGCAACCTGTGCACACTGTCTCGGCCTGCGCCTCGCCCTCTCATGACCAAGGGAAACACCTCAGTCCTGAGTGCTGTCTGCCTTCAGACATTTCCCATGAGAACAGATACCGTAGTGACTTCAAAATCAGAACCAAACTTGCCTCTGTCCCAGGTAAAGTAGTCTGGCAGTTTAAGGCCTCGTGTGCGATCTGCTGATGCCCAGTAACCCGTACCTCCTTAGAATCTGGTGTCTGCTCTCCTGGTGTGATGTGTTGGCCCCCAAACCCACCACTAACAGGTTATTTCCTGCCTCAGACACATGCCCCAAGTAGGTCACATCCCAAATTCCAACCCAACACAACTGCTGTGCCTCCCACAGGCCAGAAGCAAAGCTTCTGGCCAGAAGTAAAGCCTGCTCCTCAGAGAGGCTGGGGGCGGGAGGCAGGCGTGCACTTGTCTACTTCACACCCACAGCACCAGAACCGCCTTTATTCATTCCCCTTCTGCAAAAGCACATTAGAGTCAGAAAAGGGTTGATTCCAACGGTCTCTAAGGAAACCACTTACGTACATTTAAGAAAGACAATTTCAAGTAATAATTTTAAAAATCTTACAACTTTCAACTTGCATCTACTTTCTGACCAGATATAGTCCACAAACCAGAAATAAACATGAGACAAAAGGCCCATTCCCCCAAGTTAAATTTACTAATACATAGCATTCTAAATTAGGCCTGTTTCAAGCATAACCAAAACAAGTATCTCAACTTTCGTGGAACTCTTTCCAAAGTCACTTTTGCTGAAGTAAACTTTAAAAGTCTTCTAAATTTAGAACTGAGCAGTCTGATGAAACCACCATCAAAGGATACTATTGGATTTCATGTCTCTGTGGATGATGTTCTTTGCATGCAAATAGCTGTGAAGGGAAAATAAATCTATTAAAACCAGTTTGAGAGACATTGGTAAAAAGCAGCTTCCTTCAAATTACATCAAAGAAGCAAACCACTTGGAAGGCCTGACTCCTAGGTGAGGCATTATGCGGTTGGCCAAAATGTTAGTTCGGTTATTTGTTTGCTTGCATCTTACAGAAAAGCCTAACTGAACTTTTTAGCCACCCAGTACGGGTACTGGTCCTGCCCTGGTTCAGTGTGGTCCCCGTTAGGACTCAGACCTGAAAGTGAGGCCACAGCACAAACAGGAAGGGTCGTCTTTTAGCATCAGTTTTATTCAAAAGGTAATTCTGACAACCCAGATGTCCATCAGCTGACAAACAAGTAAAACCGTATCTGTACAGCGGACTGTTCTCCAGCCACAGAAAGGACTGCAGTACTAACACGCTGCAACGCAGATGAACGCCTCAAAAACGTGCCAAGGGAAAGAAGCCACACACAGAAGACTTCCATCTAATTAATATTGAAAATGTTCTAAAATTAGATAGTGGTAATGGCTGCACAACTCTGAATATACTGAACAAACAAAAAAACCTCAACTCTAGGGGTGAATTTCATCTCTAAAAAATGAGTCACTAGTCATTTCTGAAAACGTATAGCATGCAAATTCTGTATGAATTTTATAAGCACGACAGGAGATTTTATAAACCACTTCCAAGCACAACTTTAGTTCAGGGAACTTCAAAGGAAAACAAATTATCAGAAAAGTGACATCTAATAAACCCTCAGGTGGATAAACCACACTGGACGGCTACGCCTCCGAGGCGTGGTGCCCCCCAGAAGCCGCCGGCCTGCTCTGTGTTCTGGGGTGTCTGGCTGAACTCTGAGGGCAGCAGCTGGAACCTGAATCTGAGCCCCAAGCAGGTAGACAGCTCAGGCAAAGAACAACTTTCTCGTTCTTTCAGTCCACCCCACAGGTTCACTTCCAGTGGGCAAAAATATCACAGAATCCACTTAACAGACTTAGCTTTCCCTAATCTTGGTTGTGATTTAGGGACAAGGTGCACAGACCCCAGACCTCCTACTCGTCAAGCCATCCACTCACTCCATTCCCTGAGCCGTCTGCCGGGCAATGTCAATCAGCTGGAACATCTGGAACTTGGTCTCCTGGACGTGCAGGTGTTTGTAGAGGCTGCTGCCCTCGCACCACTGGGTCACTATCGCCAGGTTGTCCTTCGTCATGTACCCCATAAAGAGCAGGATGTTCACGTGCCGGGTTTTGCTGGAGGGGGAGGAACAAAAGGCTCTGCGCTTCTGCCAACAGGGAGGTGCATCCTGCCCCTGAGCGCAGCCGGTGTGCCCCGATGCCACTGTGCTGACAACCCCGGGGCTCACAAAGCAAGCACGGCAGACTGCGCCCACACAGCCGCTGCTCTGGGCTAGCAGGGCGGCCGCCCGGGTGCCGGCCTGGACGGCAGAAAAGGCATCCCCTCCCAGCAGCACAGACCCACCAAGCTCCCCACAGGGGTCACAGGGACTCCACATCTGCGGAGCCCATCCATTCAGCCTAGTCCTGAGTCTAAATAGGGACTCCACAAAGACTGAAAAGCTGATGGTTTTGAAGTCCAAATTAAGGCCATTTGGCTATAAAGAGTTCTTGGAAATAAATATGAAAATAGAACCTATTTCTCTCTATGTCAAACCAAAACCCAGCAACAGAATCTGAGCTGTTGAGGTGGTGAGCCCAGAAGCAGGGGCGGTGGAAGGCTGGTGTCATCAGAGCGGCTCTTCTCAAGGCCTAACAAGCACAGGAGCTGGAAGAAGGTTCCACTCCTTTCCACTTGAAAGGGAGCTTGCCCCCAGAGGCAGGTCCCGCCCGCCCCTCCAGAGAGCCGCAGAGGCCCACTCTCCACTCACCGGAGGACAGCCACCTCATTCCTGAAGGCCTGGAACTGCTCTGGGGTGGGGTCAACGACCTTCAGAATCTTTACTGCAACGTCTCCTGCAAATGAGTTTACAGTCAGTGCAGCTGAATGATCTTAACTTCATTTTTCATGTACACTCGTCTGAGGAAGAGATAGTGAATCCCTTATTCAAAAATCACAGCCCTACACAGAACAAATACTATGCCAATTTCTGAGTTATTCAAGAGGCTGAAAAAAAATAGGTTATACTACTATCCTTAAAATTCCGCCCCACAGGCCTTGAACTAGCTCGGTTTCAGCTGTTCCTGTCAAGCCTGGCGTCCCTGGTGGTGAGGTGACCGTCACAACCTGGGCCCGTGAGGACGACAGCAGCGGGGTGTGAGCTGCCCAGCAGATGCTGAGTCTCCGGGGCCAGAGGCTGGTGCCCAGAAGCGGGCCAGTGACAGCCCAGATGCTCCTTGCACAGATTCAAAGATCTGTATTGTAATGAAGTGCCTCTGCCTTCAATCCCATTAGAAACCAGTCCTATCGATGACCTGTGATCGCTCACTGCACCCTGACGTGCCTGCCTTCATGGGTCAGCACCTCCTTCCATCCTCACAGCTGCCCTCTGACGTTAGCATTGCTGGCCTCACCCTACAAGCAACGCACAGAGGTTCGGTCAGTTGGCCAAGGTAGTACTGCCCAAAAAAGCCAGAGCCAGGGTTAGAACCCAGTCCAACAGCTGTACTTATAACTAAAATACTGTCAATCACTCTTCCTGTAACTTCAGAAACATCCACAGAGCAATTCTACTTTATAGGTACGGCTGATTCAGAAGCCACTTTCAGAAGAGTTATGTCGTCCTTATAATAGTAACAATGACAAACTGCCTGAAGCCCTATGGGGACGCCAGCTTTCAGGACAAGCGATCAGACAGGGGGAGTCCAGCTCAGCGGCACCTCGGAGGCAACCGAGTCCCCCACATCCCGAGCCCGTGCCCGCGGCAGCACCCCAGCACCTCTGCTGGGGCACTCGTTTCACTTCTGAGGGCGCCAAATGGTAGAGAGATGGTTCTCATGACAGATCGCTGCCCTACCATCTTCGCATCATCTGAAAGTGAAATCACCTAACAGCAGCTTCCACCCTGGTTCCTAACCAATTTCCTGCCACATGAATTTGCAGAGGGCCCAGGCTGCCTGTGGACGGCAGAGATGCACTGTGTGTTCAGAGCCGCCTTCTACCCGGGCAGACAGAGCTGGTGAACCGTGCGGCCCCGACCCCAAGCTCTGATGACGGACAGAGGGACGAGAGTCTTCTGGGTAACTGCCCATTCTGGAGCCCCTGAGCCAGGACAGAATGCAGGCGAGGGTGGTGACACAAGAGGGGAGCGTGTATGTCAGCAGAGAGGGTGGCGGTCTTCAGAGGGAGAGGGGACGTCAACCAAGGGAAGAGGCAGTTTTGGACGAGGAACGCCAGGAACACAGTGAGGTGAGGGGGAGGAAAGAGATGCCAGGAAAAGGCTAGCGTGTGCTGTGACGCCTGCAGTCCAGGAGGGGGGGAGTCTGCAGCACGGGCGCAGGCTCCGCGCAGGCAGAGGTGACGGGAGGCCTGGAAGGGACAGAGGCCAGAATCTCGTGAAGGTGAACCGGCTCAACGCGGCAGTCAGCTGAGAGGCAGGGCCGGGGTGGCGGAGGGACAGGCTGGGGAGTTTGCGGGCGGGAGCCAGGCGAGGCTGGCCATCCCTCAGGGAAACCGCTCCCTGGGCCTAGCCTAATCGGGCACGCCCTTAATATTCAAGGATGAATGTGAAGTGAGTTTTTTTTTCTTTTTCTTTTTACCTTTTTATACGTCAATTAACTTCCCTGTTTTAATCATCTGGGATTGTCTAAAACTTACTATACACAGCCCTGCTTTCTAGAACAGAAACAGAGTGAACCCCATTCCTCCTCTTCGTACTGACTCAGTCAAGATGAGCCTCAGCCTGAGGCAGGGCTGGGGGTCCCCACGTATGGCTCCACCAGCTGCAGACCTCACACGCAGCCCCTGAGTGTCCTTGGTCTGGGATCTGCTGCCTCTTCTAGCCCTGAGAGACTGACCCTGCTGCTAACAGTTTGACAGCTTCAGCTGCTGTCTTCATCACTTTTAATGCATTTTTGCAAATAGGAGACCCCAAATTCACACTCAAAAAGAGACTCGGCTCTCAGGCCCAAAGAGTCTCTTCTGTATGTGAAGTCAGTGGGCTCCGTTCACAGATCTGAGGCCTTCCACCTTGGCTGCTTTAAGACCTTTTCTTATTTTTTATTTTTGTTCTGCAGCTGGGCAAAATAAAAAGCATTTAAAAATCACCAAAACAGCTGTAATTTTTAAGGAATCTAATAAAACATATTATATACAGGAATCAGAAAAGCATGGGGGAGGGGGAAGGAAGCAGGCATAGCATAAAACATTCTAGAAATCATGGTTTCCTTGACCCTCTCCTTCTTCGTCTTCATTTGCAGACCACATCTTGCTTTCTGAGAGGCTGACCTAAAAGTCCACAGCTCCTCACTCCTCTGACTTTTGAGACTCTTAACTGAAAAATTAGAATCCTAAAAGCATTAGATGTTATCCACATTCTAACGGTTGTCTTTATGGAAGTAACACTAGTGCAACATACCTCCTTACAGTAATCTACAAGCTCATAACTGAGAGAAAATCTACAATCTCAAAGGCAGTACTGTGGCAAATCTAATGCTCTAAAAATTATGAACCCCCAATAAAAGTGCTCAATAGGAGGAGGTTTAAATTGGGGCAACACTTAAACTGCATGTACTGGCTTCTGGCAGAGGCTTTAAAATGTACAAAAATGATAAAATGCTCCTAATTGAAGCATTAAAAGAAGTATTTTCTGCTCTACTTCCTGCAATTACGTACAGGCCTGCTGTCTCAGATATAAGCACTCTATCTCACAAAATTGTGTTTTTCTTTTCTAAGGGATCACCAAGACATTTATGACATCTATTTACAAAATATTCAGCAATAGCATAATTTCTCGGTGACCTGGGAGGCAGGCCAGAGTAGTATATTAGATGCAATTTTCAAAAGGAAAGGAATCCCCCTTCATGTAATTTACAAATATTCAGTCCTTTCTCAGTTCTTACAAAGAACCAGAGACTTGTCAGATGATTAGTTATAAGTGGAAAACCCATGTGTTAATGAATAAGCTACTGGCAACGCCGCAAGTGTTCCTCAGTTGTTAACAAGCTGAATCCTAATGCTCCAACACATTTTATGCTCATGACTCCTCTCAGCCTTTGTCCGTTTATGTGTAAAGATAGACATGGTGGCGCCCAAGGTAGAAATGCAGGCACTCTAGACTCTGTGTGTGGTTTTGTGAGGCTTTGTTGGTCTGCTTGCTTGCCTTTTTGTTTTATTAAAATCTGAATTTAGGAGAGATGTCTTTTGGAGAACATGTAGCATTTTCAAGAAAATACTCTATCTGCTGACATTTTAAAGGCAGAGGCAATAAAAACCTGACAGAGAAATGTTAAGTGTGTTGCCAAAATAAAGAAGCGGTGGCTACAGACCTTAAAATACAAAGTTTCTTCCAAGTGACAAAGTGTTTCCATTCAAATAAGAACATCAACTCCATAGAGATTCAAGAATACAGTCTGTGCATTCCTGTCTGACAGAGGTTCCCACAACCAATTTCCAGGGCAGAGTAAAGAAAATCTGCCTTAGGAGGCTCAAGGCTTTACTGTGTGACTGTCTGACCATGGGTGTGCCAGTTCCCCTTCTTGAGACCTTGCTTTTCTGCATGTAAAATCTCTAAGAGCCTTGCCAGTTTTAACTTGCTGGAATGCATGACCCTAACAGACTCTTAAACACATTTAAGGAGCTTCAAAGCGTGTCCCTCCCAGGTTGACACTATCTAGTCAATTTATAAGAAAGAAGAGACTGTGACATTCGACTATAGTGTTCAACCCTTGTTCACCGATTTCAAGTTATCCTGAAAACTTTTTTGTACCAATTATAGATTGTTGAGTCTTACAAAGAACAGTATGCAGTGTCACTGAGACAGAACAGGTACCCTTGGACAGTGCTGCTGTGAGCCCACCTGGCCCTCTCTGGACTGAAACAGGATTTCACCCTGGTAGTTGGTGGGGGCAAGGGGGTACCAAACTTACCATGCCACTTGCCCTTATAAACAGTCCCAAAGGAGCCTGATCCAATCCGAGTGGACAGCATCACTTCACTGGCTTCTATTTCCCAGTAATAGCTCGAATCTCTCTGTCCACGAGGCCTCTAAAGCAAGCACAGATCATGAATATATTCCATGAATGGTTAAAACTCTGTTGAATGAGGGTGTCAAAGAAAGGATCAACCCAATCCATCCATTCCCAGATCTTTTAAAAATACCTATTACTATAAGTCTAGTTTTTGCCATTTGAGAAAATACCATTTTAGTTGTGCCCTGCCTTGCAACAAACCAGCAAGTTTTCCAGGGCAAGTGTGCCAAAAACAGCACTGACATGTATAATTAGCCTTCCCCACCCCTAAAATTAACGGCATCCCCTTTTCTGACTAGGCTTCTCTTGCGGAACCCAGACATGCAGGGGGTGCTGTGGCGCACTCACAATTTTGTTCTTCTCCTGGGTGCTGGAGCCTGGCGCCCGCTCTCTCTGTGCAGGCGCAGGGGTTTTGGGCTGTGACCAGCCTGTTGGGCTCAAATTGTTGGGACTGCTGGACAAGGCTGAAGGGGAGCCTTAAGAGACAAGACAAACAGGATCCACTCATGGATAAGCCAACAGAATATACAACAGCATAAAGAGAAAGAGCCCGTTGCTGTCTGCTAAATGACTTAAGCAAGTACCTGATTCACTGTGACTTCGAATTGCATCCTGAAACAGAAAAGGAAAGCATCAATGTCTGCCTAGAAAAGACGCTCTCCAGGGGACGGAGAGGGAGGGGGGGCTTACAAGAGCAAAAGATTATAAAATCTCTAAATCACAAAAGGTCTAGTTACATACACTAACTTTTCTTTGATTCAATTTATCAAATGTCTGTGGCCAGTATCTCCAGGACTGTTATTACGTATTAGGAGGACTGATGCTAGTTTCTCATACACGATGGACATGACATTCTTTTTTCTCTGAAGAAAGCAATGCACACAGCAGACGAGTACTCTTTAAAGGAAGGCTAACAAAGTTACTATCAAGCTGAGAGATTTCCAATGGTTGGGGATCTTGCTCCACTGAAGCTCAGAAAAGTACTATTTTTCAGCAAGGGATTCAGTGCCCAGTTCATTCTTACTCCCCCAGGAGTTAGATTTGCGAAGGGTAAGCACCACGTCTACATACTTTATCCAAGCCTGAAATCATGGAAAGCTGGGAGACCCGTAAATCCCCTAGTCTGAAACCTACATTTTACATATAAGAAAACATATGGAAACAGGCAAAGGGACACGGGAAGGGCCACACAGCCAGCAGGTGGCAGAAACAGAACTAAAGATAACCACCCGAGGGCCTCAGCCAGGAGCACATCACCACAAATGTTCCTCAGACCCTGCGGGTGAGCTCGGAAATGAGCCACATTCTACTCAGGTGAGAGCTCAAAGGTTACCTTTAGAATTTACTAGAAACCGTTTAGTTGGAACAGTGTAGATCACAGGGCCCTCCCATGAGGCCTACATCCTCATTTTATAAAATGCTCACTTGGAGTATATAAATGACAACAACATAAAACCACTTCATCCCCATATCCTCGAAAAGGACATTTTTCTTGGAAGTCCTACTCTGTTTTGCTTGTGTAACCACAGATACTTTTTTCACAGAATTATTACCAGAATGCTCGCGCTCTGTGGTATCTTTACAAGAGATGAGAGAAATCACAGGCCAAGACCCCCAGCGTTGGCAGCCCCATCTTCAGAGTTTACCAATAAAGCCTGGTTCTAGGGTTCCCCAAACTGGTCAGTCTTCAGAATTACCTGGAGATGTATGTAAGAACACAGATTCCCAAGTCCCTCCACCAGTAGAACTGATCTAAGAATGTCTGGGAGAAAAGGTGGGAAATCTAGGAATCTGCATGCTTTTAAGAATGACAAGATGACTGCCAGGTGGACAATCCTTTATCCCAAAAAAACCTGAATTTCAGTAGAATATTTAGAGGCTGTAGTTTTACTATTCAACTAATCTACTGTTTTCAGTCAAAGCATGGCACAACGTATTTTTATTGACCAGAATTATATACCCCGTGCATTAGGATTTTTTCTTAATGCCATAGTAATTTTCTTCCCTGTTTTTCCTGTGCTAATTTCTACAGCTGGATTGACTTGTCATCTTGAAATCTAAATATTAAAGAGAACTAAGATGGTTTATACAAAGCAAGAAAGTGTACTTTAAAAATGCTGAATCAAATTTTTAAAACACAGGAGTCAAAAATTTGCTTTGCAAAAAAAAAAAAAAA
>NW_011495042.1:4986508-4996714 GCF_000754665.1 Bison bison bison | reverse complement strand
ACTTTAAAAATGCTGAATCAAATTTTTAAAACACAGGAGTCAAAAATTTGCTTTGCAAAAAAAAAAAAAAATTTGCTTTGCTTCTGAAGTACAGACAGGATTAAGCACAACAGGTGTGCCAGTTATTCTGCTGCTGCTGCTGCTAAGTCGCTTCAGCCGTGTCCGACTGTGCGACCCCATAGACGGCAGCCCACCAGGCTCCTCCGTCCCTGGGATTCTCCAGGCAAGAACACTGGAGTGGGTTGCCATTGCCTTCTCCAATGCATGAAAGTGAAAAGTGAAAGTGAAGTCACCAGTTTTTCTACAATTCAAGAATTTTCACTTTTAATGTTCCCTCTAACTATAATACAGTGTTTATACAAGAACAGATTATATATCAGAAGAAAACTGGTATATTACTGGCTATATTACTTGTATATTACTGGTAAAAACTGGCTCATCATAATAAAATAATAAGATTCATAGTCTGCATACACACCACCTCACAATAATCGTGTGATAACCAAAGTGCCCCTAAACGACCAATGTAGACCCCACACTCAAAGGACAAGTATATTAGAAATGACTTGAGGTCTGAGTACGGTGAGCTGTGTCTGAGGTCGAAGGTGGCCCTTAGGTTTTTCAAGGACCAATTCAGGATGCAGACAGCACAGCTGTCTCTGATTTAAAAAAAAAAAAAAACTCGTATCAAAGGATTTTCAGGGTATACCAACCAAACTGACACATTTTGTTTCTAAACAAAATGCAAACAGATAGTGATGGTATTCAATATGAAGTAAATAAACTAGCATTAGTCTCTGGTTGAAAATTCTTTTTAAAGAACAATTTTTAATACCCTTAGACTCAAAATCCCACCTGAGAAACTGATTTCACCTATCAACAATACCACATATGGTATTTTTTTTTAACTCCTAAACATGCTGCTGCCAAAAAAGAAAACATGAAAGCAAGTCTGATAAGAAACATAAAATGCAGTGATTGTTTCATTTTTGACAGTCTACTGTCTGACAGTCTAAGAAATCCTGTTAGTTTATAAGAAAGCAAAGGCATGAAGAAGAATACCTACTCTTCCCCTCACACAAAATCGTCTGGACCACGCCCTGGGAGAAGCATTCAGGCTGTTATTCTAGTCCAAAGCAATGAGAAATAAGAAGAATAAAGAACAAACGAAGTATTTTAAGTGTATTCAGTTGTTAATAAAGATGAACCAGAAAGCAAACCAAACAAACAGAACATACCATAAAGCAAAGCAAAGAAAAAGCAGTTTGAAAACACTTGCTTTGGGTACTTTCATATATCCCTAAATATCTGCTTATTAAAACCTTAGGACTCCACCCTTTTATTTCTAAATAAAATCACAAAGTCTTTCAGAGAGTTCATAGTCCTCTATCACTATTATTTTCTTTTCCCCACTCCCCCTCCAAAAAAACAGGACTCTTTATTCTAACTTATCCACTAGTTCACTGAAATTCTCTTCATATCTAACCTGGAAAGAATGAGCTCAAATGTTAACATCTCTTCAGGAAATTTCAGTTCTCCATTTGAATGATATACCAACAGGATTATTAAGCTAGTCTGAGGATACAGTGAATAAGAAATTCGGAAAGTCCAGGGGCCTGAGAAACTGCTGCAACATTCCTTACCAGCTTAGAAACCCAGAACTCTCTGACGCAACTGTCAGCCCGCCCGACGGCTGACTCCTGCCCCCCACCGCGGGCCGTTACCTCGATCATCCTGCTATCCACAGGCAGGGTGGCGCTGACCATGTGCACGTTGGGCGTGGACGTCGACCTCTGCCTCTGGGAGAGGGAGCCTTCAGAGGAGGGGCTGGAGGCGCTGAATGTGAAAGCATGGGGTGTGGAATATCTGTGCTGGGAACTAGGCGACAAAGAGAAAGAAAAGTCCATGGCTGACACTCGGGCCTCTGAAATGGAAAGATCTTTCAACTACTTACTTCATTAACATACTCGGGACAAACCCTACTTACACTATGACCTTCGACAAAAGTATTCCTTTCTTTTGTCAATCTAAATATGCACCATTAAAATTTTTTCTTCTGTTGAGGTGCCTCTGCATGCAAATTTTTAAAAAGGAAATAATATACATGCTCAGAATTCACGTAAAAAGAAATGGTACTTCAATAAATCACGTCTACAGAATACGCCAAAATTTTAGACCATCTCAACACCACCCTCTACAATTAAGCTAGCTGGAACTTTCCCAGGTTCACTTCGAGACTAAATTAGAAAACCTGAAGGAAGATGTCTAACCGTCTTAGACCTGCCCAGCGTGCCTGCACACAGGCAGCACTTTACTCATGGGCATCCTCTCCCCATAAACGGCTCACAAAATCAATTACAATGACTTTGATTTTCAGATCTGCATACCTCTGACGTTCATCCCTGGCTTCTTTTACCCAATGCCACTCTCCCACCAGCCAAACTGGGAACATGCATTCAGTGTAACACTGTCATTTGCTCAAAAGATTACTCTGGGTTTCGTTCAGACAAGGTTAGCACCATGCATGAATTCAAGGGATGAAAGACTTTTTCAAGAGAAATTGTTCCTCGGCCTTGAAAAGTTGCCTTTCCAGGCAATTCAACATGAATGGCCTCAGAGGCCTGGCTTCTTCTATCTAAATATTCAGAAGCAAGTACAGTTTTTCAGTCAGACATGCTTTTCAAATTATCAAGAAAAATAAAGGTCACTGAACAATACATCCAAGTATCATTTCAATACAAATTTCTTATTCTAAGATATGCTGCCTTGAATCATTTCCATGTTAGTTTTACAAAGGCCATTAAATATTATATGACTACATATAAATTAAAGTCAGATATTTTGGGCAAAGATGTAGAATTATTTTAGGTTCCAAATTCATGTGTAAAACTGAGTGAGGCATGTGAACTCAACAAAACTTATTTTAAAGTTGGAAAACAGAATAAAGACAGATTATGTGCAAACTTACAGGCACATTAAAATGGATTATTTATATTAAAAATCTAATTAGATTTTTTCAAGATAGCAGTTTATTAAACATCATGGTTTTAGCAATGCAAGGCCATAATAAGTATTTCAAAGTCGAGGGTCTTATTTTTATTGAATCACCGTATATCATTTTGGGACCCTTTCCCTGAGGCTCACTGCATACTGACAAAGGCAAATCTCAAAGTCTTTAAAATGTAATGAATGGATAAAGAAGAAGTGGTACATATATACATGAGAATATGAGTCAGCCATAAAAGGAAAAAAACAGGA
Organism: Bison bison bison; assembly: GCF_000754665.1. Classification (NCBI taxonomy): domain Eukaryota; kingdom Metazoa; phylum Chordata; class Mammalia; order Artiodactyla; family Bovidae; genus Bison; species Bison bison. The sequence goes on along the minus strand of NW_011495042.1, from coordinate 4,993,456 downwards.
TCATTTGTAGAGATGTGGATGGATCTAGAGTCTGTCATACAGAGTAAGTCAGAAAAACAAATGTCAAATATTGATGCATGTATGTGGAATCTAGAATCACGGCTCCAAAGAATCTATTTGCAGGGCAGCCCTAGAGACACAGACGTAGAGAACGGACTTGTAGACACAGTGAGGGAAGGGGAGGGTGTGATGAACTGGGAGATGAGGACCGACATATATACACTACCGTGTAAGACAGACAGCTAGAGGGCCGCCACTGTACAGCGCAGAGAGCTCAGCTCTGTGAGATGATGGCCTAGAGGGATGGGATGGGAGAGGGAGGGGATACCTGTGTACACACAGCTGATTTACTTCACTGCAGAGGGGAAAGTAACACAACATTGTAAAGCAATTACATTCCAATAAAAAATACAAAAACAAAACACACAAATGAGATATAACGAACACACCAGGATACCAGAATTAATTGTATTCACTTTCCAGAATTTAAGAACTAAAGGACTACAAAAAGAAAGTTCCACATTTTGCTCTAACACCAATGCTGAGTTCCACAGAGGCTGCACAGAGTGTACATGGAAAGAGACAGGAACCCAAGGGAACTCCTGTCCTCTGTGTTCACACTTTCAATCCCATCTGCCCCAGTACAACTTCCCATAAAAGCAGTAGGTGCAAAGTACCCAGGAGGTATCCGGGAAACAGACTCTCGCATCCGACGCATCGTCAAAGAAGGCAGCGCTGGGACCCCGCCATCACCAACAGTGGAATTTGGGAACAATCTAAATGAAATCAGAGAAAGACTGGTTTACAGACTTGCAGTAGTGATTTTACAGTCAGCCTACTTGGCCTTCCAAACTGAGCTTCTCCTCATCACACTTTCCTGGACCATTTTAGGCTACTCAGAGTAAGTTGCTGGCCAGCTATTTCTTATTGCTCACGTCTCCTGGGCCACAGGATCCCGGAGGGGAAGAGGATTCAGACATAGCAGCTCGGCAGTCCCTGATCAACAATCAGGCCTCAGAATTGAAGCCAGGGAGGAGACTCAGGAGCCCCTCAGAGCGGTGGTCACTTTCTCTCTCTGGGTTTCAGTCTTATCCTTTCTACTGTGGGCAGTTTGGAGGGGACGTGGATGGGCATGTCGGTTATGATGAGAGCCAATCACATTCATCGGAGAAGGAAATGGCAGTCCACTCCAGTACTCTTGCCTGGAAAATCCCATGGACGGAGAAGCCTGGTAGGCTGCGGTCCATGAGGTCGCTAAGAGTCGGGCACAACTGAGCAACTTCACTTTCACTTTTCACTTTCCTGCATTGGAGAAGGAAATGGCAACCCACTCCAGTGTTCTTGCCTGGAGAATCCCAGGGACGGGGGAGCCTGGTGGGCTGCAGTCTATGGGGTTGCACAGAGTAGGACATGACTGAAGTGACTTAGCAACAGAGTAAGTTTTGTAAGTAGCTCAAATCACGTCCAACTCTTTGCGACCCTACAGACTGTGGCCCACCAGGCTCCTCTATCCATGGAATTCTCCATGCAATATTGGAGTGGGTAGCCATTCCCTTCTCCAGGGATCAAACCAGGGTCTCCTGCATTGCAGATGGATTCTTTACCACTGAGCCACCTGGGAAGTCCACCAATGGACTACCAACCTAAGTGATTGGCTTAAATGACTACAAAACGTGGACAATCTTGACCTGCCAATGAACACAGAGTCTCTAGTGTGCATTTCTAGGAAATACTGGCCTAATGTCCAACTACATCGAAATAGTATTTTTTTAAAAATCTATATATAGTAGGGCACTTTGTAACCTAAATCATATAGCTTTTCTGGAAACATTCTGTCTCAGAAATGCACAAATGGTAAGACTGAGGTATGAAGGACAGATCACCGTCAGCACCAAAAGTCATACACAGAGAAAAAGTGATATTCACATCAACTGGGCATCTTCCCTCCATGAGATGAGCACTCAGTGACTGGAAAGCTCACGCGTTCTCACATAAGGCTCACAAGAATGCTGCAGCCAGGGGATGCCCTCTTCTACAGATGCGTGAGCCAAAGCTCAGAAGTAATGACAGTTAGTTAATGCAACAGTGAAATTCTGACCAGTGTCTGCTGGACTCCAAAGTCTGTGCTACTTACAAAGTTCTCTCTGCAAAAGAGAGAAGTTCTCTCTGCAAAAGCTACATGTGACTATCACGAAAGCAAAACAGGTGCTCCCATGATGGCTTCATGATAACACGCCTCTATTTTTCTAGTGCCCTCAAAAAGGGGTAAAGTGCAACTCCAACGTTTCCTGTCCCTGTTCACAGGTTTTAAGAGGTGCTCTGGAATACTTCTTTATTAAACCTTACTAAAAAAAGTAGTTTGTCTATATGGAATATATTTGAGTAACTGGCTTGTCGTCAGAGGGACATATGTGTTTAAGGTTACTGTAAAATCATTTGAAGACTACTGTTTTCCCTAGTTTGAGGTGAAGAAAACAGCACCAACCATACCTACTACTCCTTCTCTGCAGAAGAGGTCTTGTCAGCATTATTTAATACAATACAGAGGAGTGTCTCCTAGCAACCCAGTAAACCCTGGGGGCTCTCCATGTCAACGTGCTCTTTGTCTTACAGAATCACAGTATATGAATCTCTAGATGACAGTCCTCCCAGCTGTTTTAGAAAGTTGTATACAAGCCACACTAAAACTTACTGATTTCAGAACTGTCATATTTCTAAAGTAGATCATTTCCAGATCATGATAATTCACTTAGAAAGTCTAAAACCCAGACCTGTCAGTCAAATACACAATATGCACCCTCCAAGGGGGTTTATACCTCCCTATCCCCTTATATTCTTTGAAAAAAGAACAATGCCTTACAAGAGCTGTCTGATATTACTCCAGTCCACACACATAGTGGGTACTTTGGTGCTACAATGCTCGTGAAACTTGTAGCCACAAGTCTGACATCTAAATCCATTTAGCAAGAACTTCTGACAGATGTCACAGAAGGCAAGCTTCAGGAAGGTTTTCCGAGCCTGGAACAAGAATACAGGTGTGTAAATTATGCTGAATAAAAGACAAAATAATTTCCTCCTTGGCCCCCATGAGGTTTTATTACAATGGAGAATCATACTTCCAACATTTGTAATAAAATTCATACATAGAAACTGAAGTACATCTGTGACCTAGTGAAACCTAAACTGCTTTACTGTAAACAATAATAGCATAGCTTTAAACAATCCAACAACATACACGCTTATTATCTCTGAGAAATCCCTACTGTGCCAGCCAAAGCACCCAACATACCACAGAGAGAAGACATCCGCCACTTACAAAGTTGTGTGTTGTGAGGGGAACATGATCCAGGAAATCCACTTGAAGTTCCTCTCCGATCAACGAGGCAGCATCAGTATTCCAATCTAACCGTGCTTTTTTACTAAAGAGGATTTTTAAAAGCATAACACAAAAGGGAAATATTTAAACAAGGTAAAAGAGTTGAATACCAGTAAATAATAAATACCATTTAGCTCATGCTACACAAGCCCCATACAGCACTAACATTTAATTCATACAACAAATCCATAAAGCAGGCATTCTTACCTCCATCTTAAAAACAAGAGAACTGGGGCTCTAAGAAGGTAATTTGGCTCAAGGCTACACAGAGTTTAAAGACCTATTTGGAATCTAGGTCAGTCAGACTCCAAATGGGTACTCTTAGAATAAAGTTTTCCTTAAACAATGCAATAAAACAATCTCATAATGAAATCTGCAATAAATTGGACATCTTTAAACATTAGAATCCTATAAAAATCCTATAAAACGGGTTAAAAATATTGTGAGAGTAGCAAAATATAATCTTCACTAGCCTATTTCACTCTTGAAAATAAGTAGAAAGGAATCACAAACGAAATGCACTTTTTCTATTAATAATGGGCTCAACTCTGTAGAACTGTTTATAAATATAAACTGAGGAAAGACTTAAGTGTCTTAATATTTACTCTGAAACTATTCTTTCTGTGCCTACACGAGACATAAACGCAGGTATATGTAAGTAAAAATGAATGCCCAACTCCTTTCCTGTGTCCTGTGCAGTCCATCCGGCCCATCTCCTGAAGGAAGAAGCCCTAGGACAGGAAGAGAACACTGCGTACACAGCGCCATTCAAACCTCTCCCTTTACCTACAAGAAGCCTTCAGAGCCATTTGTCTGATTATCTAACAGGAAACAATCCATTCCTTAATATAATTCCCTGAACTGGGTACAGGAAACCCAACATGACTCCATTTCGCCCTAGTGGCGAAGATGAGGGTTGTGCTGTCTTCTGATCAGCCCTCAGGTACTCTCCACCCAAGGGAGAACTGAGGATGGCTCCAAACAAACGTGCCTGGACCGGGGGGCTCAAGCCCCCCCCACCATCTCAGCACCCCAATATCTAAGGAGCTCTATGCATCAGCCTGGGGACCAACCCGCAATTGTACCCACACAGAGCTGCCATCTGCTTCAAAGATTTGCACTTCAGCAAAAAGCCTCCGAAGCTGAAAGGAGCATCATCAACAGATGACTTTATGCTCACCCTTCTGAGCAGACTCATTCCCTAGGCTCCTCTCTCAAACTAGGGAGTACCTTGAAAAATAGAACATGCAAGCGAAAAAAGAAGGGAAAGTTAAGGTATCATCCCAGATTTCTGGGGAGACGATAACAGGTAACAGATAGTCACAGACAGCTCTGATGCTTCAGAGTATTTATTATTATGACTCCTAGACTGTGAGATGATGTCTCTATCTTTCCACCATCATTAGAAATAGGATATTCTATGGATCATCCCTGAAGCAAATTCTCCTGCATCTTTTACCCCTGTGTCTATCAAACTGCTGGGATTTAGTAGAACTGAATAAAAATGAGTGAATTGTAAAAGTTTCTTACAGACAACATTCTTTAACTATAAATAATAAGGCAAACACTTTCTGAGTACCCGTTCTGTTAACTGCCTTACAGCAAATACAAAAGCCTTGCTCTGAAGAAACATACCATCTGACGTTACTGCTTCCTTCTGTGGAAACAGTATCCAACACCTAACATGTATTTTATTTTCCAATGTGATATTTAAGCAAAATGTTCAAGGTCTTGGTATCTTACTTTTCTAAGCTGTCTCTTTATAAACAAGATATTCAAATATTCACTGTTCAATAGGAAGCAAGTACTTGTTTTTTGTTTAATGGAAACGGTTATTATCTGAAGCTAGGAGATCCTTACTAGTATGAAGGCAGACCTGGCTGACTTTCAAGCTCTTACCCCTTGTGTTCGTGGAGAAGTCTGAACACTGCACAGCACTCTGGTTGCAGGCCCCTCACCTTGAGAGCTTTCATGAGGCAGTCATGCAAGCTCATTCCATTCCGCACATTGACCTACAAACGAAGGACCCCCGTTAGAACAAACACAGGCTGTGCAAGCATACTCCTTGGAAAGTAAGCACAGAATAAAGGCATCGGTCTGTAAAGGTGTAAGGAGAGAATGTAGGACAGCACTGCTTGGACAGCTGACCCCTGAACAACACGGCTCTAAACTGCACAGGTCCATTTACACGTGGCCTTTTTTCAGTAATAAATACCACAGTACTACATGAGTCGTGGTTGTTTGATCCAAAGGCTACGGAACAGGAGATACACAGCAACATACCCAGGGGCTGACTATAAATTATATCTGAGTTCGCAACTGCACACAGGGAGGGCACCCATAACCCTCAAGTTGTTCAAGAGCCAACTGTGATGGCAAATCCATACACAGGGGGAACAACCAGGATGCCCAGCGACAGGCGAGAGCTGGGATAAAGCACTGAACATCAGCATGTGCCACGCTGTGCTGTTACTATATTACTTCTAATGACCTGTCAGAAGGGGTCAGGTCCCCCCATCTTAATTGGGGGAAAATATTTTTCAGAATAACACAAAGAGTAGTATTAGATTCAAAAGATTACATCTGACAGAGTGCCTGAAGAACTATGGACAGAAGCTCGTAACACTGTACACAAGGCAGTAATCAAAACCATTCCAAAGAAAAAGAAATGCAAGAAGGCTAAGTGGCCGTCCGAGGAAGCTTTACAAATAGCTGAGAAAAAAAGAGATGCAGAGGAGAAAGGGAAACATATACCCAACTGAATGCACAGTTTCAGAGAACAAAGAGAGATAAAAAGGCCTTAAGTGAACAATGCAAAAAGAGGAAAACAATAGACTGGAAAAGACTAGAAATCTCTTCAAGAAAACTGGAGATATCAAGGGAACATTTCACGAAAGGACTGGCAAGATAAAGGACAGAACGGGTAAGGACCTGACAGAAGCAGATGAGATCAAGAAGTGACAGAATACACAGAACTATTTTAAAAAAAAAGGTCTTAATGACCCATAATCATGATGGTCTAGTCACTCGCCTAAAGCCAGATATCCTGGAATGTAAAGTAAAGTGAGCCTTGGAAAGCACGACTACAAACAAGGCTAGTGGAGGTGATGGAATTCCAGCTAAGCTATTTAAAATCCTAAAAGGACGACTTCCCTGGTGATCCAGTGGTTAGGACTCTCCACCTCAGGACTCTCCACTTCCACCACAAGGGCCACAAGGGTTGAATCCCTGGTCAGGGAACTAAGAAATAAATACATTTTTTAAATAAATAAATAAAAGCCAAAACATGACGCTGTTAATGTGCTGCACTCAGTTCAGTTCAGTTCAGTCACTCAGTCGTGTCCGACTCTTTGCGACCCTATGAATCGCAGCACGCCAGGCCTCCCTGTCCAGCACCAACTCCTGGAGTTCACTGAGACTCACGTCCATCGAGTCAGTGATGCCATCCAGCCACCTCATCCTCTGTCGTCCCTTTTTCCTCCTGCCCCCAATCCCTCCCAGCATCAGAGTCTTTTCCAGTGAGTCAACTCTTCGCATGAGGTAGCCAAAGTACTGGAGTTTCAGCTTTAGCA
>NW_011495042.1:4975519-4986408 GCF_000754665.1 Bison bison bison | reverse complement strand
TGATCTTCAGAATGGACTGGTTGGATCTCCTTGCAATCCAAGGGACTCTCAAGAGTCTTCTCCAACACCACAGTTCAAAAGCATCAATTCTTCGGTGCTCAGCCTTCTTCACAGTCCAACTCTCACATCCATACATGACCACAGGAAAAACCATAGCCTTGACGAGACAGACCTTTGTTGGCAAAGTAATGTCTCTGCTTTTGAATATGCTATCTAGGTTGGTCATAACTTTCCTTCCAAGGAGTAAGCGTCTTTTAATTTCATGGCTGCAGTCACCATCTGCAGTGATTTTGGAGCCCCAAAATATAAAGTCTGACACTGTTTCCCCATCTATTTCCCATGAAGTGTTGGGACTAGATGCCATGATCTTAGTTTTCTGAATGTTGAGTTTTAAGCCAACTTTTTCACTCTCCTCTTTTACCTTCAAGAGGCTTTTTAGTCCCTCTTCACTCTCTGCCATAAGGGTGGTGTCATCTGCATATCTGAGGTTATTGATATTTCTCCCGGCAATCTTGATTCCAGCTTGTGCTTCTTCCAGCCCAGCGTTCTCATGATGTACTCTGCATATAAGTTGAATAAGCAGGGTGACAATATACAGCCTTGACGTACTCCTTTTCCTATTTGGAACCAGTCTGTTGTTCCATGTCCAGTTCTAACTGCACTCAATATGCCAGCAAATTTGGAAAACTCAGCAGTGGCTACAGGACTGGAAAAGGTCAGTCTTCATCTAGAAAAGGTCAGTTTTCATTCCAATACCAAAGAAGGGCAATGTTCAAGAATGTTCCAACTACCATACAACTGCACTCATTTCACATGCTAGCAAAGTTATGCTCAAAATTCTTCAAGTTAGGCTTCAGCAATACGTGAACCAAGAACTTTCAGATGTACAAGCTGAGTTCAGTAAAGGCAGAGGAACCAGAGATCAAAATGACAACATTCGATGGATTACAGAGAAAGCACAGGAATCCCAGGAAAACACCTACTTCTGCTTCACTGGCTATGTGAAAGCCTTTGGGTGGATCACAACAAACTATGGAAAATTCTTAAAGAGATGGGAATTCCAGACCACTTTACCTGTCTCCTGCAAAAACTATATCCAGGTCAAGAAGCAACAGTTAGAACTGGACATGGAACAATAGACTGGTTCCAAATTGGGAAAGGAGTACATCAAGCCTGTATATTGTCACCCTGCTTATTTAACTTACATGCAGAGTACATCATGTGAAATGCTGGGCTGAATGAATCACAAGCTGGAATCAAGAGTGCCAGGAGAAATATCAATAACCTCAGATATGTAGATGATACCACACTAATGGCAGAAAGTGAAAAGGAACTAGAGTCTCTTGATGAGGATGTAAGAGGAGTGAAAAAGGTGGTTTGAAACTCAACATTCAAAAAACAAAGATGATGGCATCCAGTCTCATCACTTCATTGCTAATACAAGGGCAAAAGGTAGAAACAGTGGCAGATTTTATTTTCTTGGGCTCCAAAATCACTGCAGACAGTGACTGCAGCCATGACATTATAAGATGCTTGCTCCTTGGAAGGAAAGCTATGACAAATCTAGACAGCACATTAAAAAGCTGAGACATCACTTTGCCAATAAAGGTCCGAATAGTCAAAGCTATGGTTTTTCCAGTAGTCATATAGGTATGAGAGTTGGACCATGAAGAAGGCTGAGCGCCGAATAATTGATGCTTTTGAACTGTGGTGCTGGAGAAGACTCTTGAGGGTCCCTTGGCTGCAAGGAGATCAAACCAATCAATTCTAAAGGAAATCCACTCCCAATACTTGGTGGAAAGACTGACGCTCCAGTACTTTGGCCATCTGATGCATAGAGCTAACTCACTGGAAAAGACCCTGATGCTGGGAAAGATTGAAGGCAAAAGACGAAGGGGGTGACAGAGGATGAAATGTTTAGATAACATCTCCAACTCAATGGACATAAGACTGAGCAAGCTCCGGGATATAATGAAGCACAGGGGAGCCTGGTGTACTGCAGTCCATGGAGCTGCAAAGAGACACACACGACTTAGCAACTGAACAATGACAAGAAGATTATTTAAAGGGTGGGGAACCTATATATGTCTATATATGTCATATGCATGTGAAAAAATAGCTCTTACCCCTAAGAGAAAGTGGTTTCTTGTTGTTTAGTCACTAAGATGTGTCTGACTCTTTTTGACTCTATGGACCATAGCCCACCAGGCTACATGGAATTTCCCAAGGGATTTCCAAGGCAAGAATACTGGAGTGAGTAGCCATTTCCTTCTCCAGAGGATCTCCCCGTCCCAGAAATCAAACCCACGTCTCCTGCATTGGCAAGCAGATTCTTTAACACTGAACCACCAGGGAAGCCCCAAGAGAGAGTAGTTGGGAGAGAGAAAATGATCAACTTTCCCTTTCTACCTGTATGCAGGTCAGGAAGCAACAGTTAGAACTGGACATGGAACAACAGACTGATTCCAAATAGGAAAAGGACTACATCAAGGCTGTATACTGTCACCCTGCTTATTTAACTTAGATGCAGAGCACATCATAAGAAACGGTGGGCTGGAGGAAGCACAGGCTGGAATCAAGATTGCCGGGAGAAATATCAATAACCTCAGATATGTAGATGACACCATCTACAAGTGAAGAAGAACTAAAGAGCCTTTTGATGAAAGTGAAAGAGGAGAGAGAAAAAGTTGGCTTAAAGCTCAACATTCAGAAAACTAAGATCATGGCATCCGGTCTCAGTGGAAACAGTGGCTGACTTTATTTTGGGGGGCTCCAAAATCACTGCAGATGGTGACTGCAGCCATGAAATTAAAAGATGCTTACTCCTTGGAAGGAAAGTTATGACCAATCTAGACAGCATATTAAAAAGCAGACATTACTTTGTCAACAAACGTCTGTCGAGTCGAGGATATGGTTTTTCCAATGGTCATGTATGGATGTGAGAGTTGGACTATAAAGAAAGCTGAGCACAGGAGAATTGATGCTTTTGAACTGTGGTGTTGGAGAAGACTCTTGAGAGTCCCTTGGATTGCAAGGAGATCCAACCAGTCCATCCTAAAGGAGATCAGTCCTGGGTGTTCATTGGAAGGACTGATGTTGAAGCTGAAACTCCAATACTTTGGGCACCTGATGTAAAGAGCTGACTCATTTGAAAAGACCCTGATGCTGGGAAAGATTGAGGGCAGGAGGAGAAGGGCACGACAGAGGATGAGATGGTTGGATGGCATCACCAACTCAATGGACATGAGTTTGGGTAAACTCTGGGAGCTGGTGATGGACAGGGAGGCCTGGCATGCTGCAGCTGAGCGACTGAACTGAATTGACTGAAGTTGTTTGACTCAATGAAATATTCATGCAAACATAAATATCCACCAGAAATGAAAATTAACCAATCCAATCTATGACATGAGTTCTTTGTATCAAAAAAATTTGTATTTCAACTTATTTTCAACAAAATGGTTCATCTTCCTAACCAAAAAGCCGTCTCACATACACTGCACAGTAGAGGGGGGCAAGAAGGTAGTGGAGGAAATAAAGCCTCTGCCCCGCTGTCAGGGCGAACAGCACTGCTGGTTTAAACACGTGTGCACACCCATCCAGTAGTCTCAGCAGTATAGACCCCTTCATACCCCCATGTACCCGGTCCTCAGGAGCTCAGTAGGCACTTCAGAGCCTAACAGAAAGTGTGAGCACCCAGCATGCTAATATCAGCAGCTAGATAAACATTTCAACCAAGATTTTAAGCATTTCAGTAAGAGCCCTATACAGTGTTTTTAAAGCCAATAAACTTAATCAAAAGGAAGGCAACTACACTCAGAATGGGCAGCAGGGTGAGCAGAATGAGATCTGCAGTGCTTGCAAACTGCCCACAGTGGAGTCCTTCTGCTGAAAATGTGACAGCTGACAGTGGCCAATCCAGCCCCTTTCCAGAGAGAGGTAAGTGATTTTTTATTTTAAAGGTTTAGAATATTTTCAACTGTCCATCTTCAATGTTTCACAAGTTTATTTTTAAGGCTTCTTGAAGCAGTGATATCCTTAGAAATATCCCACTAACTTCCAGCTTTTCAGAAACAACTCAGTAAAGGGAGAGACTGATCTGAACTGTGAAGACACCAAGAATGAAGACAATGAAAAGTAATAAACACTCACGCAGTAAGAGAGCCAGGACCTGCGTCAAATACTGTGCAGTAGTACTCTGAAAACTGAAAAGTGATATCGGTGATATTTAATCTTCATTAGAAGCCAGAGCTCCAAGAGCGAGACAGTTCTTTAAATATCCTCTAATCCAGCGGGGTTCCCAAACGTGGCTGGTATTAGAGTCATCCGAGGAGCCTGGGAAAATGTATTTTCCCAGCCTGCCCCCTCTAACACACTCATCTGATTCAGTTCATCCTGACCGAAGCTCAGGAATCTGTAGCTTAAGCTGCTTCTGACGTGATTCCAGTGGTAATTAAAGAGCCTGAGCTCTGATCCAATCACTCATCTAGTAAAAAGCAGCAGCAGTAAGTCAAAGAGACGCACATTTACAAAACAAATGACAAGAAAAACTCAAAAACCAAGCAACTACTAATTATTCTAAAAATTACTTATCACACATACACCCTCTCTGTCACTCTTCTCTCTGGACTCCCCATGGATACGTGCTGTGATCAGTTACGGTCTGACTAATCTCTGGAGCCCACTAAGTGATTATAACAGTCATTCTGGGCTCCGGCAGTGAAGCAACCTGGGGATGACTAGAAACAGCTGACTGGCCGAGCCGGCCAGCACATGACGCCTTCCTCCTTCAAGGTACCCCTGGAGCTGGGTACTCTGATATCAGCCACGTTTGGGAACCCCACTGGATTAGAGGATATTTAAAGAACCATCTCATGGCACCCCACTCCAGTACTCTTGCCTGGAAAATCCATGGACAGAGGAGCCTGGTAGGCTGCAGTCCATGCGGTCGCTAAGAGTCAGACACGACTGAGCGACTTCACTTTCACTTTTCACTTTCATGCATTGGAGAAGGAAATGGCAACCCACTCCAGTGTTCTTGCCTGGAGAATCCCAGGGACGGGTAAGCCTGGTGGGCTGCCGTCTCTGGGGTCGCACAGAGTCAGACACGACTGAAGCGACTTAGCAGCAGCAAAGAACCGTCTCGCTCTTGGAGCTCTGGCTTCTAATGAAGATTAAATGTCACCGAAATCACTTTTCAGTTTTCAGAGTACTACTGCACAGTATTTGACACAGGTCCTGGCTCTCTCAGTGTGTGAGTGTTTCTATCAGAAGCACACAGTCCACCTCTGGTCAAAGAAACAAGAGAAACTAGCTTTCTCTGATAGAACCTTCTCAAAAGCTGCTGCAGGTGTCATGCTTTTCAAATCGGTGGTCCCCAGCCCCCAGCTGCACTCAGCTGAAGGCTATCGAGGACACACTGATGTAGGAAACTCTCAGAAACCATCCTGCTGCTGCTAAGTCGCTCCAGCTGTGACCGACTCTGTGCAACCCCATAGACGGCAGCCCACCAGGCTCCTGTGTCCCTGGGATTCTCCAGGCAAGAATACTGGAGTGGGTTGCCATTTCCTCCTCCAGAAACTATCATAACTACCATTTTACTTGTGAAATTAGTCACTGTAGCTAGCATCAGCCTCATTTCATGAAGGTCAGGAACAGAGGCTCAGAATATTATGTAACTTGTCATGATACAGCTTATAAAAGGCAATACAGGGATTTAAATTTGGGCCTCGTTGTCTTAAAGGCCTAAACACTTAAACTATTGTGCAAAACTAAGGTTCCCAGTCTGCAGGCAAATGGGTAGACAGGGGTGGAGAAGACAGGGGCAGCAACACCCGGAAGCAGCACCAGAGGGTCTTCAGCTGCCCGACACAGTCACACTTCCCACTTTCTTAAGGTCAGAAAATTAATGAGAAAACTCACTTTGCAAACAAAAGATTACTGCTGAAATAAGGAGATTATTATTATTATTTATTTTGCCAGTCATTAAAGTTTCATTTCCAGGAAAGGGAACAAAAATAAATTTACTCAAACTTTAAATGCCTTTGAGTTTTGCCTTCAGTTTAAAAATGTACCTTAATGTAGGACACCGTAACTGGCAGGCTCTTTAGGTTTCACAAAAGTAAAAGGAAATTTTAGTAAAGAGGAGAGAGTGGAACTGTTAGAAAGAAAACTCTGCACTGCACTTCCCAACCTTGGAACACAGAATAAACACAAGGCACCGATTCTACACAAAGAACAGAGGGCGGGAAAGGATGACGCCTGATGTTCTGAACAGAGGTTCTCCCGCACCGCATCGGTGCAGGACAGTCACACACCAAGCACGAGTAGCACAGCTTCACTTTCTGGTTTCAGGTGGTGTTTCCCCCACCGCCTCCCAGAATAGGAAGAAGGTTTTGAGCAGTAATTTCTTAGAAAAGTTGAGATTTTGTGTCAGAAGCTACACAGGAATAACTGGCTAGTCCAGGGCCGTGGAAAAAAGCTTGGTTTCCAGGCTACCTCCAGCTTTGCCCCAGAACCTAGGAAATGTACTAAAATAATTTTTTTCCAGGTAATTTTATTTTCTTCTATATACTTGACTGTGTATCAAAAATTTTTAAATGAACAGTTTGCTTTAATACACTGAACAAAGTTTGTAATTAGCCAGAAATGTCTAAGGGGATTTCTAAAAGAGCCCTTTGAAATACATCCCCATTAAGAATGTACTATATTCACCTGACACCAGTCAGAATGGCCACCATCAAAAAAATCTAATACAAATAATAAATGCCACAGAGGGTGTGGAGAAAAGGGAACCCTCCTACACTGCTGGGGGGAACGTAAGTTGATACAGCCACTGAGAAGAAGAGAATGGAAGTTCCTTAAAAAACTAAAAACAGAACTACCATTATGATTCAGCAATCCCACTCCTGGACATATCTGGAGAAAATTATAATTCTAAAGATACAGACACCCCAACATTCACTGCAGCACTACTTACAATAACCAGGTCATGGAAAGAACCTAAATGTCCACCAACAGAGGAATGGATACAGATGTGGTACACATATATACAACGGAATACTACTCAGCCATAGGAAAGAATGAAACGCTCCGTCTGCAGCAACATGGACGGACCTAGAGATTGTTATACTGAGTGAAGACAGAGCAAGACAAACACTAACATCACGATATCACCTTCACATGGGATCTAAAAACAGGGTACAAATGAACTTATCTACAAAGCAGAAAGTTAGATATAAAAAACAAGTCTAAAAAAAAAACACAAGTCTATGGTTACCAGAGGGTAGGGAGGAGGAGGAATAAATTGGGAGACTGGGACTGACCTATACACACGACTATATATAAAACTGTAACTAGTAAGGACCTGCTGCAGCACAGGGAGCTCTACTCAGTACTCGACAACGGCCTATACGGGAAGAGAGTATTAAAAACACCGGATCTATGTGTCTGCATAAACGATTCACCGTGTTATATATCTGAGACACAATATTGTAAATCAACTACATTTCAGTAAATATTTTCTTTAAAATGTACCATTTGTTTAGGTGAATTGTCAGAAAAGACCGTCTAGGCAAGACTAAGTCGAAGGAAGACCAAGAGCTAGAAAGAAAAAAGCAAGGGGGTGTGAAGAGAATATAAAGCAATAAAATCTACAACTAGAAACTCAATTAACAAAGACTCTAAGTAGAACCCTCTTACACTGTTGGTGGGAATGAAAATTTGTACACACACGAGGAAAAACAGGACAGAGGTTCCTTACAAAACAAAAACCAGAGTTACTATATGATCCAGCAATCCCACTCCTGGGCACATATCCAAAAAAGACATAAACTAATTCAAAAACATACATGCACTCAGTGTTCACAGCACTATTTACGATACACAAGACATGGAAACGACCCCAGTGTCCACCAATGTATTACTCAGCCATAAAGAAAAATGAACTACTGCCATTTAAGATTATCATACTAAGTGCAGTCAGTCAGAAAGAGAAAACAAATATTATGTAATTATCATTTAAATGTGTAATCTAAAGACAGATGAATCTACATACAAAATCAAAACAGACCAGTCACAGAAACCAAGCTTATTACCAAAGGAGAGGGGAAAGAAAGGTGGGATAAGTCAGGAGTGTGGAATTAACAGAAACAAACTGCAATACATTAAATAGATTAGAAACAAGAATCTCCTGTATAACATGGAGAACTATTCAACATCTTGTAATAACGCACAGCGGAAAGTTATCTAAAGCATATATATATGCTGGAGTCACTGTGCTGCATGCCTGAAACTCACACAACAGTGTAAATCAACAACACCTCAATCCAAAACAAAGGTGCGACTACAAGACACTAAAATAAAATTTAAAAATAAAGACTCTAGTGACAGTGAAGATGTTTGCTATCTATAAGATGGGCAACATGATCTGTAATGTTTTTATAGGTGATGGACAGCTACATTTTAGGAGAGGAATGTTTACGTACCACTGTTCTTTGCTTGTTTGGCAAAAACACACGGATAGTGTTGCTTGTCTTAGAAGGGTCCGTAAGTTTGCCATCATCTGACGCCCGACGCTGATAGCCAAATTGCTGAACTATTGTAGGGGAGATGCAGCTGGTGCCGTCAAACACCGTGTCTTTGAATCCGAAACCGTTGCTGATCGTCTTCCAGGCGCCCTGTATGTGCTCCATTGATGCAGCTTACGCAGCACTTCAAGCTAACAAAAAAAATAATAATTCTTGAGTAAAATTAATTAGCTCAACAATACAATACACAGAGTAACTGTGAAAACAGTACTATGTGGGTTTTTTTGTAGGTGACATATTCTGCTTAAATACATTATTCAGAAAACTTCTATTATAGTATATAATAGACAGACAACTCAAAAATGAACAAGATGGGGACTAGAGATCAAAAGACTCATCAAGGGTTATACAACCAGGTAAGAGCCAACATGGAACATAGCCTAGGTCTAGTCTAATGCTTTTTCAGTTCCACTTTTTCTTTTGTTATTGTATATTAAGCACAAACTACCTTTGAATATTAGTAACACATTAGTACTATGAGAAATACCAAAAAAAAAGTGTAAGCCATCATTTTCTGCCTTTGAAGAACAAAAAGAAACCAGTTTTTGTAAGATGTGTGTTAGACACTTTATATATAAATTATCTCATTTAATCTATAATAAGGACCCAGAAAGATTTTAAATACCTTCCTCCAACCATGCTTTAATTTTTAAACAAATGAGGCAGAGGAAAACCATGCTACCTGCCCAAGAACATCCAGGTTGATAAGTAAAATAACCAGATTCTGTATCTGTTTATATATAAAGTACATGAACTTTCCAACATAACATTCATTGGAGTCCAATTTTAGTGTGGAAACAAAGCTTACAAACAGATGCAGAGATAGTAACCTAACAAAAAGTAATCAAATGTTTTAATAGGGCAACAAGAAAACCGCAGTTGAAGTCCACAGACATTCACACAATGAAAGTAAGTTGGAGATACTCTGCAGTGAGGCCGTGCCATGCCCTGGCACCGGCTGGGAGTCAGCCACCATGCAGAGGTGACAGGGGGTCCACAGCCATACCACCCTGAAGGCAATCAATCTCGGCAGAAGTGAGAGGTGCTTCCACCTTTACAGAACAGTGAGGTCGACAGGGAACCCATCCTTCTCAAGCCTTCCTCCTTCAGAAAGTTGTTTTATCTTATTATCAGCATCGTCAGCAGTAGTTACCATTTACTAGATGCCCACTACCTATCATGAGAATGAGTATATGCTGCATACACCCCATTCATATTGTCCACCCTGATCCTTAGGGGATACTCTAGGTGGAAATGACATCCATTTCACTCTACCTGGCAAAGATGGGATTCAGAACTGGGCAGCTCTATCTGATTCCAGAGTCCTTACCTTGTCATACGTGAACTGACACTTGAAATCATTTAGTCAGAGCTAAAATGGCCCAGAGTTAAAGATCATTTAATCCAAACATCTTGCTCTGTACCAGAAGCTTCTGTCTGCACCCCCACTATGCGGTAAGCTCTTTCTCACCTCACATGCCTGAATCCAGAAGGGACGATAGATACTAACTATTCTGAGCTGACAGCTGAGGAAACTAGAGAAGTTTAGAGACAGCATCACTATCTGGCATCACTCTCATAAAGTCTTGACAAAATTTTTTGGAGAATATTGTGAAGTCAAGTGGGCCTTAGAAAGCATCACTACGAACAAAGCTAGTGGAAGTGATGGAATCCCAGTTGAGCTATTTCAAATTCTGAAAGATGATGCTGTGAAAGTGCTGCACTCAATATGCCAGCAAATTTGGACAACTCAGCAGTGGCCACAGGACTGGAAAAGGTCAGTTTTCATTCCAATCCCAAAGAAAGGCAATGCCAAAGAATGCTCAAACTACCACACAATTGCACTCTTCTCACACGCTAGTACAGTAATGCTCAAAAGTCTCCAAGCCAGGCTTCAGCAATATGTGAACCATGAACTTCCTGATGTTCAAGCTGGTTTTAGAAAAGGCAGAGGAACCAGAGATCAAATTGCCAACATCCGCTGGATCACAGAAAAAGCAAGAAAAGTTCCAGAAAAACATCTATTTCTGCTTTATTGACTATGCCAAAGCCTTTGACTGTGTGGATCACAATAAACTGTGGAAAATTCTGAAAGAGATGTGAATACCAGACCACCTGATCTGCCTCTTGAGAAATTTGTATGCAGGTCAGGAAGCAACAGTTAGAACTGGACATGGAACAACAGACTGGTTCCAAATAGGAAAAGGAGTTCGTCAAGGCTGTACATTGTCACCCTGCTTATTCAACTTATATGCAGAGTACATCATGAGAAACATTGGGCTGGAAGAAGCACAAGCTGGAATC
>NW_011495042.1:4946901-4975419 GCF_000754665.1 Bison bison bison | reverse complement strand
GTGGTCATGTATGGATGTGAGAGTTGGACTGTGAAGAAGGCTGAGTGCCGAAGAATTGATGCTTTTGAACTGTGGTGTTGGAGAAGACTCAAGAGTCCCTTGGACTTCAAGGAGATCCAACCGGTCCATTCTGAAGGAGATCAGCCCTGGGATTTCTTTGGAAGGAATGATGCTAAAGCTGAAACTCCAGTACTTTGGCCACCTCATGCGAAGAGTTGACTCATTGGAAAAGACTCTGATGCTGGGAGGAATTGGGGGCAAGAGGAGAAGGGGATGACAGAGGATGAGATGGCTGGATGGCATCACTGACTCGATGGACGTTGAGTCTCAGTGAACTCTGGGAGTTGGTGATGGACAGGGAGGCCTGGCGTGCTGTGATGCATGGGGTCGCAAGGAGTCGGACACAACTAAGCAACTGATCTGATCTGATCTGATTGTTAAAAACAAAAAAACTATTAAAAATCTGAAATGTTCTTAAAGACTAACTTGGTAATTCAATGATGCTCCGTGGTTAAGACTCTGCACCGCCAATGCGGGGGCACGGGTTCAGTCCCTGGCTGGGGAACTAAGATCCCACATGTCGCAGGGCACAGCCGAAAAACAAAAAAGAGATATGGATAAGCATCTTCACTACAGGGTTGTTCTTTCCGTGAAAACCTGGGGAAAAGATGGATACTTAACAAGAGAGACCTTCATGTGAACTCCCATGTGACAAAGTCGCTCTGTATGTGCAGAGATAGAAAAAGCAACCCAAGGAAAAATGAAAATGTAGTCTGAACCTCTTTCATACTAATCTAGAAAGGAGAAAAATCTAAAATCATTTTTTAAAGGTGAAAAATCTAGAGTAATAAACAACGTGCCAATAACTATTTCAGCCAATAACTAAATATATTTAGTATATATAAATTTTTACTTTATATATATCTACGTTTTGCTTTTTATATTTTACTACTACACGAGAAGCCTATCTGTGTAAGGGGGAGGGACAGGACAAGATCCTACAGCCTTCAAGGGGCAGGACCATGACGCACTGCCTCCCATTTCTTTCTGACACCACCCAAGCTCCAACACATTCCTAATTCTATTACCATGAGGTCACTTTTTAGGGACATCTACAGCTTCTTTTCCCTAGACCTTTTTGCCCAACTAAACAGAAAAGACTTATCTGAGCATCTCAGTAGCCTGAAAAGGTGTGGCTCAGAATAAAAGCTAAACTCCCATCAAGCTGCACAGCTCAGTACTTCTGAACGTTCTGTTCCCTTCACCTGGAAAGCCGAAGCCTCCACCAACAGCCAAGCTGTCCTTTTCAGAGCATTAAGGGCTTTACTTAAAATATCATTTAGAGACGCTTTCTCCACCCTAACTGTAAGACTCCACAGCCCTACCCCCATCAAATAACCCAGTCTTTCTTCATGCCACTTACCACTTATGTTAACTGTTTACAGATTTTGGTCAGTGCCTCCCACCCTTTTTCTGCTCCATGCCAATCTTGCCAGTGCCTCCTGCCAATCTTGTTCACTACTGTATTCTTAAGTCCTTGATACAGTACCTGGATCACAAAAGCACTCAAATATTTATTAAATGAATTCAGTTAGGAACCAGAATAATGCTGCAAAAAAATATATTTTAAAAGAAAAGACCTGTCAAGAACTAGTAAATGTAAATTAAATCTCCATCTGGTAGTACATCTTTAAAAAAAAAAACAAAAACCCATTATTCAGCAAAAGACAAACTGCAATAAACTGCATTCTGCATTATAATCTATTGGCTAAAGAACCCACCTACAAGACTTACTGCTACTGCTAAGTCACTTCAGTCGTGTCCAACTCTGCGCGACCCCATAGACGGCAGCCCACCAGGCTCCCCCGTCCCTGGGATTCTCCAGGCAAGAACACTGGAGTGGGTTGCCATTCCTTCTCCAATGCATGAAAGTGAAAAGTGAAAGGGAAGTCACTCAGTCGTGTCCGACTTCTAGCGACCCCATGGACTGCAGCCCACCAGGTTCCTCCGTCCATGGGATTTGCCAGGCAAGAGTACTGGAGTGGGGTGCCGTTGACTTAACTGCAGCCTAAATTCAAGATCATAGTTATTTTATGACCAATTCTGTGTCCTACTGTAGGCACTTAGAAAATAACGCTGGTACTTAGTAGGAACACATTACAATAACTGTTAGTAAAAACTGACAAAAGCAAATCCACTCTAATTCTCAAGTTTTTGATTATTTATCATTCATAACTTTGAAGTTTCCATGTCTATATCAAGACCACTTACAGGCTAAGAAGCATGCTAAAGCAGTGCCTTTTTCATGCCACTCACAGAACACGATGAATCCTAACTGTAAGGCACGCTGAGATAAGCAGACAAGACCAGAAAGGCTGAGGGCCCTACCAGTTGCCCCAGTGCTGACCTCTGTATCACAGGAAGCTGTAAGCCAAAGTATTCTGTAATCGATTAACAAGAAAGGATACACATCTAAAAATAAGAATAAAGAGTCTTCTAAAAAACCATATAGCAGCCAACATACTTCAATATTAAATGAAGACATTCAGAAACCCCATTGATACTACTCCCAAATGTAAAAGTATGCACACTGTAAATATAAATCTAGTTTATAATATTATGATCTCTCCCTCTGATCTGTTGACCAAATGCTCTAAGTTAAAATATATATATACACAGCCACACATATCCTAAAGATATCATAAAATTAGACAGTCCAAAGTAGAAATCTACTTCTGATAGTAAAAGGTCTTTCACAGTTCCCAAGAAAAGTTTCAAAACAAACACATTCTCTTATGAATAGAGAAATTCATTATATCAGAAGAAATAATTTAAAACAAGACATATATACTTCCCTACAACACAAGAATAAGAGGATTATCATTCCTAACATACAAAGAACTCCTGAAAATTAATAAGAAAATTTTCAAACTTTAATTACGGAGTATTTCATATTTTCATATTTAAATAGAAAAACTACTGGACATTATTGCTAAAATTGTAAATTATTCATCCATAAGATGGGTCCAGGGCTTCCCTGGTGGCTCAAATGGCAAAGAATCTGCTTGCAATGCAGACAGTGTTGGTCGCTCAGTCGTGTACAACCCCATGGACTGTAGCCCACCAAGCTCCTCTGTCCATAGGATTCTTCAGCCAAGAATACTGGAGTGAGTTGCTATTCCCTTCTCCAGGGCAACTTTCCCATCCAGGGATCGAACCCAGATCTCCTGCATTGCAGGCAGATTCTTTATCGTCTGAGTCACCAGGGAAGAGACCCAGGTTTACTAGCTGGGTCGTCGAGAAGATCCCCTGGAGGAGGGCATGGTAACCCACTTCAGTATTCCTGCCTGGGAAATCCCATGGACAGAGGAGCCTGGTGGGCTACAGTTCATGGGGTCGCAAAAAGTCAGATACGACTGAGTGGTTAACACTTTCACACTTCTCAAGATGGGGCCAATGACATCATCTTTTAAAAAATACTTCAAAGGACTAAATGTGCTGTGTAATATCAAAAGTAAATCAAACATTTAAAAAAAGAAGTTTAAAATGTTCATAAAGTATTTCTTGGTATTTATCCAACCTTTTCAATCCTTACTTATAAAAGTGTATTGTGTAAAAGAGGATTGTTCAGTAAGCCATTTGAAGATAACTTTGGAAACAAAAAGTTTATACGGAACCTAATTTTAAAAGCTCCTTTCTGTCCCATGATTAAAAAATAACTTTTTAGATAACTCTCTTCACAAATACAAAGTAGTAGCTTTATTATGTCAAAAGACCCTGATTGTACACACTTCTGTGTTTATATATATATACATATAGTGAGACAGCCTAAGAATTTGTATTCGACAAGCTAAACATCAACCTTTTACCAGAAAGGACACAACATATTCACAATCTCATTATGATAGCAAACTGCTATAATTTTAGGAAGCCTACAATTTACTTAACATGAATTCTAGCCTATTCTAGAACAGAACATTCTAGAACAGGCTAGGCTCAACTGGTTTCAAGCTGCTTCCTTCTGCATTCATACCCCTTCTCCTCCAGTCATCCCCATTACAGAACAACACAGAAATCAAACCTAGATCCTACTCTACTTTGCTTCCTCCATGACTCTTCCATTAAAGATGTGCCAAAATGGGCTTACCCCCAAATCCAGTCTCTGAAAGACACCACAGGAGTTGACATTTTATGATTAAAGGGGGGGGGTGGGGGGCAATTCATTAATTAATAGGTATCATAGCTTTCCTGAGTCACTTAGTCTATATCTGTTAATCATTAGTTGATCCAAATTTCCCTAAATCTATTACTTCTAGCATAATTTCTGAGGCTGACAGCCTCCATAGGTTCACCAAAAAGTCTGCCTTTTATTGACTTCATGCTTCATCTATCACACTGGAATTTGAAGGTTTTGTAGTCTAAACTCTTTTTAAAGCCGAATCTTTCTATTTCAAAATGTTTGCTTTCACTATCATAGTTCACTTGTCATAATCATTCGACCTCACTTATTCTCTGCATGAATATTCTTTTAGAAAGTTAGAGAATGATATCTATCCTATATCTAAGTTAAAAAGTGGTTTAGAAATTCTAATAGTACTGAGTTTCATGGGTAGTGGTTTAGTTGCTAAATCATGTCCAACTCTTGACTCCATGGACTGCAGCCCTCTGTTCCAGGCTCCTCTGTCCATGGAATTCTCCAGACAAGAATACTGGACTGGGTAGTCATTTCCTTCTCCAGGGGATTTTCCTAATTTAGGGACTGAACTCAGGTCTCCTGCATTTCGGGCAGATTCTTTACCATCGGAGCCACCAGGGAGTTCGGGAGCGAACGAAAGAACCACACTAGAAAGCACATTGCCCTGAATTATGCAGCAAGGGGACTCAAGGAAGAGTCGAGGACCAAACCCCTGAATAATCTGCTAAATTCTATCTTGAGATCCATTTCAGCTGCCTTCTCTGGGCCCTCCTGGTTGGTACAGTAGTGCCCCATCTTAGAAAGCTTAGCGTGCTGCAGTTTCAGTTACCCGTCTGAAAATATTAAATAGAAAAGTTCAGAATGAATAATTCCTAAGCTTTAAACTGCACGCCTTTCAAAGCTTTTTGATTTCTGAGTAGTGTGATGAAATCTCACACCAATTCGCCCCCTCCTGCCAGGATGTGAACCATCCCTCTGCCCGGCACACCCACACTACATGTTCCACCTGCTCTGTAGTCCTTTATCGGTCTTCTGGGTTATCAGGTGGGCTGTCGCAGCAGGGCAAAAGTCCAAGAGTTGTGATGCTGGCAATTCGAATATCTCTTACTGGGCCTAATTTATAAATTAAATTTTATCGTATGTATATATGTATGTACAGCATAAAACAGTCCAAGAGTTCTGAACTACCTGTAGTTTCAGACACCCATGGGGGAGTGGGGGGCGGACACTTAAGAAAGTATCCTTCACAGGTAAGGGGGACTTTATGTAATTAAAATAGTATCCAGCATGCATCAAACAAGGACAGAATAAGTACCTTCTTAACAGCCAGCTTCTTCAAGGAAGACTTCCAAAACTTAAGTCTCTTTCTCTCCCAGACTGTAACTCAGCACTTTTTCACACTGTGGAGTGTGACCCCTAAGTGTTCAGAATATCATTTTCATGAGTTATGACCAGCTTTCTCAAGTAAGGTAGAGCAGAGTGGATCCATGTAGCAGAGTTAAGTATTACTTTGAGAAATCTCTGACTCAGGTACACACACATCATAAAATGTATTCCTTAGTATACATCACTGCTGCTGCTACATCGCTTCAGTCATGTCCAACTCTGTGCAACCCCATAGACGGCAGCCCACCAAGCTCCCCTGTCCCTGGGATTCTCCAGGCAAGAACACTGGAGTGGGTTGCCATTTCCTTCTCCAATGCATGAAAGTGAAAAGTGAAAGTGAAGTCGCTCAGTCGTGTCCGACTTAGCGACCTCATGGA
Source organism: Bison bison bison (assembly GCF_000754665.1). NCBI lineage: Eukaryota > Metazoa > Chordata > Mammalia > Artiodactyla > Bovidae > Bison > Bison bison. The sequence goes on along the minus strand of NW_011495042.1, from coordinate 4,969,461 downwards.
CTGCAGCCCACCAGGCTCCTCCGTCCATAGGATTTTCAAGGCAAGGACACTGTCGTGGGGTGCCATTGCCTTCACTACTAAGTCTGAAAACTGCTGGTGTAATTATAAAGCTCAGAATCCGTACCAGAGCATTCACTTAGTTCTCAAGTGCATTTATCCACTCAGAATATAGCTTCTTGTGCTTGAATGATCAATTTTTTTTAAGGATCCATGTAGTCTTAGATTGTCTTTCTTAGTTTTACCAATGAACTCTCTCCATGTGTCTGCTAATTCCACCTTATGTTATGTACTAAAACAGTCATTTCTGCTAATTCATGTGATTCTTCCAGTTTTCATGTATTTCACTGCCAAGCAGACTCAAAGAAACTCAGTATACTAAGCTTTCATTCTTTTCTCAGGTTCCATTAAGTTATTTTGTGACCTTATTTATCATTCTCATAAATGCCAGAACGATCTCTGTTCATTTCCAAGGCAAACCATTCAGTATCACAGTAATCTAAGTCTATGCCCCAACCACTAATGCTGAAGAAGCTGAAGCTGACCAATTGGTTCTATGAAGACCTACAAGACCTTCTAGAACTAACTCCAAATAAAGATGTCCTTTTCATTATAGGGGACTGGAATGCAAAAGTAGTAAGTCAAGAGATACCTGGAGTAAAACAAGTTTGGCCTTGGAGTACAGAATGAAGCAGGGCAAAGGTTAACAGTTTTGCCAAGAGAGCACCCTGATTCTAGCAAACACCTTCTTACAACAACACAAAAGATGACTCTACACATGGACATCACCAAATGGTCAATACCAAAACCAGACTGATTATACTCTTTGCAATCTAAGATGGAGCAAAGTCAGCAAAAAGAAGACCAGGAGATGACTGTGGCTCAGACCAAGAACTTGTCATTGCAAAATTCAGACTTAAAGAAAGTAGGGAAAATCCACTAGGTCATTCAGGTATAACCTAAATCAAATCCCTTATGATTATACAGTGGAGGTGACAAACAAACTCCAGGGATTAGATCTGACAGAGGTGCTGAAGAACTATGGGATGGAGGTTTGTAAAACTGTACAGGAGGCAGTGATCAAGACCATCCTCAAGAAAAAGAAATGCACGAAGGCAAAATGGTTGTCTGAGGAGGCCTTATAAATAGCTGAGAAAAGATGAGACGTGTAAAGGCAAAGGACAAAAGTAAAGCTATACACACCTATGCTGGGAGGGATTGGGGGCAAGAGAAGGGGACGACAGAGGATGAGATGGCTGGATGGCATCACTGACTCGATGGACGTGAGTCTGAGTGAACTCCGGGAGTTGGTGATGGACAGGGAGGCCTGGCGTGCTGCGATTCATGGGGTCGCAAACAGTCGGACACGACTGAGCGACTGATCTGATCTGATCTGATACCCACCTGTATCTATGGAATCCAGAGTTCCACAGAATAGCAAAGAGAGCTACTGTGACATTTGTAAGGCATGGAACTTGTACTCCCATGATGAAGTCTCATTTAAACATATATGTAAATATATTTATCTGTTTGGTTGTGCCAAGTCTTAGTTTCCAGCATGCCAAATCTGTTTTTTCCCCCAGTTGCAGCATGTGAGATCTCAGTTCCCTGACCAGGAATCGAACTTTGGTGCGTTGCATTGTGAGTCCAGTCTTAACCACTGGACCACCAGAGAAGCCCCTATGAAGTCTCATTTACTAAATTAGTTTACTCCATGTTGAAGTTGTAATATTTCATTCTCTCTCAAAATTGCCCTTCCTCTTTGTCGTCTCATTTATCACTCCTTACAATGATCACTGTTGCTGTAAGATCTTCTGTTTCCTATTCTTTTCTGCTTTTAAAGGAAATACCAAATAAGAGTGTGGGGTTAAATCTATTTCACTGAACTTAATGCAGATTCCACTCCCAATTTAAATCCTTCTCCAAAGTGGACGTGAGAAAGATTATCCTCACTCAGAGTCTCATAATTTTTTTTTTAACCTCACTTCTGGAGAGTTCCAGAGATCAAGTTTCTGGATAGCAAGCATGAGAACCTCAAAAGATACAAAGTAGGCTTCCGGAAGTCTTTGAAGGCAGCCCCTATGTAGAAAAATTCTACATGCCTCTACTGAGCTTTGGGTTCTTTGTGATGTCCTTCAGGTAAACACTCTTCCCATAAAACCTCCTTTCTTTGCTTCCTATTCATAAAGAATTTACCACTCTCTCTTGTGTTTTTATATTGCTATTATTCACATGCATGCTATTAATAGCCCTTCCCTAGTTATTCACATGTCTGCATCCCTATTTGGCTATAAGCTCCTTGAGGGCAGAGCACACACATGCCTCTCTGCTTCCCTTTGTTTCCCCAGAACTTACTATTACCACAACACATGACTCACAGGAGTTATTCAACGAAGACTTCAAATCAATGAGATGGTTGTTACAGAATCCACAACATATTAAACATTTAGACTTATGTAAATTATTAAGGGAAAGGGCTATTTTTAATATGTAATATAAGATTATAACCACAAGCAAGGATCCACGAAAAATACAAATACTTAACAAAGACTAGTTATCTGAACAGTAACAATGTTGGTTTGTTCTCTATTTTGACACCTGCCAAAACTGACTAGGAAACGAGACATATTCACCAAAAATGAATTTCTTAAAATTCTGTACCAACTATACAGCAAGAATAACATTAGCTAATTGCTACTGCGTTCTTGACATTTCAGTATTACAATACTACTGAGTACAGACTACAACACGCAGAGTAATATTGAATTTTCCACATTTCATTATGTAAGTATCAGTTCTTTAAATACAATCTCTCATTTAAGCCTCCCAAGAACTCTATAAGAGATACTATTATCCTGATTTTGGAGATAAGGAAACTGAAGGCCAAGAAAGTTAAATAAAACTGTACAAGGTTACACAGTAAGATAGAGAGCCAAGATTACTGACAGAATATCTGAGGTCAAAAGCACTCACAAGTTTTGCCAGAGCTTTATCACACTATCAGTCTTTATTCTTCAGGCAGATAAGATCAGTGCATTTGTGTGGCAGGCTGCTGCTCAGATGAGGTGCCAGATCTCAACCCTGTGGCTGCCTGCTCTAGCTTCCTGCTACTGGCTCCTTCCTTCCACTCTGATCAGTTGTTTTTATTACACTTTTATTTAAAATATGATATAATTAAATTTGGGGAGGGGCATAAAAGAGGAAAGTTACCCATAACCTTATTCCTCCTGACAAAACATTTTTGGATACCATCTCCTAATATTAGAAGCACGGTACATTGATGTCAGTTCAGAATCTACTTCCACCTTTTATTAGCTGTGTGGCCTTTTGCCAAATTACTTAATTTCCCCTATACCAATTTTTTCACTCAGTCACATTACGGAGCAACTATTATGTACAGACACTGTTTTACTCTAGATGCCTGAGTTAACTCAGTGAATTAGAGACAAAGACCCTCCGGAGAAGCGGATCTTCTAGAGGACACATACAAAACAAAGTAAATTACATGACATGATAGCTGGTGATAAGTGCTGGGGGAGGGAGACTTGCAATTTATACAGTGAGGTCAGAGTCGGTCTCACCGAGGAGGTGGGGCTGAGTGAGGAAGTCAGGAGCTTGACTTGCAAGCTGCTGGGGGGACAGTCAAGGCAGAAGGAGCAGCCAGTGAAAACCTACAGGAGGAGTGTCCCGTGCACAATTAGCAAAGATCATGGAGCTCAGTGAAGTGAGAGTACAGCCGGGCGAGGGGGCCATGCGGTCACCCCAGGTCACCACTGGAAGGACTCTGTCTTTTACTGAGGGAAATGGGAAGCCACTGACAAGTTTTGAGCAGAGAAGACACACAACCTAAGGTCTTAGAAGGACTAGTCCAGTTGCTACATGTAAATAAACTACATGCGCAGTAGACATCCAACTATGAAGTTCAGAAGATGTCTGTGCTGAAGGATTAACTCACTGAGCTGTCATGAAAATGGTTCAATATTTGTAAACGGCTGTGCCTGATGCTGATATTGCTGTTGCTTCTGCCTTACCAAGGCCACTCAGCACGGAGAATGAGAGAGGTGGAAAACGAGCCTGTGCCTCAGTGTGCCGTGTATACAGACAGACCAGGCTGAAGGAAGGGGCTCTCCTAAATCCCGTGAAGTGGGGAGTCCTGGGAGCTGAGCTACCGACTTTCACTATTTAGCAATGCTGTCTTTAGGGCTAACTGTGGCCTCAATCCTGTCCATACGTGTACATAGGCACAACTGCAGTCTCAACCCAAACACTGTTACATTATTCCCCTTCCAACTTTAAATGTTTGATAATTCTTTGTCTAATCATACCCCATTGTGCTGCATATAATTCATCCTTAACCTACTCTTAAGTCACATTTTTTTTTCAGAGCTAAAAGTCTCTGAAATCAGAACATATGATAAAAACAATGCTGTGCCTTACTTGTCCCAACAGAGAACCTGAAAAGAATACCATCAGGTATGTAAGTATTTTGCTTAATAACCTAGGTATGAGATACTAGGTCAAAAGGTAAGAATTATGGATGAATGCTGCTACTCTCACAATTTTAATATTTTAAAATTGGTCTGGGATGAATTTTTGTCTTTAAGATAACCTTATTTTCTGAAGCAACTGGTGGCTATTTTCTCTGATGTTTTTTACCACAGGGTGGCGGGGGTGGGGTAGGGGGTTAGGGTAGATCTAACCCGGAAAAGGAGGGTTGTGCTATTTCATTATCTTAGAGGTGACAAAGACTTCTGACAGTTTAGAGAGGGTAAAGATACAGACTGATAAAGGCAACACCAATGGGTGTAACTTTCTTAAGAATTTCACATTAGGTCAGCTTTCCATCAGCAGGCTGGGTATTGAGTAAGATTATTTTGTGTTTTTTATACTCCATGGAAGAAAAGGAGCACTCAACAGCCTAATTCCCAAGGAGGTCTCTTAGACTCTTCTAATAAGGTGGCTCAGGTGTTTATTCCTGGGAAAAGTACAACAGAGGGTCTCTACACTGGGAGGCTTCAGGTACAGTTGAAAGCATGGGTGCTATTCTGAAAACCACGCTAATGGAATGCCTGAAAGCAGAGACCAAAGAGCTTCTTCCACAGCTGGGCAACCAGGCTCAAAAAACACCCAACATTAGCTCCCCTACCATACAATGAAGCTCAAAGACAACAAGCCTAACCCAAGCCTAACCAATTGAAAGATTCCAATCAGCTATTTAATCCAATCCTTTTAGAAATAAGACTGCCAAGAATTATCAGACACTTTAACATGGATGATAAAGACCAAAACACAATAGGAAACACATACACCCCTGCATGACTTGAGCTATCAGACTAACTGAAATTATCACAACAGACCCCATCAAATGCTCATTGCACTAAATTTTACAGTAATGGGGTAACAGAAAATTCCACAAACTTCTAGAGAAAAAAAATAAAAGGGATCAGGAATTGGAATGGCTTCAAACTTATCAACACTGGAAGCTAGAAAAATAATGAAGAAAAGACTCCTAAATTCTAAAGGGAAATTATTTCCAATTTAGAATAATCACCAAAACTATTGTAGAAAAGAGGTATTTTCTGACATTCATTACTAAAAATATTTTACCCTTGAGATCCATGTCTCAAGGGATTTGTTACATGATTAAGAATAAATCAAGAAAGAGATGAGATATAGGGAAAAAGGCATCTAACACAAGAAAGAAGAAAAACAAAATCCCCAGGCCAGTGGGCGGAAATCTCTGATTCACACCTGTGCGTCAGGGACAAGAATCCATAACTGTGTGACCCTCCGTAGCACTGTGAACTGCCACCAACGACACTCACCTGCACGATGGCCTTTTCTTCAGGGACAGAGGAGAGAGAGGGGAGGGGGAAAGGGGTAAGGGAGGAAAGGTGGGGAGAGAAGAGATGGAAGCAAACAGCCCACATTTTTAGTTTTACATGATCCTATACTCTCCATATTTTTTTTAACTGAAGTATAGCTGATTTACAATGTTGAGTTAAGGTCTGCTGTACAACAAAGTGATTCAGTTATACATACATATATTCTTTTTTATATTCATTTCCATTACGGTTTATCACAAGATACTAAAGTTCCCCATGCTGTATCATAGGACCCTGTCTGCCCACCCTGTGTACAATTAGCTTGCATCTGCCAAGCCCACACCTGCACTCCATCCCTCCCCAAGCCCTCCCCTGGGCAACCACAGGTCTGTTCTGTGTCTGTGAGCCAGTTGCTGTTTTGCAACGTTGCACCGTTGGGTAAGTTCACTTGCACCGTACTTTAGAATCCACATACGGGTGACATCATGCAGCAGTAGTCTTTTTCTGACTTACTTCACTCAGTATGATAATATCTGACACCATCCACATTGCTGCAAACAGCATTATTCTTCTCTGCTGCTGCGTGTATTCCAGTGTGCACGTCTTCATCAGCCACGCATCTGTCAACGGGCATTAGGCTGTTTCCATGTCTTGGCTTTTGTGAATACTGCTGCTGTGAAGAAAGGGGTGCACGTATCTGCCCAGGACTGGGACTGCTGGCCCGTGTGCATGCGTGCGTGCCTTCACTTCAGTCATGTCTGACTCTCTGTGACACCATGGACCAGAGGTTGCCAGGCTCCTCTGGCATGGGATTCTCCAGGCAAGAATACTGGAGAGAGTTACCATGCCCTCCTCCAGGGGATCTTCCCAACCAAGTATCTCCTATGTCTCCTGCACAGCAGGCAGATTCTTTTACCCACTGAGCCACTTGGGGAGTCCTGATGGGTCATATGGCAACTCTATTTTTAGTTTTTTGAGGAACCTCCATACTGTTTTGGCTGCATCAACTTACATTCCCATAAACACTGTAGGCAGGTTCCCTTTTCTCCATACCCTCTCCAACATTTGTTACTTGTAGACTTTTTTAATGATGAGCATTCTGACTGATGTGGAGTGACATCTTCTTATAGTTCTGATTTGCCTTTTTCTAAAAATTAGCGATGTTGAGCATATTTTCATGTGCCTGAAGGCCATCTGTCTGTCTTCTTTGGAGAAAAGAAGCAACAGTTAGAACTGGACATGGAACAACAGACTGGTTCCAAATAGGAAAAGGCTGTATATTGTCACCCTGTTTATTTAACCTATATGCAGAGTACATCATGAGAAACGCTGGACTGGAAGAAACACAAGCTGGAATCAAGATTGCCGGGAGAAATATCAATAACCTCAGATATGCAGATGACACCACCCTTATGGCAGAAAGTAAAGAGGAACTAAAAAGCCTCTTGATGAAAGTGAAAGTGAAGAATGAAAAAGTTGGCTTAAAGCTCAAATTTCAGAAAACGAAGATCATGGCATCTAGTCCCAACACTTCATGGGAAATAGATGGGGAAACAGTGGAAACAGTGTCAGACTTTATTTTTCTGGGCTCCAAAATCACTACAGATGGTGACTGCGGCCATGAAATTAAAAGACACTTACTCCTTGGAAGGAAAGTTATGACCAACCTAGATACCATATTCAAAAGCAGAGACATTACTTTGCCAACAAAGGTTCGTCTAGTCAAGGCTATGGTTTTTCCTGTGGTCATGTATGGATGTGAGAGTTGGACTGTGAAGAAGGCTGAGCACCGAAGAATTGATGCTTTTGAACTGTGGTGCTGGAGAAGACTCTTGAGAGTCCCTTGGACTGCAAGGAGATCCAACCAGTCCATTCTGAAGGAGATCAGCCCTGGGATTTCTTTGGAAGGAATGATGCTAAAGCTGAAAACTCCAGTACTTAGGCCACCTCATGCGAAGAGTTGACTCATTGGAAAAGACTCTGATGCTGGGAGGGATTGGGGGCAAGAGGAGAAGGGGACGACAAGAGCATGAGATGGCTGGATGGCATCACTGACTCGATGGACGTGAGTCTGAGTGAATTCTGGGAGTTGGTGATGGACAGGGAGGCCTGGCGTGCTGCGATTCATGGGGTCGCAGAGAGTTGGACACAACTGAGCGACTGATCTGATCTGATGCCCGTTTTTTGATTGGGTTGTTTTTTATTCTTGAGTTGTATGTTTGTATAGTTTGCAAATAAGCCCTTGTTGGTCTCATCATTTGCAAATACTTTCTCTCCTTCTATAGGCTGTATTTTCATTTTATTTGTGGTTTTCTTTGCTGTACAAAGGGCTTCTCTTGTGGCTCAGCTGGTAAAGAGTCTGCCTGCAATGCAGGAGGACCTGGGTTCGATCCCTGGGTTGGGAAGATCCCCTGGAGAAGGGAAAGGCTACCCATTCAAGTTTTCTTGGGGCTTGGGGCTCCCTTGTTGCTCAGCTGGTAAAGAATCTGCCCACAAAGTAGGAGACTTGAGTTTGATCCCTGGGTTGGGAAGATCCCCCTGGAGAAGGGAAAGGCTACCCACTCCAGTATTCTGGCCTGGAGAATTCCATGGACTATACAGTCCATGAGGTCACAAACAGTTGGACACGACTGAGTGACTTTTTCTTCTTTCTTTGCTGTACAAAAGCTTTTAAGTTTGATCCGTTTATCTTTGCTTTTATTTCTACTGCCTTGGGAGACTGACCTAAGAAAACATCAGTACAATGTATGACATGATCCTATATCCCTTTCAGTACTGCTGCTGCTACTGCTAAGTCTCTTCAGTCGTGTCCGACTCTGTGCGACCCCAGAGACGGCAGCCCACCAGGCTTCTCCGTCCCTGGGATTCTCCAGGCAAGAACACTGGAGTGGGTTGCCATTTCTTTCAGTACACTTTTCCTTACACAGGAGCTAGTGAGAGCTGGGCTGCACCTTGATATATTCTGGGTGGTTGATCAACATGAACAGAATAGTCGGTCTAGCAACACAGGGTTTCCCAAAGCACAGGCCATTCATCATTCATGGTTTACAAGGTGATTTTAGAGGATTTGTGAACATGACATAAAATAACACTGAATCAATCAGATAAAGATTATGATAAAGAAGAATTACCAGTTTGGGATCTTTAATACCTCTTTAACACTTCTTAATCTCCATTAAAGAAAAAAAAGCCACTGACAAACTCTAAAAATTAATACTGTTGTTTTATTATATTAAAATAGTAGCAAAGGAATACAGTACTATATGGATCCCATTCTCCCGGCAGCTCCTTTTGGATTCATTTTGACTGTGTATTTTGAAAGTGCACATAACATAGTTCCCTCCATTTTTGTGCAGAAGAAGTCAACGCAAGAGAGTAAGTCATCAGCATCCTTGATGCTTTGCCCCTGCAATTTCAGGTGATGCTAGCACCAGGCCCTTATCTCTGTAACTCTACAGCCTCAAACTACTTCACTATTTTTAAAGTTCCAGGAATGCCCAGGCAGTCAGTCCAGTGGTTAGGACTCCATAGGAGGCACAAATTCAATCCCTGGTTGGGGTACTTAAGATCCCACAAGCCTCCGGGCATCACCAAAACAAACAAACAAACAAACGAGTGAGCTGTTTTAAGAGAATATATTGAACAAGCACTACTATAGGTGGTTCCCTGCTCTGGTAAAAGCCAGGAAGATAGCACTTCAGTGACTGAGACGGGTGAAACGCTAGTCTAGCAGAGGCAATACAGTCTTTAAAAAAAGACCATGTACTCTGCCATTACTTATCTGTCAGGCTTTTAAGCAAGTCTGAACAATAAAATCCTAGTAATCGAATCTAGAGGGTTTCTCAGCCTAACGATCCTCTCTTCCTCCTAAGAGACTTTCATTATCCTGCACTTGCAGGGGTTTCTTCTATCTCCTCCACTTGCTTTGCTGGCTTCTGTTCTTCCTGCCTCAAAACCATGCATGCACCTCAAGACTTCTCAACTTTCCAAGTGTTCCACAGCCTTTCCAGTCTGGCCTATACCCACTGCCTCCATCAATGAAAAGTGTGGCAAACAACACTGATGTCTCTCAACCCCACATTCCTCTTTTGAGAACTTCCTTCCTTCATTCACAGGAATAAGCCCCAAGCAGTGACGTTTATCTATTTATATTCATGACCCCGCCCCTTGAGCCCCCACTACAACTGAATGGAACAAGCAAGTGGAAACTTGATTTGAAACTGAGAGACTATAAAGAATGATCCTTTGAACTGAGAACATAAAAACTCAAGAGCTATAAGAATGTTGGTCCGTGTATGTTCAAAGCAGTCAAAGCAAGTTTGCTATTAAGAGAACAATATTCTGCAAACTGACCTACAGATTCAACACAATCTCTAACAGAATAGGCTTCTTTGCCAGCTTCTTAGTAGATATTGCCAAGCTGACTCTAAAATACATATGAAAATTCAAGGGACCCAGAATAGCCAAAACAATCTTGAAAAAAAACAAAGTTTGAGGAATCATACTTAGCAATTTCAAAACTTATTACACAAAGCTACAGTAATCAATGTGGTACTGGCATAACGATTTAGAGCAACAGAACAGAAATAAGGAGGGCACCAGACAATTCAGATACCCACATGCAAAAGAATGGAGCTGGACCCCTACTTCAGAGAATATGCAAAAATGAAACCAACAGATGAAGATCTAAATAATGTAAGAGCTAAAACTATAAAACACTTCAAAGAAAACAAAAGAGGAAATCCGGATGACCTTGAATTTGCCGGTGGTTTTTAAGATATAATACTAAAGACACAAGCAACAAAAGAAAAACGTAAAATGGACTTCATCGAAATTAAAAACTTCTTGCTTCAAAGAACACAATCAAGAAAATAAAAAGATAACCAAGTGTGGCAGAAACCAATGCAATTCTGTAAAGCATTTAACCTTCAATTAAAAATAAATTAATTAATTGAAAAAAGGGGGGAACCTGCAAATCATGTAACTCATAAGGGATCTGCATCTAGAATATAAATATTCTATAGAATACAGGCTAACGAATTCTTAGAACCCAATAATAAAAAGACAACCAAATTTCAAGACGGGCCAAGAATCTGCATAAACATTTTTCCAAAAAAGACACAGAAACAGTCAAGAACACGCAAAGGTGCTCAACATTACTCATCTTTAAGGAAAAGAAAAATCAAAAACATAATGAGACAGCACTTTACATGACTATTATCAAAAAGAGAGAAAGAAAAAGGGAGAAAGGAAGGGAGGGAGGGAAGTGTTGGCAAGGATACAGAGAAAGTGAAACTCTTGTGCACTGCTGGTGGGAAATGTAAAATGGTGTGTGGCCTTTACAGAAAACAGTATGGTACTTCCTCAAAAAATCAGTTACTATACGATCCAGCGAGTCCACATCTGGATGCAGACCCAACAGAATTGAAAGCAGGAACTCAAAATACTTGCATACCCATGTTCACAGTATTATTCCCAACAGCCAAAAGGTGGACACAAGCCAAGTGTTCACTGACCAGTGAAATGACAACAAAATATGCTATACACATACAACGAAGTATCATTCAGCCTTAAAAAGCAAGAGGATTTTGATACATGCTACAGCATGGATGGACCTTGAGGACATTATGCTAAGTGAACTAAGCCAGTCATAAAGCGACAAATATCCTATGCCTCCACTTACATGGCACACCTAGAGTAGTCAAATTCATAAAAAAAGTAGGATTGTAGTTCGCAGGGACAGGAGTGGGGAGTCAGGCAGGGAGGTTAAGGGTACAGAGTTTCAGTATGGGATGATGGAAAAGTTCTGGAGATGGATGGTGGTGATGGTTTCAACATACTGTAAAGGTACTTAATGCCATTGAACTGTGCAGAGATTTATACTATGTGTATGGTACATGGTGGTAAATTTGTTATGTTTTACCACAATAAATTTTTTACAAATAATGTTTATAGTTGCCTAAACCTACCATGTTTTTTTTTTTAAAGATAGCATGTCAAAACACCATTAAAGTCACTGATAGTAAATTTGGAGGCTCTGGGAAAGCCCATGCATCTCCCTGGACCTCATGGCTTCATCTTAAAAAGCAGGTGCAAAGGACTAAATCAGACCTACCTCTAACTTGGAGTCTCAGAACTCCTGTGAACCCCAAATGTCACAAATTGGAGTGGCCAAAAAGTTCACTGGGGTTTTTCCATAATATCTTACAGGAAAACCCAAATGACCTTTTTGGCCAAACCAATTAAAAAAAAGAAAAACGCCTCCGGGAATTCCCTGGTGGGCCAGTGGTTAGGACTTCATGCTTTCACTACTTTCAATCCCTGGTCAAGGAACCAAGATTCCAAAAACTATAAAAATAAAACATTCAGGTTACTTGCAATATTTCCAAACTAAAACTAATAATCTATTCTTTTACCTTCCAAAAATCCACTCAGAGCAACAAAAATCATCAGGCTTCTCTATCTACTGCAGACTGGACCTACAGGACTTCAGGGCAGACTTGCAGGTTATTAGAACCTTTGATGTTGCTGCTGTTATGAAGTCGCTCAGTTATGTATGATTATCTACAACCCTATGAGCTGTAGCCCGCCAGGCTCCCCTTTCCATGGGATTCTCCAGAGAATACTGGAGTGGGTTGCCATTTCCTACTCCAGGATCTGAGTCTCCTGCTTGGCAGGAGGATTCTTTACCACTCAGCCACTTGGGAAGTCCATCAGAACCTTAGGACATCAGAAAGTTCACAGGAGCATTATGCCTAACCGCCAAAAGGTAGAAACAGCACAAATAGCCATCTTGTGATGAATGAATAAATAAAATGTGGTACAGTCGTCCTTAGGTATCTGCAAGGGATTTGTTCCAGGATCCCCTGCAAAGTCCAAGGACACTCAAGTACCTTATATTAAATGGTGTAATATTTGCATAAAAACTACACACATCTTCCAAACTTTAAATCATCTCTAGATTACTTAGAAGCAACTGAACAACAAGATTAATGCAATGTAATACAAATACAATACTTAATGCAATGTAAATGATATGTATATAGTTGCCTTGACAAAGGAACAAATTCAAGTTCTCCTTTTTCGAACTTTCTGGTAATGCCTTCAGGTAAACAGCATTTCCCAGGGAAGCTCTTCAGAGTAACACGAGTTCACATTTCACTGGCCTCCAGTGAGTCACTGTGAACAAATCATTACGTCCAAATGGTTGGCCTTTACAGACTGACTGAAGCAAATCAGGCTCTCCACTAGAGCTAAAGATGAGATGAGTCTCATTAAAACTGAATGGCTACATAATAGGGAATAAGGGCTGACAGTTCCTCAGAGAAAAATATGGGTACAGTTACAATGAAAGGGGGTTAACAGAAGCAAACAACAGGTGTCCACTTCACCAGTTTTCAGATGACAATCACCAAGATCAAGGGTTTGTTAAAGGAAGCAGCTTAGAGATGTATCCTTAAATTGACCTACTGTGCATACTCTTAAAGGTAGAATCAAAACTCAGGTAATACCTTTAACTTCAAGCTTCTCAAACATTGCCACTATTTGTAAACACACGCTCGCACAAATCAGGCAAGCGACACAGGTCTTCTTAAGCCCTTGTCACTCTGTTCTTCAGCAAATCTTAGGGGGAGATCCTTGAGCAGGCAGGGGACAAAATACGACGTTTTCTTGTTCAATCGCTTCTGTGGAACACATCTATCACTAGGACCAGGAAAATGGAATTTCCAGAAAGCAAAATATGAGAAAATATAAAAGGAACAGACTTGACAGATTAAAAAAAAAAAAAAAAACACCCAGCATCTTTTAAGCATCTACTGCAAGCTAGGTCCTAAGCATATAGTATTCAAATGCTATTTCATTTAATCCACATAACCTCTTATGTTACCTGCCTCTTCTGCCCAAAAAAAAAAAAAAGAGTTGGAAGAGATGACCTATATTGACCCTTCAGCTCTAACACCTTGTAATGATTCTACTGCCATGAAAATCTAACAAATACTACAATTTTCTGATACAGAATATCCTTCCCTAGCTTTCCAAACAGACTATACAGCAACCTTCTCTTAATGATTTGTAAGTTACTGTAATGAGTAACCTCTGGTTATCTACAGAATATAAATATAGCAGATTTTCCAAAAACAATAATTTTACTCAGATTTGAGTTGGGGAGGTTAATAAGGTAATTACAGTTTTAAATACGGGCTTCCCTGGTGGTTCAGACGTTAAAGATTCTGCCTGCAATGTGGGAGATCAGGGTTCGACCCTTGGGTTGGGAAGATCCCCTGGAGAAGGGTATGGCTACCCACTCCAGCATTTCTTGCCTGGAGAATTCCACGGACAGAGGAGCCTGGCAAGCTACAGTTCATGGGGTGGCAAAGAGCTGGACACGACTGAGCGACTAGCACCCACACAGTTTTAAATATTTTTATAACGTATCTATGATGAAGTAAAAGTCAAAGACCAAAGACTTAAGATGAAATGTGACTTCAAAAAACTTTCATGTTTAAAGAGTAGGCATTTAATCTAATATTAGCGGTAGTTTGATGGAAAAGCTTCAAAACAATAATGACAATCAATGTAACAGACAACAGAGTTCTGTGTCTTCTATTTCTCAGATTCTTCCTGCACTCTAGCTGCCTGAACCACTTCTGACTTGACAGTATTTCTGCTGATTTCCCTACTCCTCAGCATTTGCTCTTGACAACCTGATTTGAGAAAGAGAGGAATCAAGCCTGTATATTAAGCAGAACAATAGGAAGAGAAAGAACCTAGTCTACTAGGCCAGAGAGTGAAAGTCGTTCAATTGTGTCTCTTTGTGACCCCATGAACTGTAGCTCACCAACTCCTCTGTCCGTGGAATTCTCCAGGCAACAATGTTGGAGTGGGTAGCCGTTCCCTTCTCCACGGATCTTTCCAAACCAGGGACTGAACCTGGGTCTCCTGCATTGCAGGCAGATTCTTTACCATCTGAGCCACCAGGGAAGCCCAGAGAAGGCCTAACCTACTGAGTAATAAAAAGGCTTCAGTATAGGCTTATTTGCAAGGTCGAACCTACACTCCAGAAGATTAAGAGTACCAAAAATCCAACATTCAGCTAAGCAAGGTCCTCCTAAACACTTGGTCCACAAAACTATACAGACTCTTATGGTAAAATTTTTAACACTCAAATTATTAAACTCCATGAAAATAAAGACTGAGCTTTGACAACCTCTGTATACTTAATTCCTAGAAGAGTACTTGTTGAATGACCAAATAAACTAAGCGAGCACTTTGAAGTCATAGATCTGCTGATGAATAACCTTCTTGGCTGTGTGGAACTGAGCAAAAAACATCTGCGCCTTAATTTCTTCATCTGTAAAATAAGAATATATTTTAAGAGGTGGAGGGGTTATGAGAAATAAATGAAAAACTATAAAGAATACAAAATTCACTGTCTGGTACACTGTGGGCACTTAATTCAAAATAGCTATCACTACATGATATTATTGGTAATAATAGTGCTTACCCACACAACAGAGTAAACTAGATATGATCCTTGATTCCTTTAGTATCTTCCTCACCCACCACATTTAATCATCCAACACATGCTGTCAGATCCTCCAAACTCCACCACTTTAACCCAACCCAACCATTCCAACCTAAAGCACCATCATGTCTTGCCTAGATTACACCAGGTGTCTCTATGCCCACTCTCAAAACTTGCAAAACTATTCTCTACCTACTACCTTAAGGCACAAATCTGGTCACATGACTGCTCTGCTAAAGTCCTTATTTTGAGTGTGACTGGTTCCCTCTTACACTCAAAATAAAACCCAAATTCTTTAAAACTATGACCTACAAGGCCTCACATGATGTTTGACACCTTACCTCCTGTCCTTTCTCTGAGTTCATTTATTCCTGTCACACTGACCTTCTTGTTGCTAGCTTGTCAATCATGTTTCCACTCAAATGTGGCTCCTCAAAGGGGACCTCCTTGGCCATCCTGTTTCAGTGTATCCTGTCTCTCCCCATCATTTTTCCCTCTTTACTGAGCTTTCCTGTTTTCACCATCCTTCATGCCATTTTTATAATACTTTGAAATTATATTAGATAGCTGCTACCAGTGACTGTCTACCCTTGATAGTATGTTCCAAGAAGCCACGTTCAGTTTACCCTAAAAGCCCCATCACCTTTCACCGTATCTAGCATACAACTGGCCATTAAGACACTTCCTGAATGAATAATAAAGGCTGGCATCTAGGTCCAGTGAGTGCTGAGTTCTACTAGAAATCATCAGTCCAGTCATTTATGAACCACACGATGCTGAGGGGCTACACTCCAGGACTACAACACTGACAGTTGTGGAATTCTGCAAATGTAGAATCGGCACAGTATAACCACTGGTGGCAGTCAGCTGATAATTATAACAGCTCTATCAGACAGATGCCAAACGGACAAAAGCTAGCTGGTAATAGCCAGTTGAAGCCATTATGGAATTCTACCATGCTTGAACTATTTCCAAAGTTTGATTTACTAGTGTTGTTTGGCATTTTTCTTCACAGTTGTTTTATTGTAAAAATAAAACCAAGCACCATTCCTGTTCACCTGCTCTGTCAAACTAAACTGTAAACATGTTCCAACTACACACACATCCATTTGTCCTAAATATACACTGCTGAAAATAAAAAGTGGTTTTAAGCCACAGTGTCCCTACTAAAGAAATGTAGAAAAGTGTTTTTAAACATGCCTAAGATCATGTAGAATGCAAAAGAATGAGTAGAAAGAGTAGGCTATCAGACAGGAGGAGGGGTGGTTCAGCCTAACAGAAATATAATAATTAACAAATATTTGGGATACATGTCCCAAAACAATAATGATTTCTTAGGCATAACCAAACAATGGCAGTTCCAGTTTAAATTTTTGGATGTCAATCTAAAGTGTTCTTCATACACATAAGTTGTGAACCATGAAACTAATCAACAAAATTAAAGAGAATATCAAAGTTTTCTTACAGTTTTCAGTAATTTCAGAACATACAAAAGCTAAAATTTGAGAAAACTGATACATTTTCACATTAGGTTTGCAAATGATTCTAGAATCAGTTACTAGTCATTACCTTCTCTATATTCGCTATGGGCCTAATGCCGTATGTTGTAACCTCTAAAAATAAGTCTCCATTTTAGTAAAATGATGAAACCAGTATCTCAGTGAATAAAAACAAGGAACTGCTGAATGTCAGCATGTTTCACAGGCCACAGCTAATTAGATGATTAAATGAAAGATTTCTCAAACTCTTTTTAAAATAATTCAGATATAGGAATGTTAAGAAAAGCTCAACTTTTTTTTTTTGGAACTCAACTTTTATAGCAAATTCATTTTTTTTTTTTAACAATCAAGAATCCATTCCTGGGAGTTTCCATGAACAACATGCACCAGGACAGTCAAGCAGAAAAGTGAAGAAAAGGAACAGAAGCAGGGTGCCAGTGATTTTCATCTTACGCTTTCAAGAAATAAGATTATCTTTATAAAAGTCTAAACACTGGCAAAGCAAGGTTCACTTCTGTCCTCGGACAACAAATCAAACGGCCCATAAGAGCACAGCACCTACCGCTCATCTCCTAGGCATTAGCAGAGAAGTCACCAACATTCTCCCGGCTAAGGCAAAAGGCTTTACAGAACTCTGCAGGCTGCATTTCCAGTCTGCAGAGTTTTGAGCACTCTTCCCACAATCCTCACGCCCCTAACTACACAAACCAGCACGTGACTGAGAAGCCGGTTAGAGCAGGAAGGAACACTTGGGTATGCAAACAAAGTAAAAGGGTAGTAAATACAGGGGCCATACTGTGTCTGTGAAAGCTGACTTGCTTAAAATTTTTTAGAGAAATCAAGTTATTTCCTAGTCAATTCCTAACAAGCTGTTGAGAAGTGACATTACAAAGGACACTGGGATACTTTATTCTGAAACTCAGAATGCAGAATACACAGGTTATGATACAGGCATTTTAAACTCAACACATTCATTTCAGCCTTCTCACCCTGTGGCTCAGCTCGAGCAATAACCAAAGAACTGCTTCATTCAGAGGCATTTCTAAAAATGAATAAATAGCACCAGATTAATAAAACAGTAATAAATTAAGTACTCTGGGAGATTCCTGCTGTTTTTTTGTTTTTTAGCTTACCATGTGCTATAAAAAAAGTGTTCAGAAAGCAAGACCGTTTCAGGTGCAGGATTATTAGGGAGCAGCACACATACAGAGTGCTTACCAATAAACAGCCTGGGACAAGCCAGATGTGATGGGAGCACAACTATGAAAACGTAACCGCCAGTGCGCAGTGTGTACCTCCAGGGATTTGAGTCCTATGTTTAAGGTCCATCATCTAACTCAGGGCCTAATTGGACGGATAAACGTTTGACTGGAAACACTATCCTATCGACGTCTGGAGATACAGACCTCAGCAGAGCACTCGCTCAAACATTCCTCATCGATTGTCTTGTCAGTTACTCTCCTGAAGGGTTAGACACCTTTGGACCATGTAAGTAAAACAAAACAACCCCAATTAATCCAGGAAGCTCTTCAGGAGTTCAGTGTACAAGAACCAAAATGTTCTAGGACGTCGGCCTAAAAGAGTCAAGAAGCAGTTGCGCCAACTTGGGGTTAAGGTTGACTGTTTTACCCTCTCCCTACCTCAGCCAAGCCAAGCAACCAAATACATTTTACTCTTGCTTCCTGAGTAGGGAAACACACACACACACACACGTATAAATATCTCACAGAGACAGATGGACAGCATTTTTCTTGAAAATGCTTCAGTGAATCAGTATATGAAATCTGTCTTAAAACCTCACTTTTGAGCTTTTATTCAAATATTACTCTCTTTTATTTCACTTAAAAATATTAAAGTGGTAGAACACAAATACCTAAGGCAACTAGCACTTTGGTGTTAAACTAGATTTTAAAGACATTCTTAAGCTACCTAATATCGAGTTTCTAAGAACATAGCAATGCATTCTGTGGTTGAGATTGATTGGAGAAAGTTTACTTCAATCAAGAGAACTTAAAATTTTACATAACTTTACAGTTTATTCCTCTCCACTATCTCACAGTACTATTAAAATTAAACAGCCTAAAATCAGGTATTATTCCTAGTTCTTCTGTAGACAAAGAAAACAAGAAGTTCAAAAGGTTTAGTGACAATAAGGGAAGCAAAACAAACAAAAAAATTCAGGTTCTCAGACTCTAAATTACAGGTCTATTTTAACACATTAAGAAAGAAAAATAATTGTTTAACATTGTTACTACTTTGAAATAAATAGTTTATAAGTAATGCGGTATATGGGGAAAAAATGTTTTATATAACATAAGCAATTTAAATGTCCTTCATATTTAAGAGATTTTTACTTCCTTTCTAAATAATGATTTAGTTCAAATTCATTATCTTAGAGCAGTTGTTTTCCCAATGCTTTTTCTCACATAGCCTTTCTTTCTTATCCATTAAATAATACAGAATAGAAGAGTATCAAAAATATAATCCTGGGACTTCATGGGTGGTCCAGAGGTTAGTACTCCACACTCCCAATTCAGGGAGGCCTGGGTTCAATTCCTGGTCGGGGAACTAGAGCTCACATGCCGCAACTAAGGGTTCGAGGGCCTCAACCGCAGACCTGCCTGCCTCAACCAAGGCCTGGCGCGGCCGAGTAAGTATTTCAAAATGCACACAGACGATCTCTTATTTAGAAGCTAACTCTTAACAATCTGCAGCAAGTGACTAGCCAGTGAAGCCAAACATAAGGCAGTCTCCACTGTGTCTAACGGCCTGTGGCTCAGGGGTGAGAGCGCTGGCCTCATAAACTGTTTTTAAGTCATTCTTTTTTTATCTTCACTCCAAAATTTTTCTACCCAAAGTTGGTAACAAACAAAAGTTAGATAAAATAAAATCTCCATGTAATTAGAAGACTGCTAAACTACAAACCATGACTCACTAATTCTGAATATTAGTCAATACAAAAGAACTCCTATACATCAAAATAACCTGGGCACTGCCCTAGAGTTAAAATTCTGTTGTAATATTTTGCAGCTGCTGTGAGTTTCTCCTTGGTTCAAAAGGAGAGAAATGAGGAGGAGAAACGGGTAGCAAGGGCTTGAAAAGACTATTGCTAGAATAAATGACCTGAACACACTAAGATGCCCACAGCTTTAAACAGCCTTTTACTCACGACATTTAGACTTAAGATGGACTTGGAGCTCACTCCCCTCTACTCAGCATGTTTTACAAAATGTGAAAATTAAACAATGTATGTGAAGCACAGAGTGTTGGCCTGACACAGTTAATGTTCCCTACTATCATGATGAAACAGTCAGGAATTCTAGACAGCCATAAACCTCCAGCCAGGGTTTTTCTGAGTTCAAAGCCTAACACTCTTCACTACTACGGTTACTGTGTTCCAAAATTAAGACCTAGCTTCCAAAATACAGATCAACTGTTTAGCTCTCACGTTACTTCTGTTAATGTGTGCTATGCGCTCAGTCGCTAAGTTGTGTCTGACTCTTTTTGACCCCATTTTGGACTGTAGTCCACGAGGCTCCTCTGTCCATGGAATTTTCTAGGCAAGAATACTAGAGCAGGTTGATATTTTCTCCTCCAGGGAATCTTCCAGTCCCAGGGATCAAACCCACCTCTCTTACATCTCCTGTACTGGCAGGCAGAATTCTTTATCACTGAGCCACCTGAGAAGCCCAGTTGGGGGAATAACACAGCTAATATGCTATCTTGTTCATTTGATCTCTGCAAATGGTCTCTCTATTCCCAGAGATCTTCTCCAGAGCCTGCATGGAGTAATAATTCTAGATGCTTTACCATCAGTCTATATCTTGGAATCTGTAAACACATTTCTAAATTATCTACACATCAACACATGCCTAATTACCTGCAATTAACAACCAAGGTAACTTTCTGGAAAATACCTCCTTCTCTGCTTAGATTTATCATTTCCTCAAAAAGCTTCTTATTTTTATATTTCTCCATGGTAGGAGAAATTAGACAAGATTTACCATCAAAGAGAAGTAAACCTAATGCTATGTACAACTTAGGGCAAGCCTTAGAAGAAATGTAAAATTCCCTGTTTCACTGTTCTAAAACGTAAAACACAGTTAAAAGTAGCTCTATTAACTATAGAGGGCAGAGGTGAAGTGCATGTCAATTGTAACCAGTTAACTAATTAAAGTATTCTAACTCCATATCCTCCTGGTAAATCAGAAAATTAGAAAAAAGGCTGAGAGCACAAAGTAGGGGAAATGGCAGCACTGAAGCCGAGTCCATTAACCTTAGAGACACTGACAGCCACTCTGATCACAACACGAACACTGCTCCAAAGCCTGGCGCCAACTCAGTTTTCATTACTTAATTGTATAATGAACTTCTAAAATTACAAAAACCAATACATCATTTTAGAAATCTCTGCACTAAGCTCACTTTTCAGAGTACTACTATCACATAGTGTCTAAGCAGCTTAAATATTCTCGTAAGAACTGGCAAAATTAGGTGGGTACCCCCAACCACTCTAAACTTTAAAGGCTTCAGGGTGAGCCCACAATTGCTTTATACATATGCAAGTGATTAAGTGTTCCTAGACGTTTATGAAATATTGATTAGTGGTGAAGAGAAAGAATACTTCTTAAAGTGCTATTTTAAGCTAATTCCCTAAATTAAATACGTAAGATTAGAAGAAAAGTTTTCACATACAAAGTCATAGCACAATGATTATCACCTTATAGAAAAAAGGTAATGGAACTAATTATTTCTATTCAAGTCAAAAAGGTTTAGAAAAGACAACTCTTCAACAGGGGTATCTCGGGACTCCCCTGGTGGTCCAGTGATTAAGACTCCTCGTTTCCACTGCAGAGGGTGGGGGTTTGATCCCTGGTGTGGAACTAAGATCCTGCACGGTGCAGTCAAAAAAAAGTGGGGCGGGGGGGGGGTATCTCTGAGGGCCCTATGAAAAATAAGTACCTGGAAAGGCAAATTAGAGTAGCCTCAATCCCAGCCCTCAATAAACTTAGTTTAGATCAAGAAGTAACACAAGGACAAGGTGGGGTTAATCATACAAGGCCTATGAGAAGGAAATGGATCTACTCTAAGTCATAAAGGAAATTATAAAACAGCATTCCCAGAAACCTAACAAAAACCTTAAGTTTTCATCACATCTTGGGGTTACATTCTGAGGTGCAGAGAAGGTGTAGGATGCAGTCAAAAACTAACCTAGAAACCCCTTTCAGATCAGATCAGATCAGTCGCTCAGTCGTGTCCAACTCTTTGCGACCCCATGAATCGCAGCACACCAGGCCTCCCTGTCCATCACCAACTCCCGGAGTTCACTCAGACTCACGTCCATCGAGTCAGTGATGCCATCCAGCCATCTCATCCTGTCGTCCCCTTCTCCTCCTGCCCCCAATCCCTCCCAGCATCAGAGTCTTTTCCAATGAGTCAGCTCTTCGCATGAGGTGACCAAAGTACTGGAGTTTCAGCTTTAGCATCATTCCTTACAAAGAAATCCCAGGGCTGATCTTTAGAACGGACTGGTTGGATCTCCTCGTAGTCCAAGGGACTCTCAAGAGTCTTCTCCAGCACCACAGTTTAAAAGCATCAATTCTTCGGCGCTCAGCCTTCTTCACAGTCCAACTCTCACATCCATACATGACCACAGGAAAAACCATAGCCTTGACTACACGGACCTTTGTTGGCAAAGTAATGTCTCTGCTTT
>NW_011495042.1:4946102-4946801 GCF_000754665.1 Bison bison bison | reverse complement strand
CATAGCCTTGACTAGATGAACCTTTGTTGGCAAAGTAATGTCTCTGCTTTTGAATATGCTATCGAGGTTGGTCATAACTTTCCTTCCAAGGAGTAAGCGTCTTTTAATTTCATGGCTGCAGTCACCATCTGCAGTGATTTTGGAGCCCAGAAAAATAAAGTCTGACACTGTTTCCACTGTTTCCCCATCTATTTCCCACGAAGTGATGGGACCGGATGCATGATCTTTGTTTTCTGAATGTTGAGCTTTAAGCCAACTTTTTCATTCTCCACTTTCACTTTCATCAAGAGGCTTTTTAGTTCCCCTTCACTTTCTGCCATAAAGGTGGTGTCATCTGCATCAGATCAGATCAGTCACTCAGTCGTGTCCAACTCTTTGCGACCCCATGAATCGCAGCATGCCAGGCCTCCTTGTCCATCACCAACTCCCGGAGTTCACTCAGACTCACGTCCATCGAGTCAGTGATGCCATCCAGCCGTCTCATCCTGTCGTCCCCTTCTCCTCCTGCCCCCAATCCCTCCCAGCATCAGAGTCTTTTCCAATGAGTCAGCTCTTCGCATGAGGTGACCAAAGTACTGGAGTTTCAGCTTTAGCATCATTCCTTCCAAAGAAATCCCAGGGCTGATCTCCTTCAGAATGGACTGGTTGGATCTTCTTGCAGTCCAAGGGACTCTCAAGAGTCTTCTCCAACACCACAGT
>NW_011495042.1:4945218-4946002 GCF_000754665.1 Bison bison bison | reverse complement strand
CAGAGTCAGTGATGCCATCCAGCCGTCTCATCCTCTGTCATCCCCTTCTCCTCCTGCCCCCCATCCCTCCCAGCATCAGTCTTTTCTAATGAGTCAACTCTTCACATGAGGTGACCAAAGTATTGGAGTTTCAGCTTCAGCATCAGTCCTTCCAAAGAAATCCCAGGGCTGATCTCCTTCAGAATGGACTGGTTGGATCTTCTTGCAGTCCAAGGGACTCTCAAGAGTCTTCTCCAACACCACAGTTCAAAAGCATCAATTCTTCGGCGCTCAGCCTTCTTCACAGTCCAACTCTCACATCCATACATGACCACAGGAAAAACCATAGCCTTGACTACACGGACCTTTGTTGGCAAAGTAATGTCTCTGCTTTTGAATATGCTATCTAGGTTGGTCATAACTTTCCTTCCAAGGAGTAAGCGCCTTTTAATTTCATGGCTGCAGTCACTATCTATCTGAGGTTATTGATATTTCTCCTGGCAATCTTGACTCCAGCTTGCACTTCTTCCAGTCCAGCGTTTCTCATGATGTACTCTGCATATAAGTTAAATAAACAAGGTGACAATATACAGCCTTGATGAACTCCTTTTCCTATTTGGAACCAGTCTGTTGTTCCATGTCCAGTTCTAACTGTTGCTTCCTGACCTGCATACAAATTTCTCAAGAGGCAGATCAGGTGGTCTGGTATTCACATCTCTTTCAGAATTTTCCACAGTTTATTGTCATCCACACAGTCAAAGGCTTTGGCATAGTCAATAAAGCAGAAATAGATGCTTTTCTGGAA
>NW_011495042.1:4936992-4945118 GCF_000754665.1 Bison bison bison | reverse complement strand
GCATAGTCAATAAAGCAGAAATAGATGCTTTTCTGGAACTCTCTTGCTTTTTCTATGATCCAGTGGATGTTGGCAATTTGATCTCTGGTTCCTCTGCCTTTTCTAAATCCAGCTTGAACATCTGGAAGTTCACGTATTGCTGAAGCCTGGCTTGGAGAATTTTGAGCATTACTTTGCTAGCCTGTGAGATGAGTGCAATTGTGCGGTAGTTTGAGCATTCTTTGGCATTGCCTTTCTTTGGGACTGGAATGAAAACTGCCCTTTTCCAGTCCTGTGGCCACTGCTGAGTTTTCCAAATTTGCTGGCATATTGAGTGCAGCACTTTCACAGCATCATCTTTCAGGATTTGGAATAGCTCAACTGGAATTCTATCATCTCCACTAGCTTTGTTCGTAGTGATGCTTTCTAAGGCCCACTTGACTTCACATTCCAGGATGTCTGGCTCTAGGTCAGTGATCACACCATCGTGATTATCTGGGTCGTGAAGGTATTTTTGTACAGTTCTTCTGTGTATTCTTGCCATCTCCTCTTAATATCTTCTGCTTCTGTTAGGTCCATACCATTCATCTCTCCTTAAGTCGATGGCCTATATTTAGGGTATTTACTCCGTCTTTCTCAGTGCCTCTTCCTCTTTAAAGTAAGGATTACAATGTACCTACATCATCAGGCTTATGGGAAGATTAAATGAATTAAGGTAAACTCTAGCATGCAGTAGTTAAGATAAAGGTAAGCTGTTATCTTTAGGATGCTTTTTTTAAAAATGTATCTTTAGACCAAAAAAACACACTCAATTATGAGATGGTTGAATTATAAGGCTTGGGAGAATTGAGAATGACAAAGAATAGATTCACTTTCTTCAACTGCAATCAAAATCTCCCAAGAACATACGCTCAGTACCATAAGGAGTGAGTGATGGCTGAAACTGCCTGCACTATTAAAATACTTTTTTGGCAGGACAAAAACATAGTTGAATACTCATTTCTTCTTTGTTTTTGTTTTTTGGGGTTTTTGGGGGGTTTTTTTGCCACAACACACAGCTTGATCCCAGGTTCCCCGCAGGGAGAGCGCAGAACACTAACCACTGGGCTGCCAGGGAATTCCCTACCCATTTTAATATACTTAGAATGCAGCTTCACTCTTCATTTTTCCTTTAAGCTTATTTCTTTGCTCAGTCTAGCTCTGTTCCATCTGAGGGACTGGGTAATCAATTTTTCAAGATTACTCCAAGCCTCCTTTAAGGAGTAAGTGTTTTTCTATTTTCTTTTCTTTCCTTTTTTTCATTCAATTGCTCATACAACACCGGAAAAAACCCACCCTCACATATAAAAAGTTTCTGCTGAAACAGACACACTCCAACACTTAAAAATAAAATATCATCTCATCCAAGCTAGGAAACAATAATAAGTCTGGTTTGGAAATGGCCTAGCTACAGTTTCCCAAGCAGTCCAAAGGGCAACTCAGATGCTGCAAGGTGGAGTGTGTGTCAATATTTTGAGTTTCCTCACCCCTCTTTCTCAATTTCTGACCACAAACTGGTAACTTCATCAGCTGACTGGCCAGCATAAATGCACATGAAGAAATGTGATACTCTACCCTTCTCATAGTTAGCAAGCCGGGCTGCCCAAGTTTAGAAAAGAACCTAACTTTTTTAAAGGATAACTAATTTTTTAAAAGTTCATCAGCTAGTTCAAACAATTACATTAAAACATCAGTTCCCCGGTTCCCTAAAAAAATAAAACATCAGTTCCACAGTGAAAGACATATGGAGCCGATTTTATTTTTAACTCTTAGTTTTTCATTATTTTCATTTTAAGTCACTTTGTCTAAACTCTTTAACTCTTTTTACTTTTCATCTCCAAATCAGTCATTGCTTCTTCATTTAAGCAGCAACTGTTCATTTTTAAATGAACGGAGCTATTTATAAAGTATATCCTTAAACACAAGTAGAAAAATATGCAACACACAAATAAAATATGGTTTAAGTGTGATCACTCTGATGGTCGGGTAATAATGAAATAAAAAACAGCTACACAGTGGAAGGGGAAGGAGAGGAAATAAAAACCACCCAGACATCTCATCCTGCTAAGCTAATGCCTGGAAACACTGACTTAACCATACCAATAATTTCTGTTCCACATAAAAGGCATAAATTTTAGTGGCAAGTCCTGCATAATCAACAAGTGATTTAAAAAAATAGCATGAGCTTCCTTCAAAAATAAAGACATGGAAAAAATTTAATAAAATAAAGACATTAAATATAAAATAAGTGAATCCACTATTCTGCACACTGGCATCTCTCACTTGGGCAGACATTGAGATTTACCCTCAAGATAAGTACTCCTCCAGGTTTACAACGTTGCCAAAGCTATTTCAAGAAGTAACCATCTGATTCAGTCATTTTTCCAATGATTCCTTGTGGAGTCAATGGCTTTCATACAGAAAAATCCCCTGGTCTTCAACGATACCAACAAAGGTAAGCATCTTGCTTGTCTTGAGAACTTGTAAGAATTACAATAAGGTATATCTGTAAAACCATTTGTTTCCCAGAAAATACTTTAAATCAACTCTTCAAGAATATTTTTCTTAAACCAAGGACATGTTCAGAGGTTTCCACTGTAAACTGGACCATTAATTCATTAAAACTCTAAGTTATACCCAGCTACTTTGCCACAGGAGTAAAAAAAAAAAAAAAAAAACTAAATATGAAAATGTAACCCATGTAATTTACACATCAAAGTCCGAACGCCTTAAAGAAAAGAACTGTATGTATTTCCTACATTTTGTTATATACTCCGTCATCCAGTACAGTAGGGCTTCCCTGATGGCTCAGTGGTAAAGAATCCACCTGCAATGCAGGAGTCAACGGAGACGCAAGTTCGATCCCTGGGTTGGGACAATCCCCTGGAGGAGGGCATGGCAACCCACTCCAGTATTCTTTCCTGGAGAATCCCCATGGATAGAGGAGCCTGGTGGACTACAGTCCATAGGGTCGCAGAGAGTCAGACACGACTAAAGTGACTTAGCACACATGCCAGTACAGCACCTTGCACAAAATTAATGTTTAAATAGCTGAATAAACTATTAATGGAGAAATGACGTAATTACACTATTTATACTAAACTTTCTCATGGATATTGAATCACTACCTACCACATGAAAGTACTGATACATAGAATCCAAAAAACCAGAATGCCTCTGTATACCGCAACGTGGCACAGAACTGAGTGGAAAAGTGTAAGGAGCACATCATTTGACAATTTCTAATAATCTATTTCAACTGCCAGTGGCTTTGAAGACTATAAAGTTCAGAAGAATAGCCCTTGCCTTGTTAAAGTAGAAAAAAACAAAAAATCATGACTTACCAAAGACTGACCATGTGCTAAGAGCTTTCAGGATGACAAATAGGCCTACAACAACAAGAACTGACAGCTTTGTGTGTGTGTGGTGATGGGGGAAAAAGGAGTAACTTCTTAAGAAAGCTATAAGAATGTGGAGCATGGAACAATCACTTCCAGCCTGAGCAGAGGAAGAGGCAGACAATGAAGGATGATTTCACTGTAGCATCTGAAATTGAAGGGGAGGCATTTTAATAGGTGCCTGTAAATGTTTTTCTTTATAAAAAATAGAATTTTAATGTACATATTTTAGTACCCTACTTTTTTCACTTAGTGTATCTTACCACTCAAGATTAATTGAAATAATTATTTATAAGTTAACTGAATATATTTTAGATTAAAAGGGGATGAAAGGTATAAGGAAGGTAAAAGCAACAACTACATGTACCAGCTTAATAAAAAACCTTTTTCCAAAAAAGGAGTCATTAATTGTGTAATTAATTTATCTCTTTGAAGAACATTATATACAAATACATTTATAAAGGAGGAAAAATTCCATAGATGCAAATACAGCCAACTTCCTAAACTTCTGGTTTGCTCAGTCAATCTAATTAGCAGTTAAGAGAAAAGCCTAGAGCCACTTCACATCCATTAGGACAGTTATTATCAAAAAAGCAGAATATAACAAGTATTAGCAAGGATGCAGATAAACTGGAACTCTCATGCATTGCTGGTGGGAATATAAAATGATGCAGCTGCTGTGGAAAATAATTTGGCAATTCCTCAAAAGTTAAACAGAATTACCATCAGTTCCAGCAATTCCACTCCTGGGAACAAAAGCAGAGACTCAAACAGACACTTACAAATCAATGTTCACAGCATCATTATTCATAAAAGCCAAAATGTGGAACCTAAGAGCCCATCAACTGTTGAAAGGATAAAATATTTTGTGTGTGACACTGGAATATTATTCAACCATGAAAAGGAATAAAATTTTGACACACAGTATAATATGGATGAATCCTGAAAACACAGTAAGTAAAATAAGCCAGATACAAAATTATAAATATTGTATGATTCCCCAAAGGTCCAAAAGTCAAAGCTATGGTTTTTCCAGTAGTCATGTATGGGTGTGAGAGTCGGACCATAAAAAGGCTGAGAGCCAAAGAATTGATGCTTTTGAACTGTGGTGCTGGAGAAGACTCTTGAGAGTCCTTTGGACTGCAAGGAGATCAAACCAGTCCATCCTAAAGGAGATCAACCTTGAATATTCACTGGAAGGGCTGATGCTGAAACTGAAGCTCCGATATTCTGGCCACCTGATGCAAAGAGCTGACTCACTGGAAAAGACCCTGATGCTGGGCAAGACTGAAGGCAGGAGGAGAAGGGCATGACAAAGGGTGAGATGGTTGGATGGCATCACCGACTCCATGGACATGAGTTTGAGCAAGCTCGGGGAGATGGTGAAGGACAGGGAAGCCTGGCATGCTGCAGTCCATGGGGCTGCAAAGAGTGGGACACAACTGACTAAAGATGATTCCCTTTATATGAGATACTTGGACTAGCAAACTCAGAGAGAAAGCAGAGTTTACCAGGGGCTGGAGGTAGGGAGGAATTGGGAATTATTGTATCAATATAATTGTTACAAGGTTCTATCTGGTATGATGGAAAATTTCTAGAAACAGATTAGCAGTCATGTTTGCACAACACTATGAATGCATTTAATGCCACGGAATAATACACTCAAATGTGGTTAAAATAGTAAATTTTATGTTACGTATAGTTTACCACCACCACTCCCTCCAAAAAAGCCTAAGGGGCCCATTTGTGAATTGTCAGACAGCTAGATAAATACTAGGCACGGAGTATTTATGATGGTTATTCTCACATTCACATTTCTCTAATTCCAAGCCAAACTAAGACCAAGGAAGGTATTAGAGTATCATTTACACCTTCCATGTAGAAAGCCTATGAATGCAGAAGAGAACAGCCAGTGTGGCAAGAGCCACTTGAACCAATGCATCAGCGAGCTACTAAAGCAGACAAACGTCCTCAGGGAGCTGGCACTGAGCACCCAGAGCACTCTACTGATAATGCAAAATAGAAGAGGAAGCTGAGCAAGGTTGATTCCTTCCATAGAAATCCTATGTTACAAAGCTCTGAGTATGAGTTTAGGAAGTAGCACCTTACAATCTTAATTGTAAACATTAGTGTGTGATGGGCAGTAGGAACAATCCACAGGTGATGAACCTGTGAATCTCTACTTATGCAAATAATGTTTACTACATAATCAAGACAAAGTTTCAAGAACTAGAGATTTACAAATTAGACATGTCTCAGTTCTAAGGAGCTTATGTCTAGCCAGAGATGTAAGACATCTATATAAAAAATTCAGTTCAATCAACATCATTTAGCACCTTACACTCAACGACCTGAACTGAAATCAGGGGCATCAACACTGTGCTAAACTCTGGGTATTCAAAGGTGATTAAGATACAGTCTTGTGAGAAAAGATGAGAGGTGAACAAATATTTAAATAAAATACATGTCACAATAAATACATATCAAGTCTACAGTGTACAGTACCAAAAAATACATACACAAACCATCGAAGTTTAAATAAAAGGTCTTATTATAAAGTCTAGCATTAAATGTAGTGTTTTGATTTAATAGTTTCACCGAAGTACACAGACCTGGTCCCTCAATTTCTCAAATTTTTTCACAAATGTCAACAAAGAAGGACTTGCACACTGACTAGAAAGCATTAACTTGAATTTATGATCTAATGGGATGATAAACTCAGAAATGACTATATGATAAAGGCCGTAAGAAAAATAAATGCAAGGGTCTTAAGATAGGGTTCAAGGAAGAAAACATAATGAGAAAAAGATCAGGAAATGGTATTTAGAAGATGGTGTTCAAAATGGCTCTTAAAAGAGGAACAGATAAAAGTGAGGAAATCGTGTGAATCTCTCCTCAGTAGATAAGGTCACTGAGGCAGGAACTTGCCTAATTCACCCTCCACCACTAGCCTGCTGCACTCACTTAGGTGCTTAAAAAAAAAAAAAAAAAAGCCTTCTGAATTCCACTGAAGATAGTGAGAGAAATCCACACTACCAAGATATAAAAGCAAGAACTGTATCCTTAGTCTGAAAAGCAAAGGAGACTCTTGGACAATTTGGCAGGAAGTAAGGGCAGCTCACCGACACGTGAATATTCTTCTATCATCACAAAACAGGCAGATACCTAAGAACCTCATAAAGCACTTCCCTCCACGAAAGAAAGCTGGGTATGGGAAACAAAGGAGAAAGTAGAGTTACTCTAAACAGTGTAACTTTCTGTATCCCTTGAATTCTGGAGCATGTGAGTGTATAATCTATACAAAAGATTAATAAAACCTAATTTTTTATATTATAAAACAATATATTCAGAGACAATGAAAAGTAATATAAAGTAATAATAAATAATTTCTGTTTAACAACCACTAGTAACATCTACATGTGCTTTCTTCCTATGTGTAGCCTCTGAGTTTTTGTTTTTAAAGCGTGAGATATAACTTACATCCCATACAAGTCACTTAAAGTGTACAACTCAATGGCTTTTATTAGACTCACAGAGTGGTACATTTACCTCCACAATCAATTTCAGAACATTTTCAATACTTCAAAAAGAAACCGCTATCACTGTTCACTGCCATTCCCCTCTCCCTCCAGCCACTGGCAACCACAAATCTACTTTCTGCCTCTGCAGATTTGCCTGTTCTGGGCAATTCATACAAAAAGAATCACAGAATATGTGGGGTTTTCTGACTGACTTCTTTTATTTAACATGATGTTTGCAAGGTTTATACATACTGGAGAATGTGTAAGTTTTGTTGTTGTTCTGTTGCTGAGTCATGTCCAACTCTGAGACCGCCCCAGACTGTAGCATGCCAGGCTTCCCTGCTCTTCACTATCTCCTGGAGTTTGCTCAGATGAATTCCTTTTCACTACAGAATAACATTCCATTGTATTAAATGTTGTGTTTTAACAGAACTACAATCATTCAGATACAGCATTTCTTGTGTCATAAATGCTTCATATATGCCACGGTTCAAGAAAAGCGCTGTGCCCCATAGTGGGCTGTCCCTCAGTTTACTTATCATTGAACATCTCAAGTTTTTCCAGTTTTTTCTACTATCAGATCAGTTCAGTCGCTCAGTCGTGTCTGACTCTTTGTGACCCCATGAACTGCAGCACGCCAGGCCTCCCTGTCCATCACCATCTCCCGGAGTTCACGTCCATCGAGTCAGTGATGCCATCCAGCCATCTCATTCTCTGTCGTCCCCTTCTCCTCCTGCCCCTCCCAGCATCAGAGTCTTTTCTACTATAAACCAACTTTTTAAAATGCAAATGGAAACTCCTTTCGAAATAATCTAGCTAGATCCAGGGAAATGCCTCTCCCAGAAACTGAGCTTCCTAATGAGATTTGCCAGAGAACAAAAGTCATGTTCTTCTAAGGAAAACTCAGGATTTCATCTACCCTAAAGTCAGGACGCAACAGTTAGAATTGGACATGGAACAACAGACTGGTTCCAAATAGGAAAAGGAGTTCGTCAAGGCTGTATATTGTCACCCTGCTTATTTAACTTATATGCAAAGTACATCAAGAGAACGCTGGGCTGGAAGAAGCACAAGCTGGAATCAAGATTGCCAGGAGAAATATCAATAACCTCAGATATGCAGATGACACCACCCTTATGGCAGAAAGTGAAGAGGAACTAAAAAGCCTCTTGATGAAAGTGAAAGCTGT
>NW_011495042.1:4925850-4936892 GCF_000754665.1 Bison bison bison | reverse complement strand
GTTCGTCAAGGCTGTATATTGTCACCCTGCTTATTTAACTTATATGCAAAGTACATCAAGAGAACGCTGGGCTGGAAGAAGCACAAGCTGGAATCAAGATTGCCAGGAGAAATATCAATAACCTCAGATATGCAGATGACACCACCCTTATGGCAGAAAGTGAAGAGGAACTAAAAAGCCTCTTGATGAAAGTGAAAGAGGAGAGTGGAAAAGTTGGCTTAAAGCTCAACATTCAAAAACTAAGATCATGGCACCTGGTCCCATCACTTCCTGGGAAATAGATGGGGAAACAGTGGAAACAGTGTTAGACTTTATTTTTCTGGGCTCCAAAATCCCTGCAGATGGTGATTGCAGCCATGAAATAAAAGACGCTTACTCCTTAGAAGGAAAGTTATGACCAACCTAGATAGCATATTCAAAAACAGAGATATTACTTTGCCAACAAAGGTTCGTCTAAGTCAAGGCTATGGTTTTTCCAGTGGTCAAGTATGGATGTGAGAGTTGGGACTGTGAGGAAAGCTGAGCACCAAAGAATTGATGCTTTTGAACTGTGGTGTTGGAGAAGACTCTTGAGAGTCCCTTGGACTGCAAGGAGGTCCAACCAGTCCATCCTAAAGGAGATCAGTCCTGGGTGTTCATTGGAAGGACTGATGTTAAAGCTGAAACTCCAATACTTTGGCCACCTCACGAGAAGAATTGACTCACTGGAAAAGACCCTGATGCTGGGAGGGATTGGGGGCAGGAGGAGAAGGGGACGACAGAGGATGAGATGGCTGGATGGCATCACCGACTCGATGGACGTGAGTTTGAGTGAACTCCGGGAGTTGGTGATGGACACGGAGGCCTGGCGTGCTGCAATTCACGGGATCGCAAAGAGTCGGACACGACTGAGCGACTGAACTGAAGTGAAACCTAGGTAAAGGATAGATGTTAACAGCCATCTAACATGGAAAAGTATGGGATGGGGTGAATTCGGAGAGTAAGCACTGACATGTATACACCACCGCGTGTAGAACAGAGAGCTCTGAGGAAGCTGCTGTGTAACGCAGAGCTCAGCTGGGTGCTCTGTGATGACCCAGAGACGTGGGGAGGGGGCTGGGGGAGGCCTAAGGAGGAGGGGATATACGTATACATACAGCTGATTCCCACTGTTATACAGCAGAAGGTGACACAACATTGTAAAGCAATCACACTATAATTTTTTTTAATTTTGAAAAGAAAAAAAAAAAGTATGTCCCCATAAAACCCAGATTAAGAATGAAGACTCATAATTTTAAACACACAGTAACATAGTTAACCACTACTAGCCAGATTCTTCCATCAGAAATGTTTACGGATGAAGAAAGTAAATACTTTGTCCAAATGTGATGCCTAGTATTAAGTAGCTTCAAAGAAATCAGACCACCTTTCCCTTCCCGAGCAGGATGAAAGAAAATAAACAGGAGATAAGTCTTGACTAAAACAGTAAAGATGTATTATTTACTCTTGCTACTGGATGACAGTACATGAAACCCAACAGGCAGAAAGAAGATGTCACCCATATAGTCCACCAGGATCCTCAGAAGCCATTAGACATATCTGGTTCCCCTAAAACATTTTCACTGCCTGTGACTTCCCATTCATTAATCAAAAATGTAAACAATTTCTAAATCACAAAGGTTTTAATTCCAAATCAGTTTTACGATTGTTAATCCCCACCCAGTAAAATCCCTTAGAATCTGATCTAAAAATAAAACTATGTGTCAAGTGTTCCTCAAGAAAAACTATCTACACTGATTGGAATGTGAAGCAATTAACACACTTCTTGAGTGAGTTGCCAGAGAGACTTGAGATAGCCTGGGCCAAAACCAGTAACAAAGGAACAACACCCACTTGACGTTTTCCTTGGTTAAACTGACATTCTAGGACTAATTTTAGGAGAAAGGCGAACAGATCTGAAGTTACCTACTGAAGTCATTGTGAGCTTCACAAGTATCCCGGGAGAAAAGGAGGGACAGAATGACGCAACCACTATAAAATTAAAGATGAAAACTATGATATGTAATTAAGGAATTCTTACTCACAACTTTAAGGCAAAAAAAAACAAAAAAAAAAAACAGCCATTAGTATTCTAAGGATTACAGCAAGGTAGTTAAGCCCTGTACCAAAAATACTAACTGAATTATAACACAAATAACTAGTATCACATTTGCAACCTGGGCAGTTTAGCAAATAAGAATTCTTAGACATCCACACACAAAGATACACACACACACACACAACCAAAACCCTAAACAACCTCATCCTAAATGAACCCAAGTGTCCCTTGATGTCCCAATTAATTTAGTCAAGGTGAACAAGTTTCCAACTACAGTCATTTCTTTCGGAGAACTGATTTTCACAACACACATGATTTAAAAAAACAAAAGATCTTTTAAGTCAAAGCTTGACTTTATGGTTTCATAAACCCCCCACTGTCACATAGTCCACCGCCTTTCAAAGGCACTAGTTAAAATTCTCTTCTGCAAGTCAACATTAAGGCATGCTGTTCATCTAACAAGCTCCTCCCAAGGCCAGGATTATTATGTATGGGCTATTATGTTAACATGCAAACAAAAGCACTCCCCATGTAACATTTTTCTATTTTTAGGCAACAGGTTATTAACAAAGCTTTATCTGGAATTAAAATGTGATAGAATCATGCACCTACTACAAACAGGTTACTTGAAATAGTAATTTGAAGTTATTAATTATATTTTCCATTTAATAAGTAGCCTAGTGCTTCTGGAGAAGTCAAATTTAACTTCCAAGAAGTTGTTGTTTAATTCTCAGAGCAAACTTCTTTGGATTTCACAAATGGTCTGTTTTAAACTAAAAGCAACTAGTCTCCGAGCAGTTGTAATATAATACTTAATGTTTAACCATTCTCTATTTCACCTTTTAGATACTTTTCATCATAAGTGACGAGCTTAATCTGCTTCTCACTGTTTTCTCCTGCAAAACCAAAACCTATAAAATATGTTCTCCTGTATTTCACTCAAGCCTTCTCCTTTGAAGGCATACACATCTTTTAATTCTTGTTAAATAAGAGTTTTAGAAAACTAAGCACTTTCACTACAACTTATAATCACAAACACTGTGTATCTAAAAGATAATAAACTTTTACACAGAAATAGTAACAGGTTAATTTTCCCAAGTATCCTGTGTTCAACTGGGCCAAATGTTTGTGTTGCATTTTAAACAGCACAGCCCTTAAAGTGATAAGGGTGAAAACAAGCCAAAAGAATTTTAATCTTAATGTTCTTGAGTGGTATATAAGCATCACAACCCAAAAAAGATTCAGGAACTTTTAGATGAAGTCTGTTAATATCATAATAGTCACTTTAGCACAAACATTAACCACAACAACACAGCTCTTTGGGGAAAATTATGTTCATAGAGCTAAAGACTTTAAAACAGAACTGGAATCCACAGAATCAATCCAAACAGTGTACTATATAAAACATTTACTAAACTAAAAATCCTCAGTTGCATTCTACAAGTTTTCAGCTGTTTCATATAATCTGCCTATTTCTAAGCAATTGGGGAGCACAATTTATGTTGTCAACAACCATTTAAAATGCAGTATTAGTAGACTGTCTTACACTTATAAAGACAACACTTTTGTGAGCAAGCACAACTTCAGAAGAACCTTTTGCAAGAACCCCGAGAAATATGAATTCTGTTCATTCACCACAGTGCAAAAGCAAAATATCTGACAAAAAGCATTTATCAAAATGTTCTTGACGGAACTTAACAAAGTAAATCTGTGCAATTACTAACAGCTTTAACATCATCAAGAGAAGGGGGGAAATCGATTATCAGCAAGAAAATTAACAACACTCGTCTAAAATAACTCCAATTAAACCAACTAGCTCACTATTTTCAACAAAGAAAGATCCTTCGCAAGCTAGGCAACCTTTGTTTCAGACCCTCATCTCTCACCACTTCCTTCCTGCACCCCAGACGGCTTGCTGCTCCCCAAATTCATCCCAACTCCTGCACATCTCGGGGCCTCTGTACCAGCTGTTTCCTCAATTTAGCCTGCTCCGCCCTCCCCACCTGAAGAGCATTTGCTCAGCACGAAAAGTCCCCTCCAGTCTACGAGCTCCCTCAACTGCCCCAGGCAAAACGAGTTGTTCCAAACTACCACGACCCTGGGTAAACCCATCCTAATCACAGCGTATTGTTTTCACACTTGGGAGCGAACAGAGGGGCCGCGTACCTCCACTCAGACCCTAGAGGACGAAGCAGGCAGAAATAATGAACGCGGGCTGAATCCATTCCCTCCTTAAGACTTTTCAGAACCCCGTCACACCTAGAGGAGGCACAGCAGACCCTAACCTTCCTCCCACCAGAGAAAGGGGCACACCCTGGGCCCCTGAGCGAGAACAATGAATGAACACAGCCGCCTCGCCTCTCCTCCTGTCCAAACGCCTCTCTCGGGGCATCGACTAGCTCTGCAGAGCCTCTGCAGCTGCACAGCTGAAGCGTCCAGGCGGCTCTCACTTCACACAAAGGAGCCCTGGATCTTTTTTCCCAAGCATCCTGGGGCCGACCGTCAGTATAAGCATCCCAATGGTATCATCAGTAACCCGCAGAATCCTGAGCCCCAAGGGGAGGCCCCGATCCCTTCCTTTGTGGTGGAACACCGACCTATTTCCTCCTCTTGTCCCCGACTGCTCTCACCTTCCCGAAAAGGGTGTCACTTGAGAGAAGATGCAAGCCCGGGTCCCCCCACTCCGCGGCCAGAAAGAAACGACGGTGGTCCACCTCAGTGACAACACGGATTCG
Organism: Bison bison bison; assembly: GCF_000754665.1. Taxonomy (NCBI): domain Eukaryota; kingdom Metazoa; phylum Chordata; class Mammalia; order Artiodactyla; family Bovidae; genus Bison; species Bison bison. Next base: position 4,932,080 of record NW_011495042.1, on the reverse strand, counting down.
AGGCGTCTGGGCGGATTTTCCCGTGGCCGAAATACAAGGACTGTGCAACGGGAACTGGGGTGGCGCCCGCACGTTTCCCCGAAACACAAGGAAATCTCGAGTGGGGAATGTGGGGACTCGGCTCGCCGGCCATGACACCGAGCCCCGGGGCCCCCGCCCGCCCAGCGCCACCCGGGGTGACAGCGGCCTGGCCCGGCCCTCCGCCCGACCGCCGCGGGGCCGTTCCGTCAGCTACGCCCTAGCCGAGCCGCCCGGGAACCCGGCCCACTCAGCCCCGCCGCCCCGCTCCCAGGGCCCGGCCCTGCAGCCTACCTGAGGGAGCCCGGCCGCCTCCGCGTCCAGTCGTCCGGCGGCGGCGTCTGGTCCGCTCCTCCTCCCCGCGGCGGGTGAGGGAGCGGGAGGCGATCACATTCGGCGCGTCCCCAACCCAGGGGACGGGGCCCCGGGCAGCTCTCGCATTGTCCCACTCGCGCTCCGCGGCCTCAGGGCACACACCCCAAAGCCCGGCCACCTGTCCCTCTCCGGGCCCCAAGAGCGGCAGGAAAGCCTTCCCGTCTCACTCTCGTTCTCGCCTTAATCCCGCCATCTAAGATGGCGGCCCCAGCGCCCGCACTTGAGAGACTCTCGGGCGGCCCCGGCAGGCGAGCCCTACACTCGGTGCTCCTCCTCCCGACCTGCGCCGCCACCAGCTCTGCTTCTGCGCGAGCCCGCCTAGGGGCCGACTTCAAACTTGGCTCGGGCATCCATCGCTCTGGCCTGAACTCTGGTCCCACCTCCTAGTGGGCGTGGCCTAGAGATCGCGCTGGTCGCCATTTCCGAGCCGTGAAGGCTCTAGGGCGGGTGCTGACTGGCTGTCGAGGAGGGTCAGAGTTTAGCTGCCCCGAAGGAGTCTGAGACTTAAAAGGGAGAAGAAGGCCAGCCTGGTGACATCTCAAGGTCCAGAGATAACCAAATGAGCCCGAGGACTCAGTGTAGAGAACAATGTCCAGCTTTGGCGTGTCCTCCCTGGAGTCCGACGCATCAGGTGACACATCGCGACTCTGTCATTTACCTATCATGTGGGAAAGTCCGTAATCTTTTGAGTCTCAGTTCTTTGGTGGCTCAGACGGGAAAGATGGGAAAGAGTCTGCCTGCAGTGCAGGAGACCCAGGTTGGATCCCTGGGTCGGAAAGACCGCTGAAGAAGGGAATGGCTACCCACTCCAGTATTCTTGCTTGGGAAACCCCATGGACAGAGGAGCCTGGCGGCTACAGTCCATACGGTTGCAAAAGAGACACAATGTAGCTACTAAACAGGAACAAACACATGAATATTTTAATGCATATACCCATCGCCCCAGCAAGTCCACTTCTGGACACTAATTCTAGAGGAATAGGTACACGAATGGCCACCCACTCCAGTGTTCTCGCCTGGAGAATCCCAGGGACGGGGGAGCCTGGTGGGCTGCCGTCTATGGGGTCGCACAGAGTCGGACACGACTGAAGGGACTTAGCAGCAGCAGCAGCAAGCACAAAAAAGCACTCGCTAAAATGTTCATTGCCATGTTGTTTGCATTAGAGATGACACTGGAAAAAAATGTTAGTTAAAAAGGAAACTGTTCAAATAAAGGGTGCTATCTCCACAGTACAGGATATCCATCTGTTAAAAAGAATCAGTTCTATGTACTGATTTTTTTTTCATCAAAGACATTACATTTTAAAAAGTAGAACATGTTCAGTTCAGTTCAGTTCAGTCGCTGAGTCGTGTCCGACTCTTTGTGACCAACTCCCGGAGTTCACCCAGACTCATGTCCATCCAGTCAGTGATGCCATCCAGCCATCTCATCCTCTGTCGTCCCCTTCTCCTCCTGCCCCCAATCCCTCCCAGCATCAGAGTGGGAGTCAGCTCTTCACATGAGGTGGCCAAAGTACTGGAGTTTCAGCTTTAGCATCGTTCCTTCCAAAGAAATCCCAGGGCTGATCTTCTGACTATTCATTCTAACACAGGCACACAATGCTACCCAATACCATGTACATTTTTTACTTTAAATTTTTATTGAAAGCCTGTCAGTACCACACGTTGTTTTCCGTATTGAGAAGTCAGCAATAATCAAAAGCTCTGTCTTGTGAAGAGAAAGCCAAAGAAAATATAGTTAGTCCTATGTATGGTATAAAGGGAAATGAAGATGAAGCAAGAAGAGATAACAAGACTATGTGGACTCAGCTTCCTCGGTGGCTCAGTGGAAAAGAATCCACCTGCCAATACAAGAGGCAGGGGTTCCATTCCTGATCCGGGAAGACCCCACATGCCGAGAAGCAGCTAAGCTCACGTGCCTTAACTGCCTTAACTATTGAGCCTGTGCTCTGGAACCCGGGATCCACAACTACCAGGCCCATGGACTGCAGCTAGTGAAGCCTGCAAGCCCTGGGGCCACGCTCGACAGCAGCAAGAGCCACTGCAATGAGAGGCCCGCACACCTCAACTAGAGAGTAGCCCCTCCACTTGCTGCAACTAGAGAAGAGCCTAAATAAATTATTTTTTAAAAAAGAGTATATGGACCTATATATAAATATAAAGTGAAAGTGAAGTCGCTCAGTCATATCTGACTCTTTGCAACCCCATGGACTGTAGCCTACCAGGCTCTTCTGTCCATGGGATTTTCCAGGCAATAGTACTGGAGTGGATTGCCATTTCCTTCTCCAGGGGATCTTCCCGACCCAGGGATTGAACCCGGGTCTCCTGCATTGTAGACAGACGCTTTACCATCTGAGCCACCAGGGAAGTCCCTATATAAATATAAAGTAATATGTAAAAACAAAGACATAAGTATACAAATACACATAAGTATGGAAAGGGAATCCATGCAGGGGAAAGACTGGAAGACATTGAATAGGGAGGACCGTGAGGGGATATTTTTTAATTTGGAATAATGACATTTCCTATAATGATGTTTGGGCTTCCCTGTTAGCTCAGTTGGTAAAGAATCCACCTGCAGTGCAGGAGACCCCGGTTTGGTTCCTGGGTTGGGAAGATCCGCTGGAGAAGGGATAGGCTACCCACTCCAGTATTCTTGGGCTTCCCCTATGGCTCAGCTGGTAAAGAATCTGCCCGCAATGTGGGAGACCTAGGTTCAATCCCTGGGTTGGGAAGATCCCCTAGAGAAGGGAAATAGCACCCACTCCAGTATTCTGGCCTGGAGAATTCCATGAACTGTATAGTCCATGGGGTCACAAAGAGTCGGACACTACTTAGCGAATTTCACAACGTCATTTCCTGTGAAGGTTCTTGGCCTCCTTATTCAATAGAAATTGATCAAAGGGTGGATAAGGTATAGGAATTGCAGTGAAGGGTCCCAGGTCCCAGCCTGAGTCAACAATATGTGACTCACAGGATTAAATGAGATAAAACATGGGAAACACTTAGCACAGAGCCTGGGAGTTGAGGCTGACCACCAAGGTTCACATTTGAACTCTGCCACTTCCTCACCTGTGACTTGGACAAGTCATTTAAACCTCAGTTCCTCAGTTTGTCATCTGTAATGAAAAAGTGATGGTACCCAGCTCAGAGTTGTAAGGATTCAGTGAGTCTAGTGTTTAAAGCACTTGGAAGAGTGCCAGGCTCACATCAAACACTGTAGAAGTGTTAACTGTAATCATGACAGTTTCTCTTATCATCCTGTCATTACTGAGTAGGGCACGGCACCAAAGCTGCACTTGCTGACCCCTAGGCCATTCCTTTCCTCGACCACCCCTAGCTGGTATTTGCCCAGCATGAAAGTTGAAGGAACCTGTACCTCATTCAAACCTCTCAGCTGACCAGCTAAAGTGGCTACTTCATTGTTCCAAAAATAATTTATTGAGGGGCTTGAATTCATGCTTCCACTGCAGTGGGCACGGGTTTGATCCCTGGTCAGGGAACTAAGAGCCCAAGTCAAGAAAAAAAAATTTCTTGGACTAAATAAAAACAAAAATACGATGTATCAACTTAAATTATAAAAAAAATATTGAGGTGAAGTACACATAACGTGAAATCAGCCATTTGAAAGTGAATGATTTAAAGCTCATTTTAAAGTGGCACTTAGTGCATTCTCTGTGTTATGCAACCACCACTTCTACTTCCAAAACATTTCCATCACTGCAAAGTAAAGACCTTACCCTTTAAGCAGTTTCTCCCCCTTCTATCCTCTCCTCACTCAGCCCTTGACAATCACCAATATATGGATTTATCACTACGGATTTATCTATTCTGGACATTTCATATAAATGAAATCATATAATATTTGACCTCTTGTTCTGACTTCTTTCACTTAGCATAATATTTTCAAAGTTCACCCTCCTGGTTGCATGCAGCAATACTTCATTCCTTTTTATGGCTGAGTATGTAAGTCTCACCAACTCAGTTCAGTTCAGTCGCTCAGTTCAGTTCAGTTCAGTTCAGTCTGACTCTGCAACCCCATGGACAGCAGCATGCCAGGCCTCCCTGTCCATCACCAACTCCTGGAGTTTACTCAAACTCGTGTCCATTGAGTTGGTAATGCCATCCAACTATCTTATCCTCTGTCGTCCCCTTCTCCTCCTGCCTTCAATCTTTCCCAGCATCAGGGTCTTTTTCTGAATTTGAGCAAACTCTAGGAAATAGTGGAGGACATAGGGACTTGGCAGGCTGCAGTTCATGGGGTCGAAAAGAGTTGGACATGACTTAGCGACTAAGCAACAACAAATATTGGTATATACCACAGTTTATCCATCATCCGTCAATGGACATTTGGTTTGTCTCTATCTTTGGGCTGTTGCGCATAGTGCTGCTATGAGCATGCGTGTACACGTACTTGTCTGAGTACCTGTTTTCAGGCTGGTTGACGTGCTTTCAGGCATATACTGAGAAGTGGAATTGCTGGACCATCTTGCAGTCCACTGGGTCGCACATACCTACTTTGGAGACCTCTGGTTTGGTGGTAGGAGAAGGCAGGAGAGCTAGAATCAGGAAAGGTCTCAGAAGAGGAACAGAAGTGGGGAAAGGAATGAGTCAGAAATGGCTTGAAGGAAAAATGGACATGCCATATGCTGCGCTCAGTCGCTTCTGACTCTGCGACTGTATGGATGGTACCCCTCCAGGCTCCTCTGTCCATGGGATTCTCCAGGCAGGAATACTGGAGTGAGTTGCCATGCCCTTCTCCAGGAGATCTTCCCAGTACTAGGGATCCAACCCGAGTCTCACGTCTCCTGCATTGGCAAGCAGGTTCTTGCCCACTAGCGCCACCTGGGAAGCCCAGACATGCCCTGGTGTTCTCAGTCACGACCGACTCTGTGACCCATGGGCCGCAGCACGCCAGGCTTCCCTGTCCTTCACCGTCTGCCGGAGCTTGCTCAAACTTGTGTCCATTGGGTCTGGCGATGCCATCCAACCATCTCATCCTTTCTGGCCCAGGGATTGAACCTGGATCTCCCTCACCGCAGGCAGATTCTTTACCATCTGAGCCACCTAAGGTCTTTAAACCTGGCCAAAAAGGGTGCATTTTTCAGATGAAAGAAAGTAAAATTTCACAAATAGTAGCTACCATTTATGGCACCTATTGTAACTAGGCAGTTTTCATAATCTTTGATACACATCACAGGGACTTCCCTGGCAGTCCAGTGGTTAAGATTTCATCTTCCAATGCAGAGAGGTTGCGATCTATCCCTGGTCCCAGAGCTAAGATCCCACATGTCTGTCAGCCAAAAAACCAAAATATGAAACAGAAGCAATATCATAACAAATTCAATAAAGACTTCAAAAGTGGTCCACATCAAAAAAAAAAAAAATTCTTAAAAAAATATAACACATCACAACTTGAGAAACGTGCTGTTCGAATGAGGAGCCCCTCCGAGAGGGTAGTTAATACAGGGGCAAAGTGGGCCGTGGTGGGGCTGGGTCTGGACCATTTCTTCTGTTTATTCCTCATCCAGTTGCTGAAGACTTCTGCTGTGCCTACTGTGTGCCAGGCTCCGTGTTAGCCCTGGGTCCCAGGAGCCAACAAACCATGGTCTCTACCCTCAAGGACTTTGGGGTCACAGCGGGGAAGACAAGCAGTGAACAAGCAAACCAACACATCAACGTGAGACTCAGGATTGCAGTACATACATGAAAGGAATGACCACAGAACAAAGGAATGGGGGGCTAAGTGTCTTTAGACTCGGGAGGTGCTAGTTAAGCTGGGCAGAGAAGAAAGAAGAGCCCCAGGCAGTTGGAACTGCACTTGAAGGGCCATGAGT
>NW_011495042.1:4923837-4925703 GCF_000754665.1 Bison bison bison | reverse complement strand
GATGAGTCTGAAGTGTGGGCCCAGCCTGGGCTGCGTGCTGGAGAGACAGAGCCATGTAAACAGTTACCCCACCACCTGGTCCCGGCGTGCTCTAAGGGCAGGAGCTGGCCTCTTTCTGTGGGAGGGCACCCTGGGGAGGCGGGGGAGTGACCGTTTCTGCCTGGGAGGGTCAGGGAGGCCTCTGCAGAGGCAACCTTTCAGCAGAGGCTTAAAGGAGGAGTCAGAATTTTCCAGGCTGAGAAGGGTGGCGGGGCAGGGCAGGAGGTGGGAACAGTACGGGCAAAAGCATAGGGGTGTGACGTGTTCGGGGACTAGCAAGCAGCTCTGGGGTGGGAGATGACCTCCCTGGGGCAGAGCGCTGCAGAGAACGGTGAAGGAGGGCCAAACCTCCCTCAAGCCAAATTGGGCAGCCTGTAACGAGGGGTGCGGGGCTGCCTCCTGGGGGGTCCACAGTGCACGTTGTGGAGTCACAGGCAGGAAAACCTAGTTCAGTGATCTTGGAAACCAGCAACTATTAAGGCCTGTGCAATGACTTGGGGCTTATAACCTGGAACGATCTCCATGGAAGTCAGTCTGAGAGACTTCCCTTGTGGCCCAGGGGCTAAGACTCCCTGCTCCCAATGCAGGGGGCCTGGGTTCAATCCCCGGCTGGGGACTAGATCCCATATGCCACAACTAAGAGTTCTCATGCTGCAACTAAAGATCTCACGTGTCGCAACTAAGACCCAACACGGCCAAATACATAAATAAATTTTTTTTTAAAAAGTCAATTTGGCAAATATCAAAATTATGAACGCATAAACTTTTTGGCCCTAGAAATTCTCCTTTTGGGAATTCACCCTTCAGATGCCCTTGTAAACATGTGAAATGATGTGTATATGGAAAGATGTCCAATAAATACTGTTGAATGAAAGAAAAAAAAAGCAACAAAGGGACAGAACAGTTCAAACTGTATATGCCACTTCTTGTGAAAAGGAAGGAAAACATTTGCTGGTAAAGGCTTAAAGTTAACTCTGAAATACACACAGAATGCTACCGATGGTGATCACAGGCTAGTGGGAGGGTAGGATCTCAGTAGATAAAAGTACCAGAGTGGAAAAAAATAGCTTTCACTGCCTAACTTTTTATAATTTTTGTTTTAAAATTATAAAAGTGTTTTTCTTTTTAATTATATTTTGGTTTCTTCTTTATGTCTTATTTTTATTTTTCTTACTTTTTTCTTATACCTTTTATAATTTTTAGTTGTTGAACCATGCAAGCCTGTTACCCACTCGAAAATTTAATTTAAAAAAAAAAAAAGGCCTGGAAGTCAAATCGAACAGTCCACACCAGAAATGGAGATTGGGAATGGGGGAATAAGCGATGGAGCGGGGTCACCAGTGTGTCTGCCAGCCGCAGCACCTCCTCTGCCATCCACACTCCCTCCACCCACAAACTCAGTGTGACCCTCACCAGGACACTGACCACCCAGGACTCCAGGGCTAGGCCTCAGGCCGTGCCCTCTGGGATGCCTGGGCCCCTGGATGCCCGATCAGATTCTCCACCCTTCCCAGGACCACATATGTTTCCACTCTAGCTCCTCGGCGACAGGGTCTGGAGATGAAAGATACCCTGAGTGCACAATCTCACCTACAGCATCTGCGAGGGCTGGGGGTGGGGTGCGGTGTCCACCTGCCTTATGGGCGTGGCCAACACACAGCCTCCCAGGGCCTCTCCCACCACCTCTGAGGCTCCCCTCTGCCTGCTTCCCCAGCCCGGGACCACAACTGGGCTCCACAAGGTCACCACTCCCTCTCCACCATATTCCTATTTCAGCAGCCAATGAGAAAAACACATAGTTTCTCCCTGGTAAACCCAACACCCCCC
>NW_011495042.1:4922633-4923737 GCF_000754665.1 Bison bison bison | reverse complement strand
CATGTGTTCCCCATCCTGACCCTCCCTCCCACCTCCCACCCCATCCCATCCCTCAGGGTGATCCCAGTGCTTCTCTCTGTGCACAGAAGAGTAGGCATGGGTTGTGCAATCAGGCAAATAGGAGATCAAACCCCAGCCCTGCCCTCCCTGCTGGGATTCTTGGCCTGTTCCTCAGGTGATGGAGGAGCAGAAACCCTTGCCTTCAAGAGTGGTTGGGAAGAAAGGAAATGGAGAGGTGCAGGCCCTGGTACTTAAGAGGTGCTCAGGCACACAGTGGGTGCTCAGGGAGCGCTGCTCCTCGTCCCCCCTCCCCACTTCGTCCTGACTCCCCACTTCGTCCTGACTCCCCACTTCTTCCTGACTCCCCACTTCGTCCTGACTCCCCACTTCTCCCTGACTCCCCACTTTGTCCTGACTCCCCACTTCTCCCTGACTCCCCACTTCGTCCTGACTCCCCACTTCTCCCTGACTCCCCACTTCGTCCTGACTCCCCACTTTCTGCCCTAAAAGGACGAGTCTTCCAGGTCTTGAAAACGGAAAAACAAAAACCACACATTTTCAAATGTCCCTTCTGCACTTTCAGTTACCACCCTAATTCTTTCTTCCCTTTTAGGGTCAAATGTGTCCAAAATTGGTCTAGACTCAGGCTCAACTTTGTCACCTGTGCGTGAGTACATACTCAGTCACTCTTGAGTCCAACTCTTTGTGACCCTATGGACTGTAGCCCACCAGGCTCCTCTGTCCATGGGATTTTCCAGGCAAGAATACTGGAGTGGGGGCCATTCCCTTCTCCAGGGGATCTTCCCAACCCAGGGGTCTAACCGAATCTCCTGCACTGGCAGGTGGATTCTCTACCACTGAGCCACCTGGGAAGCCCTTTTCTCCTCCACTAAGCCCAGTAAGTCTCCTGCTCACTGAGATCTCCCATCAGGGGAATTCGCCAAGCCCAGGCCTCCGTGCCTTTTTCTGACGTTTGGTAAAGGGCACCCTCTTGTCAAAATTCTGCCTCTGCCCAACACCTATCTCAGCAACAGTGCCCGTTCTCTCAGGCCTCTGGAACCAGAGTACCCGACCAAGCGGCTCCTGCTTTATTCCCTGCCGGAG
>NW_011495042.1:4922250-4922533 GCF_000754665.1 Bison bison bison | reverse complement strand
TCCTCTCTCCTCTCCACCCCAGCTCCAGGGCTCCGGCTCCACCTCACACCTTCAGTGTTCTGTCCTTCCTTGGCATTTTCCTGCATTTCCCGCTTCAGCTCACACCTCACGGGGGTGCCTTCTCTCAGGCTCTCACAGCTTCAACTGGCGGAAGACGCACAGGTCTGTATTGAGTCCTGCCCCCAAGGCTGCAGAAGCAGAGTCCAGAACCAGGGTCACTTCTGAAGCTGGCTGAGGCCCTTCGTCACCACTGCCAACCTTGGGGGCAGGACTCAATACAGAC
>NW_011495042.1:4910514-4922129 GCF_000754665.1 Bison bison bison | reverse complement strand
TTGCCTTGAGGCTATAACATTGGCTGCTGCTGCTGCTGCTGCTAAGTCACTTCAGTCGTGTCCAACTCTATGCAACCCCATAGACGGCAGCCCACCAGGCTCCCCCATCCGTGGGATTCTCCAGGCAAGAACACTGGAGTGGGTTGCCGTTTCCTTCTCCAATGCATGAAAGTGAAAAGTGAAAGTGAAGTCGTGTCCGACCCTCAGCAACCCCATGAACTGCAGCCTACCAGGCTCCCCCGTCCATGGGACTTTCCAGGCAAGAGTACTGGAGTGGGGTGCCATTGCCTTCTCCGATCAAATTGGGTACTAATGCACAAAAGCTGTCGACTCCCTGGCCTGTCAGGAGGTGTCGGGCCGCTGCCCTTGCAGTGCCCACGTTATCTGTGCTCTTCGATCCTAATAAACGCACTCCTTTCTGCAATTCTCTGTGTCTGGAAATTCTGCTCCAACCCGAGTTCAGACAACTTCAGTGGCCTGGAACCAGACACTGAGTTCCCACCTCCTCTCCGTGTCAGTTGTGTGACCCCAGGCCAGGCAGACAAGCCAACAAGCCTGTCTGAGAGGTCCTCTTAGCTTGTGTGTGTGGATAATAATGTCCACCTCATGGGACTGGGCTTCCGGGGTGGCTCAAACGGTAAAGAATCTTCCCACAATGCAGGAGACCTGGGTTCGATCCCTGGGTTGGGAAGATCCCCTGGCAACCCACTCCAGTATTCTCACCTGGAGAATCCCATGGACAGAGAAGCCTGGTGGGCTACAGTCCAAGGGTCACAAAGAATCGGACACAACTGAGCAACTTTGCTTTCACGGGACAAGGGCGGGGCTGACATTCTGACTAAAGCATCTTGTGTTCATGAGGGGCAGGGCAGGTGGTGTGGATGTGAGATCGGGGCAGACACACAGGGCAGACACTCAGGAGGCCCAGCACTTGGGGTTCGATGCTCTGTGGTCTCTATCTTGAAATTATTTTTATTTTTTTTAAGCTCGAAATTACTGATAATTTCATCTTTGAATGTGTTTTGGCCCATGAATGTAATGGGACAATGGAGCCTGCCCCCAGGGGCTTGCAGCCTCTGCTCACAGGCAGTGGTGCCTCCCACCTCCCAGGGCTTCTCCGTTGCCTGCTCCCCCTCCCTTCTGGCACTTCCCTCCTCCCCGGCCTCCCGATCTCCACCGCAATAATCAAGTGATTATTTGCCGTCCTTGTCCTCCAGCCCCCCAGGGCAGGGTGGGGTTGGGGGGACTCCAGAAGCCAAAAGGCACCTATGTGTCCCTACTACAGTCTGCGCTCAGGCTGCCAGCATCCTCACACCTCAAGGAGCCTGATATTAAACAGCAGATACAGAACGCCATCACGGGTCCAGAGAAAAGAAAAAGTTCTACATCTTTGTACCTCTAATGACAACTTTCCCGGCTTCCTGAACAAGAGGCCCCACAGTTTCACCTTGTACTGGGCCCCAGAAATTATGTAGATGACCCTGGAGAGAGGCCAGCACGGTTATATGGCCCTGGAGGGGTCTTAAAAACTGCCAGTTCTCCCCAAACAAGGTTGAAGAGGCACACCGATGGGAATAAAATGAGGAACCACTCATCGCACAGTTTTAACCTGAAGCCCTGTCACCAGATGGCACCTCCTGTGGCAGGCGATCATTCCAGTCGCCTGTCGGGTGTAAGGAGCCATTGTGAACTTGGCAGTGTACACATGAACTACTTTGTTATGCCTACAGGTTCTGTGGGCGAGGAATGCAGACAGAGCCAAGCAGGATGGCTTGTCCCACGATGTCTGGGACTGGAGGTGTCCTGAATGGCTGGGGACTGGGGGGTCCACTTCCAAAACGGTTTCCTTACTCCTACGTCTGGTACCTCCAGGGGGAAGGCTGGAAGGGCGGGCGAGGGGGTGGGAGAGGGCACTGTCTGCCTGAGCACTTCCTGGCCTTTCCAGCATGGCGGCCTGAAGGTAGTTGGAACTGCTACACGGTGGCTCAGGCTGCCAGCAAACAATACGGAAGCTACACCCAATCAGTAGTAGCAATATCTGCATCCTTTTCCAAGTAGACATGGGCCTCATAACTTTGAGTAAGTGGGAAAACTGGGGGGCTCTGTTTATTCAATAGGTGATCATCTGTACCCCTTCACCTACCTCTCCAGAAGGGCAAGACCTAGAGGTGGTATAAGAGGGCAACCTTAGCCAGCAGCTTCTGACACCAGATTCGTAGAACTCAGGCCTGAGAAGACAGCCCCTTCTCTCAGCCTCGAATATGGTTTGCACACTTAGAATTCTAGAGATTGTTTTCTCTTGGTTCATTTCCTCACCGTGGTTCTGGGCCACTTTGGTTTTATCTTCCTCTTGGGACACTTTCTAGTAATGTTGGTGTCCTGTCGACGTTTGCTGTATCAGGAAAGTCAGTGCTTTTCTTCAGAAACAATTTCAGAAGGCAGACAACTCCAAAGCAAGTTGGTTGACAAGAAGGGAATGAATAGTAATGGTGACTGAAAGCTACCTACGATGATGCCATAAGGCATAGGGTAGTAAATCCCACTGCAACTTGTAACAATTCCATGAGATGGGCACCAGCGTCATTCTGTTTCACACACAAGGGAACTTAGACACAAACACACTGCTAATAGCAGGTGAGCTCCGGGAGAAATTGAAGCAGTCCGACTCCACCCATCTCTATTTTTAAGGGGGAAAAAAAAAACTATTTTGATACAATTTCAAACAAAGAGAAAAGGAACTCCCATATATAGAACCTGCATTCTTAATCATCACAATGTATTTGTCCAGGGAATAAATAGGTACTCAAACACAGCAAATAGCTCATCTTAATTCAGAAAGCACCAATATACCCAAAACAAAGATTAATCTTGGCTGAAAGTTCCAAAGCTGAAGGGGGAAATGAAGGGTGTCTAATATTTTTTGCACAATTCTTACTCACTTCTGTATTTATCCTTCCTGAGGTTTACCTACAGCAATAATAGATTCATAAAAGCTCAGAGAAGTCTTAAGAGACCCTTCAGTGGAACCCTGGCCCCACCTCCCACGTGTAGCTGATGGGTCACCCGGCGTGCTCTGCCTCCCAAGCAGCCATGGGGAGCTGGGAACCCAGGGGCCTTAGAACTGGAAGCTCAGCCCTGTCACTTAGAGGCTGTGTGACCTTGGACAAGGCCTAACCTCACAGAACCTTGGTTTCCTTGCCAGTAGATGGAGCTAAGAATGCTGACCTCAGGAGGTTATGTGTGCAGCGTGCTAAGTCGCTTCAGTCCTGTCTGACTCTTTGGAACCCCTTGGACTGTAGCCCGCCAGGCTCCTCTGTCCATGGGATTCTCCAGGCAAGGACACTGGAGTGGGTTGCATTTCCCTCCTCCAGGGGATCTTCCCGACCAGGGATTGAACCCAAGTCTCTTACATCTCCTGAATTGGCAGGTGGGTTCTTTATCACTAGCGCCATCTGTGGAGAGAATTAAATGAGAAAAGCTTGCGAAGAGTTTGGCATTTAGCGTGGATCCAATAAATGTCCCTTTTTTTCTACCTTTTTTTTTGGCCCCACTAAATGGCTTGTGGGGGCTGGTTTCCAGACCTCGGTTCCCTTTTCAGGGGCTGAATCTGTGCTCCGCGCAAATGTGGGGTCCTAGCCACTGGGCTGCCAGGGAAGCCCCTCTGCCTTTTCAAATAGCTTTTTCCCTACTTAGGATGATTCCTCTAGAATACAGCCCCAGAAGTAGAATTACTGGGTCAATTGGAAGAAAAATTTAAATGACCCTTGATCTGTATTGCCCACGAGTTTTCCAGAAGGTTCCAGCGATTGGTGGTACCTGAGATTGCCGGTTTCACCATTTCTTTGCCAGTCTAAGTTGTTGTTTTTTCCCTTTTGGGTATTAGAAAAAAGCAAAGTATCATATCACTGTGTTAGGTTGTATATTTTTCACTAGTCAGCAGGTGAGTATTTCCCCACATCTATATTCCTTGTTTTCTGGCTTGCTTGTTCGTCACCTTTGACTCTTGGAGAATCGGTGTTTTTTAAATTAATATGTGCGAATTATTTTTTACAACAAATAAATTAACTTCTCATACATTTACTGCAAGCGTTTGTTCCTAGAAGGTCATGTGACAATAGGAGCAGAGACGGGTGACGCAGCTGCTAATCAAGGATTGAGACCACCACCAGACGCTAAGAGAAGGGCAGGGAAGGATGTGACCCACAGGCTCAGAGGGAGTATAGCCCCACTGATACCCTGATTTCACACTTCTGGCCTCCAAAATGGTGAGAGAGTACATTTCTATTGCTTTATGTCCTCCCACCCCCACCCCAGTTTGTGGTACTTTGCTGTGTCAGCCCAGGAAATGAATGTGCCAAACTACGGCCAAATTTTCCTATTAAAGTTGGACCCAAGGAGCATGGGGCAGAAATGATCCCAATGGTACATGTGGACGTGCCAGGCACGTAGAAGGAAAGTGCTGTTTTCCTACCATCTAGAAAAGAAGAGGGCAAGGCTTCATCTCTAGCTTGCAAATTACACTGAAATAAGGCCCAAATGACTCAAAAGATTTAAGCATTAACGAGAGAAACCCTAAGAATACTAAAGGTAAACATGGAAACAAATTTTTCTCAGTGCAGGAAGGCATTTCTAAGCACTATATACAAATGCCAGAAGCTATAAAAAATGATACACTGAACCACATAAAAGTCAACTTTCAGCAACATGATAAATACTTTCAGCAAAATCAAAGGTCAAATGGCACACCGGGAAACAATATTTGCAACTCAATTCACAGACAAAGGATTCATTTCTTTTAATAAAGAGAGCTCTAAAAATCAGCAAGAAAAGACCAGGTAGAAAAACAGTCAAAGATGTAAACAGACAATTCACAGGAGGGAACATGCAAATAAATGAAACATATGAAAATATAGCCACCACCCTAATAAGAGAAACCACACTGAGAGACTACCTCTCACCTAACAGCTGGGAGTAACAAAGTAAAAAAAAAAAGAAATTTGCCAATTACCTCCCAAATGTTTTCAGTCTATTCTTGACTGACAAAGGCAGAAGGTCAAGACCACAGTAGCTGGGTTACCTCTTAAGATTCTTTGCAGTGTTGGGGGTCCGTGACCATCATAATTGTTCCGGTCATATTTTTACCTATTAGCATTATCTGAGGGTCAAGCCATCAGTTGTATTTGAAAAAGGGATTCTAGCAAATGGTTAACTAATGTGTAAAGGTTAACAATCTGAGTTTGATTCTTGGTTCTGCCATTTGCTAGCTGTATGATCCTGGGTAAGTCGTTTAATGTTGAGCCTCAGTTTGCTCATCTATAGAATGGGGATAATATAGCACTGACTTCATAGGGTTGTTATGAAGACTTAATGAGTTTATGGGGCCTCCCTTGTAGCTCAGCTGGTAAAGAATCTGCCTGCAGTGCAGGAGACAAAGGTTCGATCCCTGGGTTGGGAAGATCCCCTGGAGAAGGAAATGGCAAGCCACTCCGTATCCTTGCCTGGAAAATCTCATGGACAGAGGAGCCTGGTGGGCTGCAGTCCATGGGGGTGGCAAAGAGTCAGGCACGACTCAGCGACTAACACCTACTTACTTAATGAGTTTATATATGTAAAGCATTTAGAACAGTGCCTGCCACATGATAAGAACCATGTAAGTGCTAGGTATTATTACCACCACAGGGTGACCCTAACATTTGGAAGAAAATTTTTTATGTATAATCAACAAACCACTTATTCTTAAAAACTCCTCTGTGCTTCCAGATTTGGTGGCTACTCTATATGTGCTGCTGCTGCTGCTGCTGCTAAGTCGCTTCAGTCGTCTCCTACTCTGTGCGACCCCATAGACAGCAGCCCACTAGGCTCCTCTGTTCCTGGGATTCTCCAGGCAAGAACACTGGAGTGGGTTGCCATTTCCTTCTCCAATGCATGAAAGTGAAAAGTGAATGTGAAGTCGCTCAGTCGTGTCCAACTCTTAGCGACCCCATGGACTGCAGCCTACCAGGCTCCTCTGCTAGATGTTTTTAAATACGTTATCTTCTTAAATCTTTCCTGTTGTCCTGTAAGGTTTGCCTTGAAAATGAAAGTCACTCGGTCATGTGCGACTCTTTGTGACCCCATGGACTTAGTCCATGGAATTCACCAGGCCAGAATGCTGGAGTGAGTAAGCCTTTCCCCTTCTCCGGGGGACCTTCTCAACCCAGGGATCGAATCCAGGTCTCCCACATTGCAGGCGGATTCTTTACCAGCTGATCCACAAAGGAAACCCACGAATACTGGAGTGGGTAGCCTATCCCTTGGCCAGGGGATCTTCCCTACCCAGGAATCGAACTGGGGTCTTCTGCGTTGCAGGCGGATTCTTTACCAACTGAGCTATGAGGGAAGCCCTAGGTTTGCTTTAGAAGCTCCATTTCACTAAAAAGAAAACAAAGAATCAGAGAGGTTAAGTTACCTCTCCGAGGTCACACAGCTTGTAAGGGCCAGGGTCAAGATTCCAGTCTCCTCGGCTCAGGTATTTCTACTCCATCTCAGGCCGTCACCTCCGGAGTGTCTTTCTCAGTCCCCAGAGGCACCCTGTGACCCACTGAGAATGGAAAATTTCAGCCCTGTTCCAGAGGGCAGGCTCCTCCCTGGCCCCGACGCTGCCGCCTACCCGGCTGATTTATAGAGAAGGTGGGGAGCATTCCCCATATTCCAATCCCACCCCGACCAGGGATTCCTAAAGTAGAGAGACAGACAGATTGCGGGCTCCGCCCCCTGAGAACTCTTAGGGGCTGCGGCGGGGCGGGCGGGGCGGAGCAGGTGGGGAGAGCGCAGAGGCTCAGAGCGAGACAGGCCGGCCTCGCGTTTACAGTCCCCGGGTAAACAGCGGCCCGCAATTCCCCCCAACGCTGCTGCTCGCGTCCGCGCCCCAGAATCTTTAGGACGCCTCCATCCAGGCTTGTTCTACCGGACGATCAACGCGTGCGGAGTGTGCAGCGCGACCTGTTTCTAAATAGATCTCATTTGGGCCGGGCCTTTGAAAGCCAGCCAAAGGCCCCAGCCTAAAATAGTCAGCCTACTGCCCTGTTATTTTCACGGCTTAAAAAAAAAAAAAAAAAAATCCTTCCAAAGCAAAGCAAGTATTTTTCTCTCAGGCCGGCTTAGAATAGCAACACCTATTTACTCGGAGGGAGGAGACTGCTGGGCGAGTTTCAGCGCCAGGGTGATTATCCAGACCCGGGGACCCAGTACACTCGGCCCACGAAAGAGAGGGCTCCCCATCAAGGGCGGGGTCCTAGGTCTTTACCCCAGGGACTCCTCCAGCCCTTGCCCCACCCCAGTACCCAATCCATATCCTGTCCCCCCACCCCAACACACACCTCACTTTCTAAGCTGCTCCTGGCCCTCCAGGTCATGACGGCAGGCCTGGCTTTCATGCTGGGTGTCTCCCTTCAGCCTTCACACCATCTGCAACCTTCACTCCTTGCTTCTCTCCGTGGCCAGAGAATGAATTTTCCGTGGCCATGTGGCTCCCAACCGAAAGAGCTCCCATCAGCCATGAATCATAATCACAACTAGATTTTTAGGGAGTGCTCACTGGCTGTCAGAAACCATGCTAAGCATTTCTCCTCACTGAAGTTTTTAAGCCTGTTGTTCTAGGAGGTTCCCATTTTGCAGAAAACTGAAATGCCCAGCATCACACAGGCAGAGGACACAGGCTGGCAGATCTGAACCCACCTGAATGGCTCCCTGTGTGAGTTCTAGATCATTCTCTCATCATTGTAGCTTTTCAGTGCATACAGATGATAATATCCCATCTTGGATTACACACACTTGTGACCATCTGCTAACATGACCCCCAAATGCTACTACTTCTAGGGAGGGGCCGGGAGTGAAAGTTTGAGACATTTTTTTTTACTTGTTTCTTTACATGTTCCCGTTTTTGTTTTTTTATGAGCATGTATTTTTATTATCATCAGAAAAACACACAACAGTTTGGGAAAAATAAAGAGGAGCAAGGGCTCACTGTCTCTGGCAGAGGAAGCGTGTATCGAGGCTGTCAGCACACCACTCAGGAGCCAGGGCCCCCAGCACTGCCACTTCCCAGCTGTGTGACCGTGGGTAGTTCCCCTAGCGTCTCTGTATGTTTCCTCCCGGAATTGGAGGCTAATAATAGCATCTGTCTCATAGGCCGGGCAGGACGACGAACGCATTAAAAGTGCTTGAGGCGGCATCGGGCACATTGTAAGGTCTCCAGCGAGCCTGCCAGTGTCCAACACCTCAGAGCACAGAGGAAAGAAAAAGGGATGCAAAAGCAAAGCCCCCAGGGCCCAGCAAGTGTGAGGGGTCAGCAGCTGTCAGGACTCCAAGGGGTAAGGCTTGTGGCAGTCAGGAGAGTACAAAATCATGGCAGGAAGGTGTTGGGGGCCAGAGTGAGGTACTCCGCCCATGGCAAAGGTCATGAGGAAGGAGGCTCGACATACGCAAAGGCGGGATCGAGCCTCAGGAGTCCCCCTGGAAATCCTCGAGCATCTACCCCCATAACCAGAGCCTGCCTACTTTACTACTTTGTGCTCTTACCTACACCTCTGACTTTACGGGGGGCTGTCCCCCACCACCTCTTTTGGAGAGGGAGTTAACCTAGAGCTCCAGTTAATAATAATTCCTGGGCGTGATAAGAGTGTTTTAACCTACAAACTCCTCTGAAGGTTCTCTAGCCTGCCTGACAGGCTCGTCCAGCCACATGTGATTGCTCACAGCCTCCCAACCGTGAGAGGCACAAGATGCTTTAAACCCTCTAAAAACAGGTTCTTTAGAGAAGTTAGAAAACTATTAGTATAAGTATAATGGGCTGATTAGAAATTGTGTTGGTGAAGGGTTTTTCATTTGTTGAGCCAATGTTTGTTGCTAAGTCTCCACATCCCCTGCCCTTACACACATTAATGAATATATAGAAGAAATAAGTATTAACCTTTGATATTAATCACGTTAGACCTTAGGCTAAGTAAATTCTTTCCTTAACTAAAACCCACTACACCCTCACCCTGTAGGAATGTAACTTTATTTGGGTGGCGTCTGTTTTGAGAATAATCAGCCCTGGAGAAATAAGTGTCCTGATTGACTGACCGCTGTCACAAGGAGAGGGTCGTAAATTGTCAGCAGGCCCCCCTGGCCAGAAGATGATGTAACACCCCTAAGACCTCTGTATACATTTGTGTGAAGCACCTGACTTTAATAAAAGTCAGGACTGCTGTCCCCACGTGACTTTTGTATAACATCTCAGTGTATAAAAACAGACTCTGGAAAATAAAGAATTGGGATCAGTTTCTCGAAATACTGGTCTCCCCATGTCGCGCTTTCTCTCACTCTGGCTGAGTCTCCATCTGGAGCGCGGAACCCACCATGCTTACTAATTATGCCTGGGCTTCTAAGATCCGACCGGGGAGGCCTCAGTGTCTCCTCTCCTTCGGGAGAACGGAAGGACGCCTGTGGCCTACGTAAGTGGTGCAAACTTCTTGTCTTGAAGTTTTATTGGTCTCCCGCGTAAACCAAGCTACTCAGCCTCTTTTCTCCACTGAATTTTCCTACTGAGCTATCCTTATTCTATTACTCTTTATATCTCTAATTAATATCTAATTGAAGCTATTGTATCCTGATCCTCGCCTATGCCGTCTCTCCTTCGAATACCCTGGATCAGCTGGGGCTGGTCCCCGGCAGGAAGGGGCTGCAGAGGGCTGTGTTTTTTTGGCTGTGCTGGGTCTTGGTTGCCACGCGCTTTCCCCAGATGCAGTACATGGGCTTCTCTTGTTGCCGAGGACAGGCTCTAGGGTGCGAGCGCTTCAGTAGTTCCGGTACGTGGGCTTAGTTGCTCCTTGGAATTTGGGATCTTCTGAGACCAGGGATTCAACCCTTGCTCCCTGCATGGGCAGGCGGATTCCTAATCACTGGACCACCAGGGAAGTCCAGGCTGCAGTGTTTTTTTAAGATCCAAAGCATTTTCTGAAAGCGTTGTGATGCCAAGATTTTATTGCAAGTCTCTTAAAGTTTAGTGTTGGCTCGTGAAACTGATGCTGAAACTGAAGCTCCAATACTTTGGCCGCTTGATGCAAAGAGCCAACTCATTGGAAGAGACCCTGGTGCTGGGGAAGACTGAAGGCAGGAGGAGAAGGGGGTGACCAAGGATGAGATGGTTGGAAAGTATCACTGACTCGATGGACATGAGTTTGAGCAAACTCCGGGAGATAGTGAAGGACAGGGCAGCCTGCTGTGCTGCGGTTCACGGGGTTGCAAACACAATTTAGTGACTGAACAACAAATTGAACAATGACAAGAAGGGTCTGTAGAGCCCTTTGGCCCTAGGCTGTCAGCCTGCAGCCTCAATGGTCCTGGCTCCCCAGAGGAGCCCTGACACCCAGCAGCAGACAGAGAGAGACAGGATGAGTCACAGATACCCATGTTGGAAGGGAGGCAGCACCAGCTAACTAGATAGGGATTCTCGTCTTCATTTTACAGAGGAGTCACCGAGGCTCAAAGAGCGGGAGCAATTTACCCAAGGTCATACAGCATAGTGTGTGATGGAACCAGAATTGCTGATTCCAAAGACAGTACTTCTGAGGCTATTTATGTTTCATACTTTCCTTCTTTAACATTTCCTCCAACCTGAACTTTCTGACAATAGTGATTAAGAGAAAAACTTTCTCCCTATAGCACTTCTCTTTTCTTTTTGCCTTGAAATAAAAAATGTTGACTGCCAACATCGTCTCCAAATGAAATGAGGTTTTTCTCTGCAGGGTGCAGGGATGGTTAGATCACAGGTGCAGCCGGCCCCATGCCCTGGCACTGGCTTGCAGTCATCCGCCTCCACTCAGCATCCCTCTGAACACGTCAGCAACTGCCCTTGAAGTGCCTGCTCCCCAAGGATTCTGCTGACTGTGTAAAAGACCAATCAGAGCCCTGAAAGCATGAGAGGCTAAAGTTGGGTGATGATGAGGTTGGAAAGATGGCTTACATCCAGGCAGCCCCCGACAACACACCAGGCACTCTGAATCTTCACAACAGTCCACTTCTAGCGTGAAAACTCCTGGGTGTTGCCCTGTGATGGGGGGATTAGTATCCCCAGTGTACACCTGATAAATCAAAAGGTCTGAAAGAAGAAGGAATTCCCTCAAGGTTATGTGTGTTGTAAGAGAGAAGTTACAGGGCTTCTCTGGTGCCTCAGTGGTAAAGATTCTGCCTGCCAATGCAGGAGACACGGGTTCGATCCCTGATCCGAGAAGATCCCAAGTGCAGCAAATTGAGCCCGTGTACCACAACTACTGAGTTCAGTCACTCAGTCGTGTCTGACTCTTTGCACACCCATGGACGGCAGCATGCCAGGCTTCCCTGTCCATCACCCACTCCTGGGGCTTACTCAAACTCATGTCCATCGAGTCGGTGATGCCATCCAACCATCTCATCCTCTGTCGTCTCCTTCTCCTCCTGCCTTCAGTCTTTCCCAGAGTCAGGGTCTTTTCCAACGAGTTGGCTCTTCACATCAAGTGGCCAAGTATTGGAGCTTCAGCTTCAGTGTCAGTCCTTCCAGTGAATATTCAGGACTGATTTCCTTTAGGATGGTCTGGTTTGATCTCCTTGCAGTG
>NW_011495042.1:4903987-4910414 GCF_000754665.1 Bison bison bison | reverse complement strand
CTGTCAGCAATCACATCCACACCTGGGCATTGTTTTTGCTTTAGCTCCGTTTCTTCATTCTTTCTAGAGTTATTTCTCCACTTTTCTCCAGTAGCATACTGGGCACCTACCGACTTGGGGAGTTCCTCTTTCAGTGTCCTATCTTTTTGCCTTTTCATACTGTTCATGGGGTTCTCAAGGCAAGAATACTGAAGTGGTTTGCCATTCCCTTCTCCAGTGGACCCCGTTTTGTCAGAACTCTCCACCGTGACCCGTCCATCTTCGGTGGCCCTACACCGCATGGCTCATAGTTTCATTGAGTTAGACAAGGCTGTGATCCATGTGATCAGTTTGGTTATCTTTCTGTGATTATGGTTCTCTATTAAAAAGAGGGAGAAGTTACATCTCTCTAGACTCTTGCTCCTCCACATATTGTCCCTGACCAGCTGCCTCAGAATCACCTGGGAGCCTGTTAGAAACACACAGTCTCAAACCCACCTCAGACCTGCTGGTCAGAGGTAGCATTTTACAGGACCCTGCAGTGAGTCTCAAGCACACCAAGGTTTGAGAGATGCTGCCCTAACTAACTGCATCCCTGCCCTCGGTCTCCTGTGCATTTCAGACTCTGTTGGCCACAGTAGGCAGCTTTTTGCTCTTTATTTCCTAAGTTTAAAAGTACTTTGGCTTCAAACCTGGCACTTCAGAGAAAATCCTAACTGTAAGTACCACGAATCAATATTTGCATATCATTTCCCCGACAGGCGGCCCAGTTTACTCAGGACTGAGGGAGCTTCTTGAGATACTGGACTTTCAGGACTAAAACTGGGGCAGTTCTGGGCAAACTGGGATGGCTGGTCACCGTATCCCTCTTCCCAGCCCCAACACAGGCACTTCCTTTCGCAGAGTAGTTCTCAGCCCTACATGCACCTTCAAATCACCTGGTGAGTTATGAGAAAGACAAATGCCCACTCACTAAACCAGATGAATTAAATCAGAACCTCTGGGGGTGGGTCTGGCCACTGATACATTAAAAAAATTTCCCCGCGTGATCTGAGTACACAGCCGGGGTCGAGAGCCACTATTCCTGCCTAAAGTCATTTTTTTGTTGTTCTTCTAAGGAGCACCTTTTTCCGGCTTCCCCGATGGCTCAGAGGCAAAGAATCTGCCTGCCAATGCAGGAGATGAAAGAGACACAGGTTCAATCCCTGGGTTGGGAAGATCTCCTGGAGAAGGAAATGGCAACCCACTCCAGTATTCTTGCCTGGAAAATTCCATGGACAGAGGAGCCTGTTGGGCTACAATCCACGGGGCTGCAAAAGATGGCTGGCCCAGCCAACACCATGGGGAGCTGAGCTGGCCAATCCACAGAACTGCAAGATTATAAATTGCTGCTGTTTTCAATTTTGCTGGGATTGCTATTCAGCCATAGATACAGCCTATTTGTGTCTATATGAGGCATTGCTATCTACTTGGGGTTCTCATACATACCACTGAAAACATAGGAATAGGGCAGGGGGCAGAGTACGGGCGGCCTTGAAGAGGCTGTACTGGAATCTACAAGACCGTGAGGGAATTGTTATGGGAGCCTGAGGAAAGGGGACCCAACTTATGTATTGACAGAAGAATTCAGTGTTCCCTGTAATAACAGAGAAAACAGAAAATATAGTTCATGGACTCGTTGCTCTGGCTGAGGAGATGTCAAGGCAGAATGCTGAAAAAACCAACTGGTCCATCTCAGCTGAGGGATGGAGACCGGATGAGACTGAGAAAGAGCTTTTCTGTATTCCTCTGGAATCTAGAGGAAATGCTTCTTATCTCAAACTTGGTAGGTTGGAAAATGAGACTGTTTCTTGTTTCCAACCTCTAGGCCCCCAAAAAATTCTCAAGGGAAATAAGAACCCGGGAGAGGGAAGGAACCTGGTGGCAAAGATCAAATCCCGGGTGCTGCCTGTGAGAGGTGGCCTTCAGGTCAAGATCAGATCCGAAATGCAGACATCAGACCCCTTCTTAAGACCTTAGATGCATTTCAGGGTACACAGATAGGGCCTCTTGGCCAGACAACATGCTTCTCGGGGTCTCAGAAGGTGTGTCCCTTAGCAACCTGCATGTGGACAACAGGGTCTCTGTTTTGGGAAGAAATGTTGGGAAAGCTGTGGCTTTTGCCTAACGGAGTAGATCATTTACTATATAGGAAATGCACAAAAGCTTTCATTTTACTAATTCGGACTGAGAGGAACAGAGATATTATATGTATACAGTTGTCCCTAAGGATCCATGGGGGATTCATTCTAGGACCCCCATGTATACCAAAAGCCACTGATACTCAAATCTCTTATATACGATGGCCAGTTATTTGTAGTGTTTGGGTTTTTTTTCAGATGTATTTTTTTATGTGGGCCATTTTTTTAGAAGTCTTTATTGAGTTGACTCACTGGAAAAGACTCTGATGCTGGGAGGGATTGGGGGCAGGAGGAGAAAGGGACGACAGAGGATGAGATGGCTGGATGGCATCACTGACTCCGATGGATGTGAGTTTGAGTGAACTCCAGGAGTTGGTGATGGACAGGGAGGCCTGGCGTGCTGCGATTCATGGGGTCGCAAAGAGTCAGACACGACTGAGCAACTGAACTGAACTGATTGAGTTTGGTAAATATTGCTTCAGTTTTATGTTTTGGGGTTTTGGCCCCGAGACATGTGGGATCTTAGCTACTCAATCAAGGATCAAACCTGCACCCCCTGAATTGGAGAGCGACGTCTTAACCTCAGGGCACACAGGAACCGTCCCAAGCTGAGTGAAGTATCAATAAAACCTGGATGCTTGGCAAGCCATTAGAGTCCTGGAGAAGGAACTGAACTGGGCCCTTTGGGATCTGCAAGTTCTGAGTTCCGTCTGCACAGACGCCACCTCCCTGACTTCCCAATGGCCTAATATTTGCATATAACCTACACATATCCTCCCATACAATTTAAATCCTCTCTGGATTGCTTATGATACCTAATAAAATGCAAATGTTATATAAATAGTTGTAAATACAACAGTAAATAGCTTTTAGTGTGTGGGGGGGTGTGCACCTCAATCCCTGGAATCTGTCTCTGATTTCTACAGTGATTGGACTGAACAGAACCAGGGACATCTGTTCTTCCAGCCTCAGCCACCCTCCAACCTCTTTCCCAGCTACAACCTTTGGCACCAATCTCTCAGCCATCCTCGGCCTCCAGGACCAGCCAGCGCCAAGCTCTGATCTTAGCTCCTTATTGCAGATCAATGGAGCTCCCGCATTCCTCAGAATTACTCCACTGTGGTGGAGGCCACCATCAGCCGCCCCGTCAACATGCATCTTCGGGCCTTCCACACCCACATCTCTCTGGGCGTCTATTTCCACCAGTGACCACATGGCTCCGGAGAGCATGGACCACTTCTTCGGCGAGTTGGAGGAAGAGAAATATGATGCTGCAGAGTGTCTTTTGCAGATGCACGTGGCTGCTGCCCACACTTTCAGGATACACAGGAGCCGTCCCAAGATGAGTGAGGTATAGATAAAACCTGGATGCTCGGCAAGCCATTAGGGTCCTGGAGAAGAACCTGAACTGGGCCCTTTGGGATCTGCAAGTTCTGAGTTCTGTCTGCACAGATGCCACCTCCGTGACTTTCTGGAGAGCCTCTTCCTGGATGAGGAGGTGAAAATCATCAAGAAGAAGGGCGACCACCTGCCTAACTTCTGCAAGGATCACCCTCCAGAACAACTGGGAGCCTCTTGGGCGAACTCCTGGTATCACGGCTTCTGCCTGCAGCCACTAGGCAGCTTTTTAACTGCCCTGGCGCCCTCTCCCACCCTGGTGCCCTCTCCCAAACCGCGGGCCAAATGGAAACAAGAAAGCTTTTCGCAGGGAAAAAAAATGTCGCTGGAATGCGACAAATTCAGGTTTTGCTTTTTGAAACTTCCTGGAATTTTCTTCCCAAATATTTTCGACCCACGGATGGTTGAATCTGTGTATGGAGAGCCAACTGTATGTAAAATAAAAATACATACTGTGTGTATGCATATGTATATAGACACGCATTATATGTAATTTTATGGGTGAAGAAGCTCAAAGGGTTGAAAAAATGATTAAAATTTTAAAAAGAAACATCATAAAACAGCTTGGCCTTTGTGACTCCCAAGTGCCTAAGGGCAGCAATCAGGCAAACATGAACCGTTTCTTAAGGAAAAGAAGGATGACTCAGAGGGTGGAGCCAAGTAGAACCATTCCCAAGGAGCAGACCTGGGCCCCAGTCAACACTCATTCCTCAGCTCTGGAGCATGGAGAACTGCACCCAGCAGAATTTCAGAATTGCGATGGACCTGTGCCTGCGCTGCCTCTGCTTCTGAATGGAGTATATATTGTGGTGCTGCAGTTCCTGTCTCACTTATATGCCAGGTACAGGGGGCAGGTGACTTCTCTCTAGTCCCCAGGCCTTCAGATCAAGAGGAGCCTGGCCCAAGTGCCTCATCAACAACTGGTTGAGAAGCCAGACTTCTGCCCTGCCCTTGGGGCTGAAATCGGGTGAGAATCTGGGGATCAGGGGAAGTGGGGGAAAACATTCACTTTGCACAAGAGGGGGAGCTTGGAGACGGGGTAGGAGATTGTCTCCAAAGAGGCGAGGCTCCAAAGATGGCCCCATAGGAATCATGGTGCCTGGCGTGCATACCTTGCGCAGTCCCCGCCAGTGTCATATTTGGGCTGGTCCAGGGACCTGCTGTAACCAACAGAGGCACCGGGGTGACGCAGCGCCAGCTCAGTGCTCACAGTTCAAGGGGCCTAGGCAGTTTCAGCTTCCGCAGTTTGAGAAGCCCTGAACTACCATGTGAGAAGTCTGACTCCCTTGTACCGGAAAGACCGCGGGAGAGAAAGGGCTCGTGGAGAAGGAGAGGCCCCGAAACGACTTGCAAAGAGAGCTTCAGGCTTCCCTGTGTCGCTGTAGCCAAACTTCTGGCCATCCTCACCAAGCGCCAGGAGACACGAGAGTCCCCAGCGGCCTACCATGGCATGACATCAGATGGAGCAGAAGGGACCCCAGGTGAGCCCAGCCAACCCAAGGCATCATGAGAGAGAATAAAATGGTAGCATTCTTAAGCCTCTATATCGTGAGGTAACTTGTTATGCAGCAGTGACTAAAGTCCAATCTGAAAGTGAAGAACAGGCAAGCCCACTCAAGGTGCCCATATAATCAGCTTCCGGAGGCAGAGAAGCGGGAGAGTGGATGTGGAAGAGACAGAGGGCAGAGTAAGATGGAAACAGGGCCAAGGGCTACTCCCGGAGGAACCCCAACAGTTCACAGTAGAGCCTTTGCAGGAGGTCGAGCCTGCAGAGGGGACAGAGAAGGGGCAGCCGGAGAGGCAGAGAACACTAGGTCTGTGCACTGTCGGGGAAGCCAAGAGCAGAAGGTGATGGGAGGAGGGAACAGTCCACCAACTCTCACACTGCTCGGATGTCAGGTGAGAGAGGACGAAAGATTCGTCAAGGCTGCTGGCCCTCAGGAAGGCTATTTAAAGTTCTCCTTGGGGCCTCCCCAGTGGCTCCGTGCTAAAGAATCCGGCTGCCAATGCAGGAGACATGGGTTTGATCCCTGATCCGGGGAGATCTCACATGCTGTGGGGCAACAAAGCCCGTGCGGGACAACGACTGAGTCTGCGCTCTAGAGCCAGGGAGCCACAACTGCTGAAGCCCGTGCGCTGACAGCTCGCGCTCCGCAACCAGAGAAGCCCCCACAGCGAGAGGCCTTTGCCCCACAGCTAGAGAGCAGCCCCTGCTCACGGCAACTAGAGAAAGCCCGTGCAGCCCCGAAGACCCAGCACGGCCAACAATAAATAAATACATAAAATTATTTGTAAAACGTTCTCCTTGGGCTTAGTCCTGTACTTCTTCCCTTCGTGGGCAGTGTTAAAAGAACGGGTCTGTGAAAGCAGACCTGGCAAAGGGCCCGGGATTGTTCCCAAACAGTGAACATCCGAACGGCCGGCAAACCCGTGAAGACGCGCTCAGCCCCGTTAGTCATCAGGGACATGCAAATTCAAACCACAATGAAATTCCATTTCACACCCACCCGACTGGCTATAAATAAAAAGCCAAACAATACCAGGATTTGGCAAGGGTGCTGAACAAACGGAACTCTCGGGCGTTGCTGGCAGGAATGTAAGTTGGTACGACCATCTTGGCATCTTGGTTTGATATTAACTGGTGTGGCTGAGGATGTGCACGGTGTGTTGGGACAGGTTCCCCAGGAAACAGACTCTGAGGAGGATTGCATGCGGGAGCTTTACTGAAAAGTGCTGTCAGCAACACCACCTGCGAGGGAGTAGGAGAGACCTCCAGAGCTGTCCTGAATTGACAGGGTGGGGGTTTGAGCCCTGGTACCCTTGATTTGGGGCTTCCCTGGCGGCTCGGTGGTGAAGAATCCACCTGCAGT
>NW_011495042.1:4903126-4903887 GCF_000754665.1 Bison bison bison | reverse complement strand
AAGGAGAGGTCCTAACCTTGGATAAGACAGCCCCATCATAGAGGGCAAGATTCCTGGCAGCTGGCGCCTCAGCCCTGCAGGAGACCTGGATGCACACCACACCATTCGCTGCAGTTCCGTACCATCTGGACCTTCTCCTTCATAAAATAAGTTAACACTATCCCAGACCATCTCTTCCAGGATTCTGACCCATTTGTTTTTCTGGGGAAACTTTCAGTTAGTGGAATTAGCTACAGCTCTCACGCTCCAGCTAGTATATCATTATCTTCCTCCTAGTACCCATTCTAGATGGCCCCCCCCACAACCCTCAGCTGGCTCCTCTGCTGGTCTAGGTGGCTTACCTAACCAGACAGCCCAGACCTTCACCCCTGAGAGGTCTGAGACCCTGGTCACCACACTCATCTTGGTTATGGTTGCTGCATCTATCTATTTACCATCAAAATTGGTCAAAGAAGAACCAAGCAACAGTCAAGAGGATCATCTGGACCATCGAGTGTACTCTTCTCTGTCCTGTCATATAACAGCAGCCCTGTCTCTTCCTGACGTCATGATCAATACACCTGCCGGGGCGCTTTCCTAGCAGCTCAGTGGTAAAGAATCCGCCTGCCAATGTAGGAGACGTGGGTGCAATCCCTAGTCTGGGAAGATCCCACGTGCCCCGGGGCAACTAAGCCCATGTACCACAACTATTGAGCCCACTACTGAAGTCCACATGCCCTAGAGCTTGTGTTTTGCAACAAAAGAAGCCACTGCAATGAGAC
>NW_011495042.1:4871111-4902763 GCF_000754665.1 Bison bison bison | reverse complement strand
TTTTTTTTTTTAAATAAGAACCAAGAAACGCTCACAAGCATCGCCTGGAAGGTTGAATGCATTCTTCTCTGTCCGATGGTATTACAGCAGTCTGGTCTCCTCTTGATGTTTATTCATCTGCCTGGAGGTTGACTTCTCTTCCTGCTTGCTGGTCTCTTGGCATAAGGAACCTGAAGCAATCAGGTAGCGACTAGAGCTGAAAGTTTAGTGGGATTCTTGTGTATCCTGGTGGAACCATCCCCCTGCTGGGAGCCCAGACCTTGAGACCCACAAAGCCTAGGGTGGTGGGGATGGGAAGTCAAGATTCTCCCCATGGCTCACTCGGAGTACGGGGACGGGAGTCACTCTTAACTTTACCTACTGACACCCCAGCTCTGCTATTTCTGCGTATTGTAGGCAGCACCCATTCATGGTTTCGGTTTAAGATGAATCCTGAAAGAGGAAAATGATTTTTTCCCCAAGTGGGTCCCTGAGTTGCATCTCTTTTTCCTGCTAAAGTGTTTTAGTTTTGACCTATCAAACATTTTTAATATAACAATTCTTGAATATACCAAGTTCCATCCCAACAGCATCTACGGAGTGGGGTAGGGATGGGGCTATGAAGGGAAAGGTCAGGTTTTTAGGTTCCTGACTGCTTCCTTCACCTCTGTTGCTTGTGAGAACATGGTCTTTGCAGAGGACAAGGCAGTTCAGCCAGAGGCCAGGGGCTGCACAGCCCACTGTAAGGCGGCCCCTCCAACATGACATCATTGCCACTTCTCGGGAAAGCCAGATCTGCTTAGGAGACAAGAGGGAAGTGGTTGTTACTGAGAAATAGCTCATCATTCTTCAGTGTTCTGCTGACCATGCCTTTGGGGCATAGGATAGAGTTTCCTAGAGACTGCTGGATTGAAAAGAGCTACAAATCCACCTGGGAGAAGAACAGAAACTGAGTGTGAGCCTACCTCCTGCCGGGATGTCTTGCTGATGACTCTGGAAAGCTAGCATCGTGGTCCACTGGATGTTTGGAAGGGGAAGGGATGACAGAGGCTTTGGCCCAGGAGGGCTGCAGCCTTGCCAGGTATTGACCAAGAAAGCCTCCAGGCAGGCCGGGGAGGTCTGTGGGAAGCAGCTTTTGGCAAATGGTCCTCAAGGGAGCCCGGTGGTACATTAGCTTTCAGGCAGAATTTATTGCGTGTGTGGAAGAGAGAAAAGATACAAGTCAGAAAGTATTCAAGAACTAAAGTATCTCCTTCTTGGGGCTTCCCAGGAGGCACTAGTGGTAAAGAACCCACCTCCCAAAGCAGGAGATGCCGGGGACACGGGTTCGATCCCTGGGTCGGGAAGATCCCCTGGAGGGGGGCATGGCAACCCACTGCAGTATTCTTGCCTGGAGAATCACATGGACATAGGAGCCTGGTGGGCGACAGTCCATGGGGTCACAAAGAGTCGGACACGACTGTAGCGACTTAGCACGCATGCACCTCCTTCTTACAGGTCTGTGGGGGTGGAAATGAGATAATACTTCTGGGTTTGGGAGAGAGACCCAAAACCTGTTATCTTTCGGGGGCCTGGTTTAATGGTTTGGATGTACATTTTAGCCCTCAAATCCTTATAAGTCCAAAAGTGAAAGTCGCTCAGTCAGGTCCGACTCTTTGCTACCCCATGGACTATACAGTCCACAGAATTCTCCAGCCCAAGATACTGGAGTGGGTAGCCTTTTCCTTCTCCAGGGGATCTTGCCAACCCAGGGATCGAACCCAGGTCTCCCTCATTGCAGGCAGATTCTTTACCAGCTGAGCCACAGGGACACCCAAAGCCTCCCCCAACCCAGGAGTTCCTGGGCAATGTGGTGTGTGGTAATTCCAGTGGGTCCCATGGTCATATGTCTAGGGCTGCACCTTCTTTGCTGTGAAATGAATCCCTTGGTCCAATGTGATGTTTTCTGAGACCTAATGTCAGTGGATCAAACACTCTGCGAATCTTTAGACTGGCTGAGAACCTGTAACCAGGAAAGCTAACCCCATGGTCCAAGTATGTGTCAGTCCCAGTCAACACAAATGCTCCTGAGTAGAAGATGTGCACTGTGATCAACTTGGCACCGAGTGACTGGCGGTGAGTTCCTTGAAGAATGGTGCCATGTTGGCAGCTCCACATTCATCTTTGTTGCTGGAAAATTGGACATTCAGCAGTGGCAGTAACCAGATCATCCCTCTTTTTAATATTTATCTGTATATTTGGTTTTGTTGGGTCTTAGTTGCGTCATGTGGGATCTCTTGTTGCGGTGCACGGACTCTCTAGTGGCGTGTGGACTTCCTTGCCCTGTAGCACGTGGGATTTCATTTCCCCAACCAGGGACTGAACCCAAATCATCTGCATTGTGAGATGGATTATTAACCAATGGACCCCCGGGGAAGTCCCCAAATCATTCTCAGTGAATGCAAAGCCTCTCTCCTGCCACGTAAGCTTCATACTGTGCCAAAGCTGAGGAGATCAGTGCCAGAAGCTGACTGCTGACTTAGCTGAGTTGCCCTTTCTGCTTGGTTGCCTAGTACCTCTTCAATGATGAATGCTTTCCGCGGACACTGATTTGTGGCACAAAGACCTTCCCTCCCTGTGTCCACTCCTGTGGGTCCACACACGTCCAGCTTTCCAGACCTCCTTGTTCCCAATCTTTAGTGTTTATCCTTCCTGTTTTTCCCACTGCCCGTAAGTCTGTATTTCTTACCTCGGGCAGCTTCTCTTACCCACAGAGTGGATGCGATGCCCACGTGATCTGCTCAAAGCCCTGCCCACTGGGAAGATTCCACCTCATTTATCATCTGTGAGGGTCACTGCGGAATGAGGTTGCTTTGTGGCTAGCCTCTATCTTCAGCTTCTACCCACACACCAAACGGATCCATCTGTGGATCAAGCTTGGCCCTTTCTCTCCTCATCAGGCGGCCACAGGGGGGCCCCATGCGGCCACAGGTGTGAGATGAAGGGGACACGTGGGTGCAGCACTGGTGGGTGACATGTGGGCTTGGCCCCCTGCCTGGGCAGCTTACGTGTGCCTTCTGCCCTAATTGTGCCCATCCCAGACTCGCCATCTGGCTTCAGATTGTCACGCCCTCTGACCTCATGCCATAGGAGGTCTGACAGATGCCAGCGTGAGATGCTGTGTGGGTCTCCCAGGTGGCACAGTGGTAAAGAGTCTGCCTGCCAATGCAGGAGATGCCAGAGACATGGGTTTGATCCCTGGGTCAGGAAGATCCCCTGGAGGTGGGAAATGGCAACCCACTCCAGTATTCTTGTCTGGGATATCCCATAGACAGAGGAGCCTGGCGGGCTACAGTCCATGGGGTCGCAAAGAGTCAGACACGACTGAGCATGCATGCAGGAGGGGCTGGGTGGGCTTCACTTCACCCTCTCTGCCAGGAGGACTTTCTCAGAGGGTGCTAATTCTCGGCTACAGAGTGAACGGCCTTGCTCCAGAACTCTGGGGAGCTGGGTGATGATCCTGTGGGGGCTGGCCATAAACCTGTGGCATCTTTTCCCTCTCATAGCACAGGTTCTCCAAGGTCATATGGCCAAGAGGCAGAACTGCTATGCAGGACAGCCTGAGGCTTCCATGGGGCTCTTCTCTGCCCAGGACCTGCTCAAAATTGGAAGCCTTCCACATCTCTCAGGAAATAGCTTGGATAAGAATTCCTAAGTATCAGATATGCGGGCTCCAGCCTGCAGAGGTCCACTGGGTGCTGAGCTTCCTTCTGAATGGTGGGAGGTACAAGATGCAATCAGATGTCCTTTACCTTGGAAGGGTGATCCCGGCATGCCCCAGACCACCTGAACACCCCCAAACCATTGATGTAGTGAGCCCCTGAAACCTACTAGGGTCAACTGACCATCTTCCAGAGTCCTTGTATTCTTGTAGGGTTTATTTCCTACCCTCTGGGACCACATCTTGCTCGTCGAGTCCTATTCACACTATGTCACCAATAGAGTGGAACAGTGTGCTGTTTTTGCAGTGTCCAGATGGTCCAGTCCCTTCAGACTGTTATGACAGAGGGCGGGAGAGTTAACAGAGCTTGAGCTGGATGGTCAACGTGTATTGTTGTCTGCCCCACATGAAAGTGAACTGTTTCTGGTCCTTCTTCCTGTTAGGGATGGGAAAGAATGCATAAGCTAGATCACGGGCTGGATACCATGAACTTGAAGCTGTGCTCCGCTCTGCAGCAGAGCTACCACATCCAAGGTGGCAACTGCAGTTGGGGCTGTTATGCAGCTGGGTTTGCAGGAATTCAGTGTCAGGCTCCAGGAACCCCTGGATTTTGCATGGGTTCGATTCCTGAATTAAAAGGGGGGTGGATGGGGACTTCCCTCGTGGTCCAGCAGCGAGGACTCCACGCTCCCAATGCAAGATGCCTAGGATCAATCCCTGGCCAAGGAACCAGGTCCCACGTGCCACAGTGAAAGGTTCACACGCCTCAACTAAAAGAAGCCGCAGCAAAGATCCAAGAGCCCGTGTGCTGCAACTAAGACCTGGCACAGCCAAATAAATGTGAATATTTTTAAAAGGGGGGGACAGGTGGGGACCTCTACCCCCTGAATCCTTTAGCTCTTACATAGAGATCTCTGAGGAAAGTATTCTTAGACCCATTTGGCAGATGAGGAAACTGAAGCTTAAAGTAAAAAAAAGAAAAGATAGTTTACTTATTATAAAACCTTATGCTTTGTCAAACCAAAGTATTTGCACTTCACCACTAAGCTACCCAATCAACTGTTGTAATTAGAGCTCATTCAGGAAAGGGAAAAACAAGATGTCACTGAATTTCTACATGTCCACGCACGTCTATCATGCTTTCTGTTAGAAGTTTTCCCAACAAGTCTAACTTTGGAATCAGAGTGGGGCCAATTCTAGCTAATTTCTTAAAAGTAGAAACTCAAACTCAGTTGAGAAAGTTTTGGTAGCTTTTATTCCTGGCAGCCTTCGGATCAGGTTTATTTCCTAAGCTAGATGCCAGGATGTTTCCTCATTTGATTTTTCCAGGAGCGTGATGGAAAAAAAAAAAAAGAGAGAGAGTTGCCACCCCAAATTAAAATATTCCCTTCCATGTGGAACAACGCAGCATGAGCCTGCCCAGAGCCAACACTGACTCTTTTGTGCAAATGGTGAAGCAGCCCTAAGAGGGTTCAGCTACCCTCTGTGTCTTCATACCCAAGTCATCTCCCAGGCTCATGGGTCTCAGTTTCCTCATCTGTACAATGGGAATAGTAATCATCTCTAGCCCACATGATCAGTGCCTCTTGTTTATCTCTGAGTCTCTAAAATACCTGGCACAAAATATCATTCCGTGACTATGTGCTGAATGAATAAAGTTTACAGATTAAATGAAATGGCACATTGTCACAGCACAAGACAAACATTAGATTCTATGGTGGCAGTTTGACAAGGTATATTAAAAGCATGGAAAACACTCAGGTGTTTTTTTTTTGGCCTTACAGCATGGCTTGTGGAATCTTAGTTCCTCAACCAGGGATTGAACCTGCCATCTCGGCAATTAAAGCATAGAGTCCTCACAGACTTAGAGAACGAACTTATGGTTGCTGGGGCAAGGATCGGGGTAAGGAATAGTTAGTTAGGGAGTTTGGGATGGACATGTACACACTGCTACATGTAAAATGGATAACCAGCAAGGACCTACTGTATAGCACAGGGATAACAATCTGCTTATTGTTGTGGCAGCCTGGATGGGAGAGGAGTTTGGGGCCTGGAAAATCCCATGGACGGAGGAGCCTGGTGGGCTGCAGTCCATGGGTTCGCTAGAGTTGGACACGACTGAGCGACTTCACTTTCACTTTTCACTTTCATGCGTTGGAGAAGGAAATGGCAACCCACTCCAGTGTTTTTTCCTGAGAATCCCAGGGACAGGGGAGCCTGGTGGGCTGCCGTCTATGGGGTCGCACATAGTCGGACACGACTGAAGCGACTTAGCAGCAGCAGCAGCAGACACGTGTGTCTGTATGGCTGAGTTGCTTTGCTGTTGACCTGAAATTATTACAACATTGTTAATCAGCTATACCGCAATACAAAATACAAAGTCAAAAAAAAAAAAGCACAGAGCCCTAACCACTGGACCTCCAGGGAATCCCCCACACAGGTCTTCAGACCCAACGATTCCACTTCTGGAGCTGGAAACTTAAGTCTATAATTTTAATAACATGAATTCATAATGATGACAATCTTAATTAATCAGATAATTAATAACTAAGGATACTTCAGAGATTAAACCACAAGAATGCTCCTGGAAAAACAACCTAAATAGCCATCATTTTTTGGTGAGGTATCTGGACTTGTGACACATAGAAAGATTTGGTAAGGCTACGCACTGAGGCAGTGGTCCTCAAACCTGGTAACTTTGCAAACTTGGTAAAAACGTAAATTCTTGAGCTCCACCCCTCACCTACTGGGTCAGAAATTCCCCACGGGGCTCAGCAAACTGGGTTTTAGCAAGCCCTCCACGTGACACCAATGCACGTTCAGATTTAAGAACCACCGTTCTAAAGGGTTACTAGAGGTTGCTTTTTGTGAGTGTATTTCAGTGTTATATTTTCTGACTTTCCTGGAGTACGTCAGCATGATATTGCTAAGTGATATGACAAAAATACTCCACTAAAAAAATGAAGAAAAAGAAAAATTAGATTCTGAGTGGAAGTGAAAGGGGAGAAAAAAGTTATGAAGAAGCATGGGGGGATGGATTAGGAGTTGGGGATTAGCAGATGCAAACTATTACATATAGAATGGACAAATAACAAGGTCTGACCACATAGCACAGGAACTATATTCAATATCCTGTGATAAGCCATAATGGAAACAATATAAAAACTGTGTGTGTGTATACATATATATAAATAACCGAATCAGTCTGCTGTACAGCAGAAACACCACCTTGTAAACCAACTATATTTCAGTAAAATATATTTTAGGAAAAAAAAAGAATTCCCACCTCCCTAATTTTCTTTTCTTTCCCCCACTTTACTTCTACCCCATATCAATGGGATATAGTGTAGTTATGAACTTAACTAGTGTCCAGGCCATTGGAAAAGACTCTGATGCTGGGAGGGATTGGGGCAGGAGGAGAAGGGGACGACAGAGGATGAGATGGCTGGATGGCATCACTGACTCGATGGACGTGAGTCTGAGTGAACTCCGGGAGTTGGTGATGGACAGGGAGGCCTGGCGTGCTGAAACTCATGGGGTCGCAAAGAGTCGGACACAACTGAGCGACTGAACTGAACTGAACTGAGTGTCCAGGCCATTTTGTAGCTTTTTTTTTTTAATTTAATATTACACAGCAGCATTCCCCATGATGCCACAGGCTTCAGAATTATTAAAAAAAACAGAGGCATTAATGTCACTTAATTATGATGGTTCCCTTGGCAATCTAACTTCCTCTGTGTTTTCAATGTTTTGCTGCCATGAATATCTGCACATATACTTTTCCCCAAATTTCAAATGATGTTATTCAGAGAGGTTCTCTGAAGTGGGGTTGCAGGATCCAAGGGTAGAAACATTTTTATGGCTCCTGCTAGGTGTTGCCAGGCTGCACTTCCAAAGAGCAGCTACTGGTTTCCACTGCCACTAAGTACTGGAAAGACTGCCAGTTTCCAAACAACCTCCCCAGTGTGAGGGATTATGATTTAAAATAGCTTTGCTAATCTGATGGAGAAAATAAGTTATATTCCTGCTGTTTTAATTTTCATTTCTTTATTAGAAACAACGGCCTCTCCCCTTTCAAAACAAATAGTAAATGCTCTTTTGTAAATGGAGATGGGAGGAAAGCTCTGGACTTCTCACCATTTAACATCTTGGGGCTTGAGTTTCTTCATCTACAAAATGGAGTGATACCAGAGTGACTGGGAAATCAAGTGAAACAAAGTATGGGAAAGCGCTTTTTAACAATGTATTCTGCTGTACGGGAAAAGACCTCAATGCTGGGAAAGATTGAGGGCAGGAGGAGAAGGGGGCGACAAAGGATGAGCTGGTTGGATGGCATCACCAAGTCAATAAACACGAGTTTGAGCAAGCTTCGGGAGACACTGAAGGACAGGGAAGCCTGGTGCGCTGCAGTCTATGGGGCTGCAAAGAGTTGGACACGATTGATCGACTGAACAACAACTCAGCTTCAAACGTACCTGTTACTAATTTATTTTAAAACGTTCTGTTTTGTCAACAATCCAAGAAAACCTCCAACAACGGTCTAAATCTTTAAAGTCTTCTTTTTTGTGCATCGAAGGCTGTGGACAAAGACCTTTCTTAATTTTTTCCGCTTTTTTTTTTTTTTTGAGGGAAACAGTATAACGTTCTCGGAGTTTTCCGGAGAAGGACCCCCTTGACTGTAGCAGAAAAAAGCGCAGCAACGCGAAGGCACAGCCTCCCCAGCTCAGCAAACCCTACTTTGCCTTTGGAAGAAGAGCCCTTCTCATCTTAGAACCAACAGAGACGCTCCAGGTGCCAGAAGCTCACTTAGGGCCCACCTGGCAGGTGTAGGAACCAGAATGCACTGCTTTTACCCAACTCTCAGGAGAAGACCGGCTCGCTGTGTTTCTCCGTTGCCAGGAAACCTCGCTTTCCCTAGGCTCGCCGATTATGGCGCCCTCTTGCGTTCATGCCCTGTAATAGCACTTTCAGTTGAGAAAAGAACAAAGACTACTTTTTTGTTATTTTTAATACTTGTTTTCAGTAATTTTTTATTGTGAAATATAATATGCAGAAAAGTATCCAAGATATACTCACAGCTTGAGGAAGTGTAACCTCCACCTCGGTAAATAAACAGCATTAACAGCACCTGGGACACATTAAAATAACCCTTCCCCCGTCACACGCCTCTCTACAGATAAAAACCCCTTCCAATGCTTAGGTAATCCCTTTTTCACTTTCCCTCATGGTTTTACTACTGGGCTTCCCTGGTGGCTCAGACGGTAAGGAATCTGCCCTCAATTCGGGAGACCTGGGTTTGATCCCTGTGTTGCGAAGATCCCCTGGAGAAGGGAACAGCTACCCACTCCAGTATTCTGGCCTGGAGAATTCCATGGACAGGAACCTGGCAAGCTACAGTCCATGGGATCATAGAGCTGGACAGGACTCAGCGACTTTCACTTTCAGGGTTCTATTACCTGTACATGTACCCGAAACAACAGAGCTCTGGTTTATCTGTCTGGGGACTTTACCGAAATAAAATCACATGGTTTTACTCAATATTATGTTTGTAAGCTTTCATCTGTGTGTTGCACACAGCAGACGTGCATTCATTCTCCTTGCTGGGTAACATTCTACTGTGTGACTGCGCTCCCGTTTATCTGTTCTCCTGTTGATGGACAATGGGCTGTTTCTAGCCTGGGACTATTTTGAACAGCGCTGCTGTGAACAGGTTATACATCTCAGAGGGAAACTGCCAGGCAACCAATGCGCATCTCTGACTTTATTAAGGATTCGCTCAGTCGTGTCCGACTCTTTGTGACCCTGTGGACTGTAGCCCACCAGGCTCCTCCATCCATGGGATTCTCCAGGCAAGAGTACTGGAGTGGGTTGCCATTTCCTTCTCTGGGTGACTTTATTTAGATAATGCTAAACAATTTCCTGAAGTTGTTGAACAAATAAGTGTACATTCCCACCTGGCATCAGATGTCTGTTCCCGGTGTTCCACAGGGCTACAGTTGATATTGTCAGATGAACTTTTCCAGTCTGATGAATGTGTAGTGGTATCTCATTGTCATTTTAATTTGTACTTCCTGATAATTAATGAGCTCAAGCACATTTACGTGTGTTTATTGGCCAATTGGATTTCTTCTTATTTGGAGTCTCATCAGATTTTTTAATCCATTTTCTTTTGGGTTGCCTGTGTTTGTAGCAGAAACCTGTAGTTCCTGCAACTGGCCAGCTATTATCTCAGATAAACACATTTTTAATAAACTGTTTATGTTGACATAATTTCAGACTTAAAGAAAAGTTGCTAATATAGAACCAAACACTCCTAGATCCCTTTCACCAGATTTCCAAATGTTAACATATTACCACATTTATTTTATCCTTCTCTCAAAAAAAAATCCCAAGGACAGAGGAGGCTGGCAGGCTACAGTCCAAAGTGTTGCAAAGAGTCGGACATGGCTGAGTGACTAAGCACTAGTCTCTAGTAAATAAGTTTTCTGCTTTTTGAAAGCAGACTGCAGACATGATGCCTTGTTACCCTAAATCCTCAGTCCTTGTTTGCTAAAAACCTATGTAACTGCAGTACAATGATCAAAACCAGGAAACAAATACCAATGTGTTAATAGTGTCTTACTAGTGACACATTAATAACGTTTTATCTACAGACCTTACTCAGATTTTGCCAATGGTCCCAATCATGTCCTCTGCAACTGAAGAAAATTCAAAATTGTGTTTACATTCATTTATGATGTCTCTTTAGCCTCCATTAGTCTGTAACAATTCCTCTGTCTTTGTTTGTATGACACTGATACTTTTGAAGAGTCTGGATCCGTTGTTTTGTAAAATGTCCCTTGATCTGGGCTTATTAGATATTTCTTCATGATCAAATTCAGCCTGTGGAACATCACAGAAGTGACACTGGGTTCCAAAGCATCTTTTATTTTTATGTTATTTCTTCTTAAGACTGGAATAGCACAAGCTTCCTTTAATGGCCAAAGAATGGAGAAGTAGGAACTTAGTTCACAAACTTCTTCCAAAGCATCATTTTAAATCCCAAAACCGGGGCTTCGTTGGTGGCTCAGTGGTTAAACACAACAAAAATCTGCCTGTCAATGCAGGAGACACGGGTTCAATCTCTGGGGCTTTCCAAGGGCTCCAGCTTGCAGACTGCACATCAAGGGACTTCACCACCCCCATAATCACATGAACCAATTCTTTTATAATAAATAAAGGTATTTGAGTATCTCCTACTGGTTCTGTTTCTCCGGAGAACTCTGGCTAATATATCAGCATAGATCTCTGTCTCAACGATCTGCTGCAGTGTAACAAACCATTGCAAATTTGGCAGCTTAAAACACAACAATTTATTGTGTTCATGGTTTTTCAAGATGGTCTGAGCTGCACTGGGTGATTCTTCTGCTTCATATGGCATCTGCTGTGGCTGGAAAGTCCGAGATGCTTTTTCACTTGCCTGTCTGGTGCCTCAGCTGGAGTGGCTGCCAAACTTGGGACTGGTCAGACCTCTCTCTGCCTGGCTTCCCAGCACAGCCAGCTTGGGCTTTCTCACTGCAAAGGGGGTTTAAGACAGTCAGATTTCTTACCCGGAGCCTGAATTCCAGGAAGAAAAGCAGAAGCTGCCAGGCCTCTTAAAGATTTGGCCTGGGATAGTCGCTTATCACTTGTGTTACATTCTGTTGGTCAAGATAAGTCACAATTGCAGCTGAGAGTCAGGGGTTGAGGACATAGGCACCGCCGCCGACCCCGTGGTGGGGGGGGTAGCACATGGAAGGGAGAGGTGGTTGGGGTCCCTCTGGGGAGACTCGCCACCCAGTGACTGTGGGTTCTGTTGAGTGCTGAGCCTGGATTAGTCGGTGTACAGCCTCGACTGCTGTGTCAGAGAGACCCAGAAAAGGAAAAAAGATCCCAGGGAACAACTAGTGTCTCTGCCAGTCCTGAGCCAGCCGCGAGGATGTGCCAACTGGCTAAAGCCTCTCAGAACCCACCGCCAGAGCAAGTGGGGGATCAGGACCCACGCCCAGAATCCATTAAGTGCAGGTGTTTTAGTGGGGAGGCTTGAGGTGCACAGAGCATGAGATAGTTACATGGTGTCATCGTATGAGTTTGAGCGAACTCTAGGAGATAGTGAAGGACAGGGAAGCCTGGCGTGCTGCAGCCCGTGGGATCAAAGAGAGTCGGACACGACTGAGCGACTGAACAACATACCACGAAAAAGCGGCACCTCCTTGTGGTTTTTATTTTCTTCCTTTCCTTGATGACTAATGATATATATGTGTGTGTGTGTGTGTGTAACATAAAATTTACCACTTAACCATTTTAAGTGTATAATTCAGCAGCATTTGTAAATTCACAGTGTCCTATAACCATCACCACTATCCATTTCCAGAACTTTCTCATCACTCTAAACAAACTCTGTCCCCATTACGCAATTACCTCCTCTCTCACCTTCTCCCAGCCTCTGGTAACTTCTATTTATACTTTTTGTCTCTATGAATTTGCCTACTCTAGTGTCTCCTATAAGGAGATCTCATATCTCAGACAATATTTGTCCTGTTCTGACTGGTTTATTTCACTTGACATGGTGTCCTTAGCATCCTTCCATGCTGTAGCAGATGTCAGAATTTCATTCCCTTCTGTGGCTGAACGATACTCCATTGAGTGTGCAGAGTACTCTTTGTTTATTCCCACTAGCAGTGCACAAGGGTTTCAGTTTCTCCATAGCCTCACCAGTACTTGTTATTTTCCTTTTTTTTTTTTTTACGTAATAGCCATTCTAAGAGGTGCGAAGTGGTATCTCATTGTGGTTTTGATTTTTGTTTCCCTAATGACTAACAATATTGAGCAAAGCAAACTATCCTCCCCAAAGTGAATGAGCTTCATCCGATGCACCAAAAACCTGCTTTCTTGTACTTGCTGGCCATTTAAAAAATATCTTCTTTGGAGAAACATCCTTTCGATTCTGTTGTCTTTTTCTCTGTTTCATGTTTGAATTGGGTGGTTTGTTTTGCTGTTGTTGAGTTGTAAGAGTTTGTTTGTTTTTAATATATTCTGGATGTTAAACCCTTACTGGATGTATGACTTGCAAAAAATTTCTGTCCTTCTATGGGTTTTCTTTTCAGCTTTTAAAAAACAGTTATTGAGCTGTGTCAGGTCTTAGCTGTGATTTTTGCCGCATCACGGGAGATCTCTCCTTGCGGAGCACTGACCATATAGTTGCACCGCATGAACTTGGGTGCCCTGAGTCACGTGGGATCTTTGTTCCCCCACCAGATATCAAACCCATGTCCTCTGCATTGAAAGGCAGGTACTTAACCACTGGACCACCAGGGAAGTTCCTGTCTTTTTATTCCTGAGAGTTTCCTCTGATGCACGAAAGAGAGCAAGTTTATTCTTCAAAGGAAAATTCAGTGACAGAAAAACTACCATGCAAATAGCAAAAATACTGGCTACAACCAAGTGGCCCAAAGTGGAGTTCCGGGGTCACTCTAGACTAACTTTCTCCCTTCATTCATTCATTCAGAAAGTGACTCATTCATTGATTTTGAACAGACTCGGAGCCTAGCTGGGGAGACCAGTATGGACACAGAGGACTGCCCGGCTTTGTGTAAAGAACTCCAGCCCTGGGGAAAGGCGGTGAGGGTGGGGCAGAGAGGAGGGGCTGCGGGTGGGTGCACACTTCCAGCCATCCTGTGGACTAGACCTTAATGTCAGCAAGTTTGCCCTTCTCTGCTCCTGTGGCCCCGCCTCCAGTCTCATCCCTAGTCTGGGCCCTCTGAGAAGCTAGCACAGGATGAGATGAAATAAAAAACAATTTCCTTCCCTAACATCCATGGGAGAGAAAACAGAGAGTGGCAGTCTGGGATGATGCAAATCAAGCTCCAGGGGAAGATGATAAGGAAAGAGGGTCACGTGGAAGGGTTTTGTCTGCTGGCTAGTCTAAGGAAGGTTCGGCGGGTGTTGGGGAGTCCTCAAGCCAGTCGACTGTCAGAGGAGTCCCGTATCTCCCAGGAAAGGGCCTGTTTAGTGTGCCTCGGAGTCAATGGCTGGGAGCATCCCACGGGAAGCCTCAGTGCGATCCCAGACCACAGCAGCCCTGGGGCAACGAGATCCCCTGCAGTTGGGGGTCACGCTCATTCTCATGGCTCCCAAGGGGCCACCAGAGTGATCTTTCTAAAAGGCAATCTCCATGCTTCTCCTCTGCTCAAACACCTTCCAAGGCTCCCCAGTGTCCTCAGGCTAAAGTCCCAGGTCCTTTGGGGGAAAGGAGGCCACCTGCCCTTGTGTGCTGTCTTGCCCACTAATCCTCATGCCTACTCGGCTGGGCTGGGCTGACCCCTGTTGCCCCCCGACAAGCCATCCTTTCACTCCTCCCCACCTTTGCCCACCCTGGGCGCTCTGCCTGCAAAGCCCTTCCCTACACCTTTCCCGCACAGCCCAGTCCCCGCATGAAGCGCTTCCCCCAGGTTCCCAGGCTGTCAGCAGAATCCCTGCCTCCACCTCTGGAACTGCCTGGCTCCTCTGGAGTAGATGCAGGAGGACTCCCTGGGGCTGTGTCAGGAGAAGGAGACTTCAAGCCCAACACAGCTGGACTTCTCACCTTTCCTCCTAAGGCAAACTGGCTTGGATGACCTCAAAATGCTCTCATACCCATGTCCTCCTTCCACTGTGGTCACGGCAGAAACCCAGCGCATGGTGTCCAAGGAACCAGAGATAGAAGCTCCCTCTTGCCCCACCCCACCCCCAAGCCCTACTTGCCCTACGTTAAACCCTACGTTTAACCCTGCCTTCCTGGACTCAGGATTCAGGACTCTATTTTTAGACCACTTGTTGGACTGGGACTCCTGGAATCTGCCTGAGGCCTGAGACGTAACCAGACCCCACTGGCGCTGGCCTTGAGCCCCAGCTGGGCAGAGAAGCGGTGAGGGGTTCCCGGGGCCGTGCCCCAGGGAGGCAGTGCACCAGGGCAGAGAGACCCTCTGCTGAGATCTGGAGGTGGGGGGCTTTCTCTCCCAGAGCACAAGGGGCTCCTACAACTTGACCCAGCTGAG
This sequence comes from Bison bison bison, assembly GCF_000754665.1. Classification (NCBI taxonomy): domain Eukaryota; kingdom Metazoa; phylum Chordata; class Mammalia; order Artiodactyla; family Bovidae; genus Bison; species Bison bison. The sequence continues at coordinate 4,888,030 of NW_011495042.1, read as the reverse complement.
ACCCTCCTTTGACTACTGGGCCCAGAAAGGCCAAGGTTACCAGCAGGAGATCAAACCCACGTCCTCACAAAGCAGTCAGGCTGCCAAACTTTGGAAAGATGAAGACAAATGGTTGCTGCCTTCTCCTTGCTCTGGCTCTCTCCATTCTGTGTGCACCTCGTCCAGCTCCCATCTCCCAGCTCGTGCTGTGGAGAGCTCCCCGCTGTCCACGGCCTGCAGATGGGACCCACTGTTGTTTGTCTGTTTGTCTGACTGCGCAGGCTCTTCACTGGTGCATGCGGGCTCTCTAGTTGCTGCATGTGGAATCTTAGTTCCCTGACCAGAGATCGGACCCGGGCCCCCTGCACTGGAAGGAGGAGTCTTCCCACCAGGGAAGTCCCAGGATCCAGATTTGTTTAACCATAAATAACTGGAAAAAATTTGTTTAATTGTGGTGAAATACACACAATATAAAATGCACCATCTTGACTATGCTTAAGTGTACCATTCAGTGGCATAAAGTACATTCATATTGTTCTGCAACCCTCACCTCCACCCAGCTCCAGAACTTTCTTATCTTTCCAAACTAAAACTCTATCCTATTAAACCCTAACCCCTTAAGCTCTCTCCCCCCACCCCTACCCTTGACTACTCTTGAGACTTTGTATAAGTGGAATCATTCAGATTTGTCCTTTTGTGTCTGGCTTATCTCACTGAGCACAATATCCTTGAGGGTCATCCATGCTCTCGCATGTGTCAGAAATTTATTCCTTTCTTCTTTATTATTTTATTTATTTATTTGGCTGGGCTCTTAGCTGCGGAGCTCGCAGGCTCAGTAGCTGTGGCGTGCAGGCTTAGCTGCACGTGGGATCTTCGTTCTCTGACCAGGGATCAAACCTGCGTCCCCTGCATTGCCAGGTGGACTCCTTACCACTGGACTCACCAGGGAAGTCCCGGAAGTTGATTCTTTTTTTAAGGTTGAATAATACACCACTGTTGTGCACAGACCGTATTTCGTTTAACCATTCATTTGCTGATGGGACACTTGGGTTGCTTCTACCCTTTGGTTACTGTGACTCATGCTGGTATGAACACGGGTGTATAAAAATGTCTTTCGATCCCTACTTTTGATTCTTTCATGCATATATATCCAGAAGTAGACTTGCTTGATCATAAGTTGATTCTATTTTTAATTTTTGGGGGAACCACTATACTATTTTCCACAGCAGAATTTGAAATTTAAAAAAATTAGTTGCCAGCGTTAAACAAAACCTGGGTTTCCTGCTTCTGTTGAGACATGAGAGGTCTAACATCACTCCCAGAATCAGTCTCTTTGGGCAACCCCCCACTGCGGGCAGCTCTAGGTCCTGGCTCCACAGGACTGTCCCTCGAGCTTCGTGGTCCCAGCCTCTTCCCCGTGTTCCCCGAGTCCTGCCTGGGTGCTTAGGGCTGCCTCCTCAGTTAGGCTCTGTGAGACCTCCGTGGTTCCTCTGTGCCTTTCCAGTCTCCTGCATCTGTTTTACAATCCCTTAGAACAGAGCTCTCTGTTAAACACCGGCTGTGGTTCTGTTTTCCTGGCCGGCTCTGGCTGGTCCCACTCAGCTGGTGTTCCTGGCAAAACTGGAGAGTCACTGCCCTCTTCGGTCAGCTCCCTTGGCCCCTCTCTCCCAGGTTCCCCATTTTCCTTTCATTTTTACTAAGTATTTATTTGGCTGTGCGGAGTCTTAGTTGCGTCATGTAGGATCTTTTAGTTGCGGCTTGTGGGGCCCCTGCCCTGGGAGCGTGGAGCCTACGCCACTCGACTACCAGGGACATCCCTACGCGCCCCGTTTTTCTCCACCGGGCTGACTCTGCCTGCCCCTGGGGGCTCTGATGTGCCCTCCTGCCCGAATCAAGTGCCTCTACTCTGTGTCAGAAGCATGGTGATCTCCCGTAACCCTCGCGCACGCTGTGACGTGGCTGCTACTGTGATCCCCATCGCACAGATGAGGAAACTGAGGTCCGGACGAGGAAGGCTAAACCACCCTGCCCGCCGGTCAGCAGATTCACGTTTCTGTTGTGAAACCTTGTGTTCTGTTTGTCTATTTGATAAATATCCTGTCGGCGCACTCCAGGCTCCCTTTTGAGGACAGTGAGTTATACACAAGGCATTGAAATCTAAACCTCAGAAGGCAACTTTCCGTGCCTTAGTTTTCCCATCTGTACAATGGGGATGGTGGACAGGTGCTATCTCTCAGAATTATGATGAGGATGAAATGACGTCAGGATGGTAAGGATGAAATAAAACGTAACAAGTACTGAGCAAATGCCAGCTGCTGATACTATCATCTAAATATAGAGAAGTTATTCTATAAAGTATGAAATGCCCAGTGGCTGGAAATGATGCTTATGGAGAGTATGTAGTAACGGAAAAATGCTTATTATGTATGAGAGAAAAAAAGGCCTGAAATCAAAACAAATGAACTCATGCACTAAAAAGACTCACAGGAAACACACCAAAATACCATCTGTGGTTCATTTTAGTTCTGAGATTCGGGGAGATTTTTTTTTCTAACAATTTTTTTTTTTTTAAGTAATACATCACTAAAAAGAAGCAAGGTGCTAAGACACTTCAGTCGTGTCTGACTCTGACACCATGCACTGTAACTCTCCAGGTTGCCCTGTCCATGAGACTCTCTAGGCAAGAATACAGGTCTCCTGCATTGCCAGGTAGGTTCTTTACCATTAGCGCCACTTGAGAAGCCCACCCCCCCACCACCACAAAAAAGAAGATACTCCTCTTCAAACTGATCTGCAGGTACAAAGCGATCCCAGCAGAGTTCCCACCGGCTTCTCGGCAGAAACTGACAAGTTGATCCTAAAGCTTGTGTGGAAATGCAAGCGACCCAGTACAGCCGGAACAAACTTGGAAAGAAGGAACATGGCTGGAGGGCTGGGCCCCAGGTGACGCTGTCAGGGCTGAGCTGAGAGCTGAGTGTTGAGAGAACACAGCCGTGACTATCAGGAACATTCCCTACTCGTGGCTCACTTTACCCTCCTGAAATAAGGCCTTAAGCTTCACTGACAGAGGCCTCTTAGAACAGAGCAGGAAAATTCTTGCAGTACAAGGTGCTCTGGGAGGCAGCAAGGCTTTTCATCCCTTGAGGTGTAGGAGTTGAGTTGGAAAATCCCAGGAACGAGAAAACGTACAAGTCCTGAGGAATTCTCTAGTCTCACAGTTTCCAAAAGATTAAGTTTTCATCAGACCACAGTGATTGGAGGGCAAAGGACACCCAGTAAGATGTTCATAAAGTTTCATTTTTTTTCATTTTAAGGCCCATTTTGTTTCTGATGATAATGTCCCTCCTGTTTTGATTTGGGGCTACTATCCTTTCTGTTATAAAACAATGCTGACAGTTGATTTTTTTTATTTTTTAAAAAATAATTTAATCTATTTATTGACTGTGCTGGGTCTTCGTTGCTGCTCGGGCTTTTCTCTAGTCGCTGTGAGCAGGGGTACTCTCTAGTTGCGGTGCGTGGGCTTCTCACTGAGGGGGCTTCTCTTGTTGCGGGGCACAGCCTCTAGGGTGCAGGCTCAACGGCTGTGGCACACGGGCTGAGCTGCTCCGAGGCAAACGGGATCTTTCGGGATCAGGGATCGAACTGTATCTCCTGCACTGACTGGCAGGCAGATTTTTCCCACTGAACTGCCAGGGAAGCCCTGTTTTTTGTTATTTTTATTTAATGGGCAAAGTAAGGAGTTGGTAGCTCTCCTTTTCTCACTTGATAAAAATATTCTGTAACTCTGAGACATCCCAAAGCTGAGAAATACTGGGGGAGACTGCGGCTGGCTCAGGGATGCTCTGCCTGCTGTGGGGACTGGCCTAGGAGAACACAGGCCTGGGCACACTCACACTCTGCCCCGGACTTGCTGTGGGAACCTGACAAGTTATTCCGTGTCCTTGAGTCTCCGTTTGTCCATCTGCAGAATGAGGGGGATGCACATATATTGAGGCTGCTGTGAAAATTCAACCAACGCAGTGGGCCGGGACCTGCGGAAGCACTTGAGAAAGTGTCCTTCAGAGTCTATGAGCTCAGAGAAGGCCCCCACTTTTCTCTGCTGCAAGTTGAAGAGTCCTCGGTTCTCCAATTATTTTTTATATCCACACTGGTTTCCTCTTCTGTGTTTTCTCTACTTTGTCACTGTCATTCCTGACATGTGAATCTAAAACATTCTATCGGTGTGGCCTGACTGTGCACAAGAGAACATACTCACCTCCTTCAATCTAGACGCTATACCTCGATTAGTGAAACCCGAGCTTACCATGGATTTTTTGTGCTCTTATCTCACTTCTTTGGTATTTACTGAGCTAAGAATACCTCACAGCTCTAGATCTTTTTTCACAAGAATATTTGCAAAACCCTGTCTCCTATTCCAAACCTGTACAATTGAAATCTTGGACCTAAAATGACAGGCTTTTCGCATTTATTCCCTTTTATAGTTTGTCCAGTGGGAAAAGGTTACCCTCTGACTCAATGGGGTCAGAGAAGACCCCGAATGTATTCTCACACTCGAGAAACCTAAAGGAACGCTTAGCTGACTCTTTGTAGTCTAGGGAAGAGAGGGTTTATTTGAATCTTGGTGGAGTCAGGGGTAGCAGGGCTGGCCCTGGAGGAGCTGAGGGAAGACGCCGGATGCTGTGGCTTTAGTCCCCAACATCTCACCTGTGTCAGGCTCACCCCTGGGGCCCAGCATGGTGCTCCCCGGCCTCAGAGCAGCAGGCCAGGATGGCCTGGGCACTTGAGAGAAATCACAAGCCCAGACAGATGACAGCTTGCAGGGCCCAGGGGCTCCTACTGTCTCCAGACAGGACTGATGTCCCAGGACCCCCCTGCTGATCCAGGCCCCTGTGAAGGGCACAGGCCCGCACCCTCCCCGCTCCTGCCATCATCCTGGCATCTGGGTTTCATGCAGACACTGCCCGAGGGACAGCTCAGCCCGGCTGGTGCCAACGTTCACTCCACATGGAAGGCAAAGCACTTTCTTTATTGCTCTAGCGTGGCCCGCCCGCGTGTCTCCCAGGACGCCGCTCTGTCCTCATGGGTGGAGAGGATGAGGTGGTGGTCACACCGGGGCCTGGCCTGGCCGCCCACCGGGCATTGGCCTCAGTCAGTCTTCCTGACGCCTGGAAGGCAAAGCCCACAGGATGGCACAGGATTCTGAAGGCAGCCAGGCCTCCTCCCCACCGTTACCCCAGAGGCGCAAATGCCCCTAACAGCTGACATAAGGCAGTCATGACCCACAACCATTACAGCTAGTTTCTCCTTTAGCATCCGATGGGTTAAAGGAGATGGAAGTCTCTGACCTAGAGACACACAGCCCCTGGCCCGTCAGTTTTGTGATGTAATGGTAGGCACAGAGCTGCTGGTCAAGAAAGCGGATCTCCTCTAATCCTGCCCGGCCACTCTAGCTGTGTGATTCTGGCCTAGTCACTCTACCTCTCTGAGCCTCAGTTTCCTCACTGGTCAAGTGTAGGAGAACTAAAACCCACTCCCAACACAAGTTGCTATTAAGCAAATAAAAATCACAGAGAATATACTGTTTAGAGAGGCTCAAAGTTGTCTGAGCAAATGAGGAATACCCAGGTCCCCTGTACCCTTCCACAGCGGTTCACACCTGAGGACTTTTGCATCCATTCCTCATTTGATTTTCATAACACCTTTGTGCTGTAGGTATTATGACACCCATTTTTCCAGCTGAGGAAACTGAGGCTAAAAGAGGCTCCTCAGAAATAGGAAATTGGAGGAGGGAGGACTTGAACATGGACATGAACTTGGGCAAACTCCGGGAGATGGTGAGGGACAGGGAAGCCTGGCGCGCTGCAGTCCACGGGGTCGTGAAGAGTCGGACACGACTGAGTGACTGAACCACAACAACAGGCCTTGAACCCAGGCCCTCACCTCCGGGCTCTGTCTCTTTCCTATATGCTAAGGCTCATTTGCAGCAGAAGACCCCGGTGGGGAGAGACAAAGTGAACAGAGGGAGAATGTGAACGTTACCTATCAGCCGAAACTTCTGAAAGAAGGGGATGAAGCCGTGCAGGACGCTGTGTATTCGGTACACTGCCAGAAACAGAGAGGAAGGTGATGCAGCCCTGTGCCCGCTTCGAGGGACCCCAGGGGCAGACCTCCCCCTGCCCACTTTGGACAAAGGCCTCACCCATACAAACAGAGCTCTGATGGAATTTCAGGCAGCAGGTTAAGCTTAGATAATAGGCCTGAGTTATTATTATTGAAAGCAACCACGAACAGCAGTAACAATGCCAGGAAACTGGGCGAATTCGGCACCCACTCCATTAACTGCCTTGTTTTCAGGATCTGGCTAATTCTGTTTGTTTGCCACTTTAAACTGTTTCTGTTGTATTTTCATGGAGCTGCCCATTTTTTTCCATGGGGTTGTGCCAATGACCTCTCATTGACCTTGAGAGCAGTCAGGAAGCAAACATGAGCATAAAGAAATCTTTACAAAATATTTAAGTTGTGGCTTTCCGGCCCTTGGCGAGCCTCCGTGGCCGGCCCAGCCACTGCCCCCACACCAGACTCTGCCTGCGGTGGGGCCTTACCCAGGCCGAAGTAGATGCCAACAGTCTCCAGGGAGGCAAAGGTGAGCAGGCCGACCCCAAGGGACATGAACCAGTCTGCAGGGGCAGCAAGGGAGAGAATGATCAGCCTGCAGATCCAGACCCCCTCCCCGTATTCCCACACCTCACCACCCACTCACCTGTGTAATAATGATAACACACCAGCAAGGCCCCAATGGCAAAGCAGAGGAGGATGAAATGGAAAAACTCATCTGTCAAGGCAGAGGTGGGGTTACTGTTTACCTCTTTCTTTCTCTTTTTAATTAACTAAAAGTATTCTTATCTCTGCTCAATGGGAGCTTTATTCGCTGTTCCAGGGTCTTCCCTGGAAGCCCAGTGGTTAAGACTCCGAGCTTCCTCTGCAGGGAGCTTGGGTTTGATCCCTGTTTGGGGAAATAAGAGCCCTTGTGCTGCCAGCGTGGCTGAAAATAAAATAAAACCATGGTCTCCCTTCCTACCATCATCCTTCCCCTTGAGACCCCCACGATTGCAGGCCTATAGCTGAGAAGGTCTTGCCTGTTCTCATAATTCCTTCCCTAGAGTCCAGCCCACCCAGTCCTTGCTCCCCATCATGGCCGTAAGGCCTGGAGGGCAGTTCTCATCCTAGTGACTCCGTGTACAACAGAAAGAGCACACCACCAGGGTCCAAGCCCAAGCTGCGCCTCTCACTAGCTGTGAGACCACTTCCTGACCCTGAGTCTCAGTCTCCATATCTGCAAAATGGGTATCACTGGAACACTCTCTCAAGCTGATTCCAAGCTGAGGAGTTTGTGAACTGCAAGGCCAGTGGCAGAGGTGGGCTGTGATTACTTTTGTTCCAGGCCACCAGCTGACTTCCTCCCCAGAGAAATTGAAATTAGACAGTGGCAGCAGCCCTAGAACCTTAATTTCCTTACCGTCCTTCTTTATATTCAGTCTTCTTAGCTGAGAGGCCTCCACTTCTCCTTGGGAACAAGAGAGAGATGAGTGTTTAATGGAACAACTCGGGGGATCCTCTCTGAGGAGGCCTCACTGAGAAGGGCTCTCCCGGGTTCTAGCTCCTGGGTCAGAGGGCACTCACTTCAGGGTGGTCAGGGCAAAGCTGGAAGGTGGGGCAACTGTCCTTGGACCCCTACTGACGCCCACCTGCTCCACAGGCCTGAGTCTGTTCTGCTCCACGTCCCCTGAGCCCGGAGGCCCCTTTTCTGGGTCATATGACAACCTGGGTAATGATGGCATTGCTGCTGGAAACGACTCCCACTCCCACCTCCCAGGCTGTTTGTAGTCCGTCCCAGGCCTTGGAATCCAGGCCACCCCTGACTACCTGCATATTTACCACTCATGGGGGTAGAGCCTCTCCTTCGGAGTCCTGGAAATTAGAAACTCAACATTAGTGCCCAGGCCAGCTTGGGCCCTTAACAGATGCCACAGGTGACCTCTGAAAATGCCCCTGTCAGATTCTCCAGTGCCCAGGGGATCTATCTATAGACTGTTATCAGTAATCCCTTTGCTCTTGCCTGGACCCCCTTTCTCACCTCCCCTGGCCCCCCTCATACCACAGCCAGCCCCGCCAGCCTACTGAGCCCAGGTCAGAGCCCCTGCCCAGAGTGGACATGGGGTCCCATCTTTTGTAGTCATGCATCTGACAGCAGCTGGCTGTCTTGGGGGAAAGATGATGCCCAGACCTCATCAATACCAGCACCGATGACCCCCCGCCCCTAACAGACACTTACCTGATTCTCCTGAAGGCACCACCTCCCCGGGCACACCTGCACAGAACAGAAATCAGTGATTATATACTTGTATGCTCTGGGTGGTAAGAAGTTACACCTCAGGGAAGGTGGAACTCTCTCACCCAGAGGCTTTCCACTGATCTGCAGGGAGCACTGGAGCAAACTGGAGGGCTTCTTTTCCATCTAAAGGGACAGGTACCATAGGGCAATCCCTGAAAGCTGCCACAGTTACACCTGCCCCATGTTACAGGTCTTCTAATGTCCCACGAGAGGCTAGAAATTCAGGTTTTTAAATAAACTTCTTGACTATAAAAAAATTGGCAATTCACATTCCATCCAATCAAAGATGTCATGGTTTGTGAGAATGACGTCAATTATAACTGTGGGTTGCCAGTGATTTTAAGATGCACCCCGATTTCACAGATGTCCATATGTGAAAAACTATTAGTCACACAATTGAATTGATGAAATATATTAAGAATAACGGGGGTTGCCAGGTGACTCAGTGGTAAAGAATCCACCTGACAATGCAGGAAATGCAGGAGACATGGGTTCCATCCCTGGGTCAGGAAGATTCTGGAGGAGGGCATGGCAACCCACTCCAGTATTCCTCCCTGGAAAATCTCATAGAGAGAGGAGCATGGCGGGCTACAGTCCATGGGGCCACAAAGAGTCAGACACAATTGAGTACGGATGCACCATTAAGAATAATAATAAAGACATGCTGGGATCCAGATAAAACACATCTGTACACACAGGCCACCGGTTTGCAATTTGTGCCTGTTCATTACTCTGACGCAGGTGAGGACACTTAGGCCTGCGCCCCAGCCCCATCAGGCCCAGAGTTTACAGGCCAAGCTGGGTTGTACTCTGGGGGCCCTGGACCCCGACCGCAGTGTCAAGCTGCTGGTCAGGGCTGCCCAGGATGGGTGGAGCCCTGTTCCTGCGCTGGGCTGCAGCCTTCTCTTCATCTGGCCTGGGCGGCCCTCCACCTCATCACCCTCTGGTTCTTGGGGCCTCTCCTATCCCCAGTGACTTCTCTCCTAGCCTGTCATCTTCTTCCCCTCAGGGCAGGCAGCAGCCCCCACTCTGTACACTTCCCTCCTCCAGGTCAGCCTCAGGACACAAACACCTGGAGCGGGCACTCAGCTCCTGGCAACAAACATCCAGGAGGGTGAACTGTCCTCAGGGCTGATGTGCAAACCGGAACCACTGTCTGCAAATGATCAAAGAGGGGCCGGCACCGAGGGGACACAGAGCAACCAAGAACAGCACGAAATGCGACACCCATAGTGTAATTACCAACTACCTCCAATGTCTTGGGGGTAACTCATTACTTGGAGGAATTAATTCACAAATACATGATGATATTTATGTGTTCAACAGTGAATGTGACTTACTTTTTGAAGAGAAAAAAAACATTTAAAATATATGTGTGTGTGTGTGTGTGTGTGTGTGTATGTATATATATAACAGTTTCTCATTTTACATCCAGTGAAAACTTTCTTGCACGACCTGAGCAATTAGAAACATTTTTTTTTCTAAATCGGATAATGCCCTTTCTGTTAAAAAGAAAGAAAATCAGAAAACTCAAAGACAGTATGACAATTAAGTACAATGCCGCCACCCAGTGGCAGCCATTGGTAATAGCTTGATGCAGAACACTGCTGCTGCTAAGTCGCTTCAGTCGTGTCCAACTCTGTGCGACCCCACAGATGGCAGCCGAACAGGCTCCCCCGTCCCTGGGATTCTCCAGGCAAGAACACTGGAGTGGGTTGCCACTTCCTTCTCCAATGCATGAAAGTGAAAAGTGAAAGTGAAGTCGCTCCATCGTGTCTGACTCTTAGTGACCCCATGGAGTGCAGCCCACCAGGCTCCTCCGTCCATGGGATTCTCCAGGCAAGAGTACTGGAGTGGGGTGCCTTTGCCTTCTCCAGACACTAAGACATCTCATTTACATTTCTTGAATGTCTGTGTGTCCTGTTGTATTCCTTGGGTTATTATCAGGAGTTAAGACACCAAGCAGATTATGGAACTGCTGGATTAAACAAAGTTAAAACAGACTTTCTTATCTGGCAGTGTGCATTTGTGAGGCTTTCTGGTAAACAAGTTCATTCCTACAAATTCCTCCATTTCATCACAGTGCTTCCAAGCAAAGTGGCATAATATTTACATCTGCTTGCTGTAAAAGTGATGATGCTTAGAGACAATTACTCTATAATGTAAGTGTTGTAGAGATCAGGTCCTTAATTCTCCCATGCATGCTTAAACAACCCAGTATTCCAAGAGAGAGGGTACTGATCAAGCTCCATCTTGCTGGTTGGAAAGCTGAGATCCAAAAAGGTTAGGTAACTGGTGACAGTCTCCCTGAAAGTCGGGCTATAGATCAGAATATACTCTGGCACAGTCTGACTGTGGTAGAAAACGCCTGTCGCCACCTCCATCTGCTCACGCTGTAACCACTCACCTTGCCCCATCTCATACATCTGCCCACGACTTTCAGCTCATGAAACACCCTCATCACCTTGCTTCCTTCCAACAAGGCCCTAAGCCTTCGTGTCCTTTGCTTTATTCTGTTTCGCCCAAAGCAATCGGACAAACAATTACCTTCATAGAGTTGAAGCTCATCCTTCAAAACGTCAGGCTCCCCATGCTCAGCACCTGGGTGGAGACAAAAACCTGTTAGTTAGCTCCCCCAGTGACAGCACCCCAGAGTGGCTTCCCTCTTCTGGTGTTGGAAGCTTTAAAAAGTAACAGTCCTTGTGTAGAGGGTGAGGTGGGAGGTTTTCAAGAAGCAAAGACAACCTTACAAGAGATTTCCTGCTACTCTGTCTGACACCCCTCACACATCCTGAGCTGACCATGTTCAGCTCAGGAAAGAACTGGGGGCCAGAGAGGACCTGGGCCTTGTGCAAAGTCAGTAATACTAGCCACCATTTATTGAGCACTTACTATATACCAACACTGAACTAGGCAATTTATAGTTGATATTCCATTTGACCCTCTCGGAGATTCTGTGAAGAAGGTATTAGTACCTCTCCCTCCCCAATTTACAGATAAGGAAACTAAGGCTCACAAAAGCTGTTATTCTCTGAAGGTCACACGGCCAGGAACTGGCAATTCTAAAGGTTCAAATCCAGATCTGTTACCAAGGTCTGCTTTCCTGGTCATTTCTATCTCCAGAAATAGGACCCAGAGCTCAGGTGCAGAGTCATGGGAACATTTATTAAACACCTTGTGTGTGTCAGAATCTGTAGTAGGCATTAATCCAGTCTCTTTCCCCCAAGTTCTTTTCTTCCCACGATCAATTTAGGCTAACATTTATTAAAGTTGTTTGTTTTTTTTAAAAAAAAACACAAAATTATATTTTTCTTATAAAAATAAAAGAATCTTATCATAAAACATGTATGGTAAAAGTCAGTTCACAAAAAAGAAAAGAAAAATCATTCATAATATAACCATCCAGAGATAACCGTTGTTAACATTTTGATATTTTGCTTTCCAGTCTTGTTTATAATCACATATGGGTCATTTTTTTTACAAAATATATGACAAAATGTGGTCAACTAGAGAAGGGAATGGCAAACTGCTTCAGTATTCGTGCCTTGAGAACCTCATGAACAGTATGAAAAGGCAAAAAGATAGGACACTGAAAGATAAAATCCCCAGGTCAGGAGATGCCGAATATGCTACTGGAGAAGAGTGGAGAAATAACTCCAGAAATAATGAAGAGATGGAGCCAAAGCAAAAACAACGCCCAGTTATGGATGCGACTGGTGATGGAAGTAAAGTCCGATGCTATTAGAAACAATATTGCACTGGAAGCTGGAATGTTAGGTCCATAAATCAAGGTAAATTGGAAGTGGTCAAACAGGAGATGGCAAGAGTGAACATTGACACCTTAGGAATCAGTGACCTAAAATGGACTGGAATGGGCGAATTTAATTCAGATGACCATTATATCTACTACTGTGGGCAGGAATCCCTTAGAAGAAATGGAGTAGCCATCATGGTCAACAAAAGAGTCCAAAATGCACTACTCCAGTGCAATCTCAAAAATGACAGAATGATCTCTGTTCATTTCTAAGGCAAACCATTGAATATTACAGTAATCCAAGTCTATGCCCCAACCACTAATGCTGAAGAAGCTGAACAGTTCTATGAAGACTTACAAGACCTTCTAGAATAACACTAAGAAAGATGTCCTTTTCATCATAGGGGACTGGAATGCAAAAGTAGGAAGTCAAGAGATACGTGGAGTAACAGGCAAGTTTGGCCTTGGAGTACAAAATGAAGCAGGGCAAAGGCTAATGGGCAAAGCAGGGCAAAGAACCAGTGCGTTCTCTTGGTCAAGAGAACGCACTGGTCATAGCAAATACCCTCTTCTAATAACATACAACACAAGAGATGACTCTACACATGGACATCATCAGATGGTCAATACCAAAATCAGATTGATTATATTCTTTGTAGCCAAAGATGGAGAAGCTCTATACAGTCAGCAAAAATAGCAAAAACCCGGAGCTGACTATGGCTCAGATCATGAACTCCTTATTGCCAAATTCAGACTTAAATAGAAGAAAGTAGGGAAAACCACTAGGCCATTCAGGTATTACCTAAATCAAATCTCCTACAGTTATACAGTGGAAGTGACAGATGGATTCAAGGGATTAGAGCTGATAGACAGAGTGCCTGAAGAACTATGGATGGAGGTTTGTGACACTGTAAAGAAGACAGTGCTCAAGACCATCCCCAAGAAAAAGAAATGCAAAAAAGCAAAATGGTTGTCCGAGGAGGCCTTACAAATAGCTGAGAAAAGAAGAGAAGCTAAAGGCAAAGGAGAAAAGGAAAGCTATACCCATCTGAATGCAGAGTTCCAAAGAATAGCAAGGAGAGATAAGAAAGCCTTCCTCAGTGATCAATGCAAAGAAATAGAGGAAAACAACAGAATGAAGACTAGAGATCTCTTCAAGAAAATTAGAGATACCAGGGGAACATTTCATGCAAAGATGGGCTCAATAAAGGACAGAAATGGTAGGGACCTAACAGAAGCAGAAGATATTAAGAAGAGGTGGCAAAACTACACAGAAGAACTATATAAAAAAGATCTTAATGACCCAGATAATCACGATGGTGTGATCACTCACCTAGGGCTAGATATCCTGGAGTCTGAAGTCAAGTGGGCCTTACGAAGCATCACTACAAAGCTAGTGGAGGTAACGGAATTCTAGCTGAGCTATTTCAAGTTCTAAAAGTTGATGCTGTTAAAGTGCTGCACTCAATATGCCAACAAGTTTGGAAAGTTTCCAGCCGTGGCCACAGTTTCCAGCCGTGGCCACAGGACAGGAAAAGGTCAGTTTTCATTCCATTCTCAAAGAAAGGCAATGCCAAAGAATGTCCAAACTACCACACAATTGCACTCATCTCACATGCTAGCAAAGTAATGCTCAAAATTCTCCAAGCAAGGCTTCAATAGTACATGAACTAAGAACTTCCAGATGTTCAAGCTGAATTTAGAAAAGGCAGAGGAACTAGAGATCAAATTGCCAACATCTGTTGGATCATAGAAAAAGCAAGAGCGTTCCAGAAAAACATCTATTTATGCTTTATTGACTATGTCAAGGCCTTTGACTGTGTGGATCACAACCAACTGTGGAAAATTCTTAGAGATGGGAATGCCAGACCATCTTACCTGCCTCCTGAGAAATTTGTATGAAGGTCAAGAAGCAACAGCTAGAACCGCACATGGAACAACAGACTGGTTCCAAATCGGGAAAGGAGTACGTCAAGGCTGTATATTGTCACCCTGCTTATTTAACTTACATGCAGAGTACATCACGCAAAATGCGGGGTTGGATGAAGCACAAGCTGGAATCAAGACTGCTGGGAGAAATATCAATAACCTCAGATATGCAGATGACACCACCCTAATGGCAGAAAGCAAAGAGGAATTGAAGAGTCTCTTAATGAAAGTGAAAGAGGAGAGTGAAAAAGCTGGCTTAAAACTCAACTTTCAAAACACTAAGATCATGGCATCTGGTCTCATCACTTCATGGCAAATAGATGGGGAAATAATGGAAACAGTGACAGGCTTTATTTTTCTGGGCTCTAAAATCACTGTAGATGGTGACTGTAGCCATGAAATTAAAAGACGCTTGCACCTTGGAAGAAAAGCTATGACCAACCTAGACAACATATTAGAAAAGCACAGACATGACTTTGCCAACAAAAGTCCATCTAGTCAACGCCACGGTTCTTCCAGTGGTCATGTACAGATGTGAGAGCTGGACCATAAAGAAGGCTGAGTGCCAAATAATTGATGCTTTTGAACTGCGGTGTTGGAGAAGACTCTTGAGAGTCCCTTGGACTGCAAGGAGATCCAACCAGTCTATCCTAAAGGAGATCAGTCCTGAGTGTTCATTGGAAGGACTGATATTGAAGCTGAAACTCCAACACTTTGGCCACCTAATGCAAAGAACTGACTTATTTGAAAAGACCCTGAGGCTGGGAAAGATTGGAAGCAGGAGGAAAAGGGGACGACAGAGGATGAGATGGTTGGATGGCATCACCGACTCAATGGACATGAGTTTGTGTAAACTCCGGGAGTTGGTGATAGACAGGGAGGCCTGGCGTGCTGCAGTCCATGGGGTCACAAAGAGCGACTGAGCCACTGAACTGAACTGATATGAGATCAAACCAACTCTATGATTTAAATTTCTCTTTTTCGCTTTAGAGATGGATGAAGACCAGAGCTCTGCTGTGCTGTTGGACATTAGGTTGTTTCTATGATTGCCCTACTATAAACAATGCTGCAAGGAACATCTTCACACAGACACGCTCAGTTCCACTGAGTGGACAAAGGAGAAGTGGCGAGGCCTACCGCCTACCGGGTGAGCCGCCCCTGCGGGGGAGTCCAGCCCCCTGGCTGTGCCGACGTTCTCTGGTTACTCGGGGGTGCTGGTCCTCATCACTGTTCTCTGCAAGAACAAACACACGCTGTAGGACAACCTCAGCCTGGACTGAGCTGGAAATACCTCATTCTGGTGTTGGTTCTTGGAATTTAGTTTCTGTGAGCAGTGTGGTCGGGGGGAAAGAAGTCTGCTTTGAGGGCTGGGGAACAGGAACTGTCACAAACTTTCTGTGTGACCTTAAACAAATCACTTACTATTTCTATTGCGACTTTCATGACACAAGGCCCACGAGGTACTGTTATGAGGTGCTTTTTCTCGCGCTTGGTCTCCCACCTGGAACGCCCTTCCACTTGCTCCCTTATCCTGAAGTTAGGCTGGTGTAACACCCCCTGCAGAGGGGCTTTTCTAGTTGTCCCAGCACACAGTCTTGCCCACCCTCCCCAGCAGGTGGGATCTTAGTTCCTCAACCAGGGATTGAACCTGTGCTCCCCGCATTCCTGCATTGGAAGCACTGAGTCTTAAGCACTGGACTACCAGGGAAGTCCCTCCTCTGGGGTTTCTATAGTGTCAGCTGTCTGTGCTTGACACTGTGGGCATGAGGGTCCATGGTGCTATTCATCCCTCCAACCACCTTGAGTTCTTGAAGGACAAGGCCTGGGCACCACTGTCCTAAGGTTGCCCAGCCTGGTGCAGGAACTTGATCAAGCCTTGAAGAACGACCGAATCATCTGAACTCTTGGATCAGTCCACATTCCAGGGATTCAGGCCTAGGAGTTTCTGGCTTCGGGTTCAGAGGACTCCCTTTCCCTTGGGATGATTAACAGAGCCCCAGCAGTCCTAATGTCCCTCACTGTGCTTGGCGCAGGGCTTCCCTTGTAGCTCAGTTGGTAAAGAGTCTGCCTGCAATGCAGGAGACCTAGGTTCGATTCCTGGGTTGGGAAGATCCCCTGGAGAAGGAAATGGCAACCCACTCCAGTATTTTTGCCTGGAGAATCCCATGGACAGAGGAGCCCGGCAGGTTACATACAGTCTATGGGGTTGCAAGAGTCGGGCACGACTATGAACTACGCGCACACACAGTGTTTGGGAAACTCCTGGTCTATCGTGGATACAATTTTAAATTCCAGGAAAGCAAGTTAACTGTGCTTACAAATCAGTGCATATGTGATCTCAACTAGGAACAGGAAGCACATCAAGATAACAGTGGGGGACCTCCCTGGCGGTCCAGTGACTAAGACTCTGCACTGCCATTCAGGGAGCCTGGGTTTGATCCCTGGTCAAGGAACTAGATCCCACCTGCCACCATAACTAAGACCTGGTGCAGCTAAATAAATATAAACAAATATTTTTAACAAGATAACAACAATAGTATTTATCTCAGGAGATAAGATTTTGAGAGGCTTCTATTTTCTTCTTTTCTGTATTTTATAAACATTAATCAATGCCCCCAAAAGGCTTTTTCATCACATTTTACAAAATATCAAAGAATACAGAAAATAAGAAAACAAAAATTACTCCAAATTCTATCCAACAGGGATGACCTCCGTTAATATGCAAACAAAAATTATTTTAGCTTTCTCCATGATATATTCAAAATATATAATCTTTAAAATTTGTTCAAGGACTGCTTTTTCTTTTCCATTATGATTTATTACAGGATGTTGAATATAGTTCCCTATGGATAATTTTAAATAAAA
>NW_011495042.1:4866348-4871011 GCF_000754665.1 Bison bison bison | reverse complement strand
TGTCTAAAATGAGGATAGTTTTTTTATGTGCTAATTCAATTGTTTAAAAAATTAACCTGGGCAGAAAAAAAATCACAGTTAGTTGCTGGCCCCCCCAGTAGTGATCACAGAGCCTGGCACATGGTTCACGTTCAATAAATATTTATTGATGGGAACTCCCTGGCAGTCCAGTGGTTAGGGCTCCATGCTTTCACTGCAGAGGGCCTGGGTTTGATCCCTAGTCAGGAACTTAAGATCCCACGAGCTGTGCAGCATGGACAAAAAATATATACACATATACAATTTAACATATATTGAATAAATGTAAGGAGATACACTAATATGTGTTGAGTGGTTATCTAACAGAACAAAGGATGTTTTTCTTTCTTCTTTCTACTTCTTTAAATATTTCACATTTTCTATAATGTGCCCATGTGTAATCTATTACAATAAAAAAGTTTTAATTAAAAAATAATAGTCTGCATTAAGAACAAATAGATATGTAGGGAGAGTGGTGCTGGATGCCAGACTCTGAGTTAGGGTCCTTTGTGTGGAGGGGGCTTGGAGGCAGCTGGAAGACACTCAGGCTCCGGGCCCCGAAGACTAATGGTCTGTCTCTGAAGAATGCTCAGGGTCCAAGATACAGTGGCTGGCCACCAGGGTAGGATCAGGGACCAGGATCCTGAATGTCAGTCTGTCTCGAAGGTTCCAGGACTCTGTCTGTTTTCCTGATGCTTTCTCTTAGGGCTCAGCTTTGCAAACTATTGATTGATATGACCAGTCCCATGTGTACTCTGGAGACTGGAAGGAAGGGAATTCTGGCTGCACGTAGTGGAGAATATTTGCAGGGAAGCAGCATCCCCGGAGGGTCGATCAGAATCAGAAGACAGAACGTCCCTGCCCAGGTAGGGAGGAGAAACAGGGACAGAATCCCCTGCTGGAGCCCCCCTGCCTCTCGAAGTCCTTCAACAGCTAACCTCACTGGCTTCAGTTTCCTCATCTGTTAAATGTGAATAAAAATAGACCCTTCCTGATGAGTTGCTGGGCTTCCCTGGTGGCTCAGTGGTAAAGAATCCGCCTGCAATGCAGGAGATGTGGATTTGATTCCTGTGTCGAGAAGATCCCCTGGAGAAGGGAATGGCGACCCACTCCAGTATTCTTGCCTGGAGAATCCAATGGACAGAGGAGCCTAGCGGGCTATATAGTCCATGGAGTTGCAAAGAGAGTCAGACACGACTGAGTGACTAAACAATAACAACAGCAACAAATCCTATGATATAATGACTTTTGTTATGGTCTCCATCTGATGGATGGGGACCCCAGGGCACACAGGTCTAAGCAATTTACCCAAGGACACAAAGCTGTTGGTGGTAAAGAAAGGGTGTGAGCCCAGGCAGGCTGCTGGAACACACATATGCACTGCCTCTGGCTCCAAAGTGCTCCTAGGAAACTAAGATGTTCCTTGACATGAGGGGCTACATGGGAAACAAAAAACAATAGTTGCTAAGATATTATGGAATAACACGGCAAAATGCTTAGGATAAGACAGCGAAGAAATTGTAAACTGAGGACAAAATTGTCCATGTGGGAGTTATAACTGTACAAGTTATGTGTACGGAAAGGTAGTCTCAGGAAGGGAATGTGGAAAACCAGAATTGCAATACCGAGGTGGGAGAGGACAGGAGATTGTTTTTTCCACGTAAATGCTTGTCTTTAATGATATTGTAGTATATGTGTCTTTAATTAAGTCATTGCTTTACCTGAGGAAGAGGATGAGGAGGACGAGGAGGAGGAGGATGAAGAGGAGGATGAAGAGGAGGAAGACTTGTCTCTCTCATCTTGTCCTTGAGAAACGAGTCTGGCTTCCCGGTCTTGCTTGTGGGAATCCGTCTCTCCATCTGGGAGGCACATGTAGTTAAGGAGGAGTATTTCCTGCCCTTCCCACCCCAGGGACCACCCGGGCCTTCCTAGGGGTCTACATGGACTTGGGGATCCAGGAGTGGCTGGACTGTGGGGTACTCTTCCCAAACCCCTAGGGCCCATGGGAGGTGCAGGAGATCAGGGCTCCAGAGGCTCTAGGAAGGCCAAAGACAGGCGTTTCTCTGAATATGGAGCCCACAGAGGGGCTTCTAAGCCCGTCATCCTTTCCAAGAGACCGCTACAGTGTAGGTGTCGGTGGTTTAGTTGCTCAGTTGTGTTCTCAGGCTCCTCTGTCCATGGGACTTTTCAGGCAACAAAGCTGGAGTGATTTGCCATTTCCTTCTCGAGGGGATCTTCCCGACCCAGGGATCGGATTCTTTACCGCTGAGTCACCAGGAAGCCCACACTGCGCGGAACAGTTGCCAATTTAAAATTCTCTGTAAATTACAGAGCAAGTGGGATCCAATCAAGCCCTAAACCTTCCCATTCTGGGGGCATGTGGGACCCTTCCCCCCTTCTGGGGACTCTCCCTAATGCCAGTCCAAGCTCCCAGAGCCTCTGAGATTTGGGGGAGCAAAATCTCAGGGGAGCAGGGTTCCCACTGCTAGAGAGTGCTGGGGGACAGACTGGACCAAGCACACACATGTGCAAGTGTATAAAATCACTACTTCTCTAGAGGTTTCAACTGTAACTTGGGCCATTCATTGAGCCACATGAGCTGAGCAGGGTCTTCTGTTCCAGTCATTGCTGGACACTATTTCCCATGTAGCTTTGCCCAGAGGGTTAGAGAAAGCAAACATACAGTCTAGATCTTCTGATTCTCCATGAACTTGACTGTGGTCTTGAAGTGATCCTGAAGTCTCCATGGCTTTTCCTGGAGGAAGTAATTAATATTACCTTAGTTAATATCCTTAATATATAAAGAGCTTGGCAAATAAATAAGAAAAATACAAACACCCAATATTCAAAGGTACAAGAAGAACAATTTATAAAAGCAGAAACACAAAAATAGGGAAATCTGAGTAATGATCAACTTTTGATACTATTAAGAACTTGTTTTTTTAATAGACTTTAGTTTTTAGAGCAGCTCACAGCAAAACTGTTTTTCTTTACTTCTTTGTGTTGCTCACTTAAGAAGGCTTTCTTAGGCTTCCTTGCTATTCTCTGCAAATCTGCATTCAGTTGGGTGTATCTTTCAAATTGTGGTGCTGGAGAACACTGCTGAGAGTCCCTTGGACTGCAAGAAGATCAAACCAGTCAATTCTAAAGGAAATCAACCCTGAATATTCATTGGAAGGACTGATGCTGAAGCTGAAGCTTCAATACTTTGGCCACCTAAAGCAAAGAGCCAATTCATTGGAAAAGAGCCTGATGCTGGGAAAGATTGATGGCAGGAGGAGAAGGGGGTGGCAAAGAGTGAGATGGTTGGATGGCATCACGGACTCAATGGACGTGAGTTTGAGCAAACTCCAGGAGATGGTAAAGGACAGGGAAGCCTGGCACACTGCAGTCCACTGGGTCTCAAAGAATTGGATACAGCTTGGTGACCAAACAGCAACAAACAACAAAACCCCAAAATTAAATGGAGGGTACAAAGATTGCCCATCTACCCCCTGTGTCTAAACATGTACAGCCTCTCCCTGTTATCCACATCCTCCATTAGAGAATTTATTTTTTTAGGTGTGATATTTAAGTTGAGGTTATATTTATTTAAAATATCCTAAAAATAAATGAAAAATAAAATAAAATATCCTTCAGGACTTCTCTGGTGGTCCAGTGGATAAGAATCCACCTGCCAATGCAGGGGACACAGGCTGATCCCTGATTCAGGGAGATTCCACAGGCCGCGTGCCACAACCACTGAAGCCAGAAAACCTAGAGTCCATGCTTCACAACAAGAGAAGCCACTGTAATGGGAAACCCACACACCACAACAAAGAGTAGCCCCCATGCAGCACCTAAAGACCCAGCACAGCCAAAAATAATTAAAATATCCTTCAATTTAGAGATGAACACTGAATTATTCATGATGAAATTATATGATGTCTGGGACATGCTTCAAAATAATTTGATTATCTGAATAAGGGAGTTGGAGGGCACGGTAGGGGGGAATCCAAATACAACAACAGAACAAGTTAATAACTGTTCTGTTAATAACTGTTCAAGCTCTAACTGTTGGAGCTATATCAAAGTATAAGCAGTTGGGAAGTCCCTAGAGGTCCACATATATAAATATATAGTTATCTCTGATATCTTATAAACACATACAGTTATCTCTGAGTGATAGCATTATGGGTATTTTTAGTTTCTTATTTTCACTTTGCATTTTCTAAACTTTTAACAGTACTGCTTTTGTTATAATAAAATAACAATTTTTTTAATAACTTAAAATGTTATATGCCACCTTACATCAGTATAGTACTAAGCAGTTTTACAATGGGTTTCAGTTCAGTTCAGTCGCTCAGTCGTGTCCGACTCTTCGCGACCCCATGAATCGCAGCACACCAGGCCTCCCTGTCCATCACCAACTCCCAGAGTTCACTCAAACTCACGTCCATCGAGTCAGTGATGCCATCCAGCCATCTCATCCTCTGTCGTCTTTCTCCTCCTGCCCTTAATCCCTCCCAGCATCAGAGTCTTTTCCAATGAGTCAACTCTTTGCATGAGGTGGCCAAAGTACTGGAGTTTCAGCTTTAGCATCATTCCTTCCAATGAACACCCAGGGCTGATCTCCTTTAGGATGGACTGGTTGGATCTCCTTGCA
>NW_011495042.1:4862589-4866248 GCF_000754665.1 Bison bison bison | reverse complement strand
CATCAATTCTTCGGCGCTCAGCCTTCTTCACAGTCCAACTCTCACATCCATACATGACTACTGGAAAAACCATAGCCTTGACTAGACGGACCTTTGTTGGCAAAGTAATGTCTCTGCTTTTGAATATGCTATCTAGGTTGGTCATAACTTTCCTTCCAAGGAGTAAGCGTCTTTTAATTTCATGGCTTGCAGTCACCATCTGCAGTGATTTTGGAGCCCCAAAAAATAAAGTCTGACACTGTTTCCACTGTTCCCCCATCTATTTCCCATGAAGTGATGGGACCAGATGCCATGATCTTAGTTTTCTGAATGTTGAGCTTTAAGCCAGCTTTTTCACTCTCCACTTTCACTTTCATCAAGAGGCTTTTTAGTTCCTCTTCACTTTCTGCCATAAGGGTAGTGTCATCTGCATATCTGAGGTTATTGATATTTCTCCTGGCAGTCTTGATTCCAGCTTGTTCTTCCAGCCCAGCATTTCTCATGATGTGCTCAGCATGTAAGTTAAATAAGCAGGGTGACAGTATACAGCCTTGACATACTCCTTTTCCTATTTGCAATCAGTCTGTTGTTCCATGTCTAACTGTTGCTTCCTGACCTGCATATAGGTTTCTCAAGAAATGGGTTTATATGCTCATAATTCCACCTGAGCTGGATCACAAACCAATCTGGAGAGAACTGGGATTAATTACTTCACATTTGAATTATAGTTTCTAAATAACAAAACTTTGCAAAAGATGGTCTCATTTAACCTTTGCTATAACCCTGCGAGGTAAATTTCATCATCCTCACTTTACAGAGGAGGAATCTGAGACTCAAAGAATGAAGTAACTTGAGACTCCAGAACCCACGTTTTGTTTAATGCAACCCCAAACGTTGTTCTGGAGCCTGAAACTGCTCAAAGGCCATCATGCAGTCAGGCCCTGCTGGAATACCTGCTGGGATTACAGACACAATGGTCAAAGCCAGGGCGGGAAGCAGGCACCTGGAGCTGCAGAATGACATTTGGGAACCCGCCCCTTCAGGACACCATACCCTGTGCTTTCCTGAAGTTCTGAGTGGGTGCTGGTGGTAACTCGAAGAGGCCCTTCAAGTGAGGCCCCGAGAAGGCTGGACGTGTGGCCTTGGAAAATCTAAACAACTAAACTCAGTGAGCTGGTGCCCTTCTCTAGAGGAAATATACGGAGCTGCCATGGTTGGGCTGCCCCCCTCAGAGCCTTGATTGTAGCTGGGCACATGGTCATCCAGCCAGGGACAATATTTCCCAGCATCCCTGGATGCTAGATTTGGCCAAGGGACCTTGTGACTCATGTTCCTGCCAACAGACTGAGAGTGGATGGGAACTGTGAGTGGGGAGCTGACAGATGTTCTGTGGTTCTGCGGGGGGAAGTACATACACACACACATACACATCTGCAATAAATGTTACTGATGTAAAGAATGAATGCGGGAGTAAATTAGGAATTTGGGATTAACAGATACACACCACTGTATGTAAAATAAACAACAAGGACCTACCTTATAGCGCAGAAAACTATATTCAGTATCTTATAATAATCTCCAATGGAAAAGAATCTAAAAGAGAATAGCTATAAATGTATATGTATACCTGAATCACTTTGCTGTTCACCTGAAACACTGCAAATCAACCTATATCTCAAGAAAAAGAAATAATAAAAATTTTAAAAGAATGCAGAGCACACAAATAATAAAAAATAAGGTCCTCTGTATTGTGAATTTCATATACAACAAGTAGAATGTAATGCCTACAGTTTTGAGGTTTAATCTGCATTATTAACATTTGCTTGACCACTTTCTTCAATTCAGACCAACAACAAAGCAAACCATAAAGCTCTGATTTGTATAGGTTCCTGATTTCTGTGATATGAACACTCCTACTGGCTGACATCAACGTGATGTCACTGAGTGCAAAGCTGGGAAGAGGTGAGCCACCAGGGAAGCCCTAAAAATTCTTTTCAATTTAATTAAAAATTTTTATTGAGGTATAATGGTCTTATAACATTATATTAGTTTCAGGGGCAAAACATAATGATTCAATATTTGTAAATGCTGCAAAATGATCACCATACTAAACCTAGTTAGCATCTGTCACCTTACATAGTTAAACAAAAATTCTTTCTTGTGATGAGAAATTTTAACATCTATCCTCTGAGCTGGAGAAGGCAATGGCACCCCACTCCAGTACTCTTGCCTGGAAAATCCCATGGATGGAGGAGCCTGGTGGGCTGCAGTCCATGGGGTCGCTAAGAGTCAGACATGACTGAGCTACTTCACTTTCACTTTTAATGCACTGGAGAAGGAAATGGCAACCCACTCCAGTGTTCTTGCCTGCAGAATCCCAGGGACGGGGGAGCCTGGTGGGCTGCCGTCTATGGGGTCGCACAGAGTCGGACACGACTGAAGTGACTTAGCAGCAGCAGCAGCAGCATCCTCTGAGCAACTTTCAAATATGCAACAGAGTATTTTGAACTAATAGTCTCCATGCTGTACATCACACCCCCAGGACTTTTTTATTGTATAACTAGAAGTTTGTAGCTTTGATCCCCTTCACCCATTTCACCCATTCCCACCCACCCTTCACCTCTGGCAACCACCAATTTCTTTTCTGTACCCATGAGTTCATGGGGGTTTTGTTTGTCTTTGGTGGAGAATCTACTTTTAATCCACCACAAGACCCAGACAAGGCAGCATCTTTCCCCGTGCCTCAGAGCTGGACAGCCTGGGTGTGAACCCTGACCCTTGTAGCTGCGGCATTCCGGGCCAGTGCCTTAACTTCTTGTGGACCTCAGGTTCCTTGTCTGCAAAATGAGGACAATAATAGTGCTTACCTCATAGTGTATTGTTGTGAGAATGGCATGAGTTAAAACCCACAGAGCACTCAGAACAATGCCTGGTATAGAGCAGGGGGTGAATAAACGCCAGCTGAGATGATGACCATTATTGTGACGGGGGCAGCAACAAGATAGCATGTGCTGTGGGGTCAGACAGAGTAGGGTTCAACCTCACTTCCATCACTTGTGCACGAGATGACCCTGGCCGGGCGGTCCCCTTCTCCAAGTTCTAGTTACCTCAATTGTGAACTGTGATGGCAGCACCTTAGAGAAGAAAGCCGGCCAGTGTCTGCCCGAGGAGGGCTCCATAAGCGTGAGTTCCCTCTTCCATAGACCTCCTATGACCCTTGGGCATTCGGGGTCCAGCCCCAGTCCCTCCCATCTCCCATCTCCTAGACTCCAGGCTCCATTACCCTTCTCTGGAATAAAAACTCCCATTCTCAGGGCAGAATT
Organism: Bison bison bison; assembly: GCF_000754665.1. NCBI lineage: Eukaryota > Metazoa > Chordata > Mammalia > Artiodactyla > Bovidae > Bison > Bison bison. The sequence goes on along the minus strand of NW_011495042.1, from coordinate 4,862,946 downwards.
CAGCTCAGCATTAGGAAATCACTAGCCAATAAAATGAACTGATATCTGGGAACGAGTGACTGACAACCATGAGCCCCAGGGTGTATCTATATTTTGAAGAGGACCCTTTGTACAAAGCAGGTGTCCAGTACATCTCAGAGGCTGAGATCATCTCTCGTGGTGGAATTTCAGGGGGAAGAAGAGACTCAGAGCTGTATGGGGGCAAGCGAGCTACTGGAGGATGCCAAATATGTCAACAGTTCGCCAAGCTGCTCCTACCTGTCGCCTACTTTAGCTGTCTTGCTCATGTGGTAGCCCTTGGGCACACTCACATTTGCAGGCCTCCAGACTTCCACTGAGGCCATTCTTCCTTGTTGC
>NW_011495042.1:4862403-4862489 GCF_000754665.1 Bison bison bison | reverse complement strand
CAGGAGGCCTCCCTGTCCATCACCAACTCCCAGAGTTCACTCAAACTCACGTCCATCGAGTCAGTGATGCCATCCAGCCATCTCAT
>NW_011495042.1:4850194-4862303 GCF_000754665.1 Bison bison bison | reverse complement strand
TCTCCTCTTAGTGCTTATTCTTCCTTGTTGCCAAAACTGTACGTGACTTTCCAGGCACAGTGCAAATACCACCTCGTTCATGAACGCTCTGCTGACGAGGTCTAACCAGAAACCACCCTCCTTACCCCCATCCCCTTAATCCTTCTGCCTGTCATCACCCCTGGACTTTCTTCTTGTTAACAAAACTGAACTTCGTTCCTCTATCTCAAGTAGATGGGCTTCCCTGGTGGCTCAGATGGTAAAGAATCTGCCTGCAATGTGGGAGACCTGGGTTTGAACCCTGGATTGGGAAGATCCCCCAGAAAAGGAAATGCCAACCCACTCCAGTATTCTTGCCTGGAGAATTCCATGGACAGAGGAGCCTGGAGGGCTACAGTCCATGGGGTCTCAAAGAGTGAGACATGACTGAGAAACTAACATTTTGGGTTTCACAGGTGGCATTGCTGATAAAGAACCCACTTCCCAATGCAGGAGACATAAGAGACAGGGGTTTGATCCCCAGGTTGGGAAGCTCCCCTGAAGGAGGGAATGGCAACACACTCCAGTATTCTTGCCTGGAGAATCCCATAGACAGAGGAGCGTGGTGGGCTACAGTCTGTGGGATCATACAGTTGGACATGACTGAAGCAAGTGAAAAAGGTGGCTTAAAACTCAACATTCAAAAAACAAAGAACATGGCATCTGGTCACATCACTTCATGGCAAATAGATGGGGAAACAGTGGAAACAGTGTCAGACCTTATTTTTTTTGGCTCCAAAAACACTGCAGATGGTGACTGCAGCCATGAAATTAAAAGATGCTTGCTCCTTGGAAGAAAAGCTATGACAAACCTAGACAGTGTATTAAAAAGCAGAGACATTACTTTGCCAACAAAGGTCCATTTGGTCAAAGCTGTGGTTTTTCCAGTAGTCATGTGAGAGTTGGACCATAAAGAAAGTTGAATGCTGAAGAACTGATGCTTTTGAACTGTGGTGTTGGAGCAGACTCTTGAGAGTCCCTTGGACAGCAAGGAAATCAAACCAGTTAATCCTAAAGGAAATCAGTCCTAAATATTCATTGGAATGACTGATACTGAAGCTGAAGCTCCAATACTTTGGCCACCTGATGTGAAGAACTGACTCTCTGGAAAAGACCCTGCTGCTGGGAAAGATTGAAGGCAAGAGGAGAAGGGGATGACAGAGGATGAGATGGTTGGATGTCATCACCGAGTTGATGGACATGAGTTTGAGCAAGCTCTGGGAGTTGGTGATGGACAGGGAAGCCTGGTATGCTGCAATCCATGGGATCGCAAAGTCAGACACGACTGAGTGACTGAACTGAACTGAACTGAAGTGACTTAGCACGCAAGCATGCATCAAGTAGATACTTGTTTTCCCTGTGAGGAGTGGCCATATGCTCCAGTTTTGGCCAAAAAGAAGTGAGAAGTCTGATGGGCTCTGGGAAGGAGTTTTGCTTCTCCTGACAAAAGAGGCCAACAGTACTGGTGCTGTGTCTTGCCTCTCCTTTCTTTCTTTAATGTGATGGCAGGAGCCGCAGTGGCAATTCTGTGACCTTGAGGGAAAGCCAAAGCTAATGCAGGGACATTGAGCTGCTGAGCCCTTGACAGCAGCCACCTGCTTTCTAGTTATTTAAGAAAAACAAACCCTGTTTTGTTTAAGCCTCGATAGTCAGGAGTCTCAGCATTTGTAGCTGAAAACAATTATGACTGATACATTTTTCCTCCCCTACCTTCATACATTAATTGAGTATCGACTGTGTGCTTAGGCTAGGGTGATGGCACTGTGGTAAAGAACCCGCCTGCCAATGCAGGAGACATAAGAGACATGAGTTTGATCCCTGGGTTGGGAAGATCCCCTGGAGCAGGGCATGGCAACCCACTCCAGTATTCTTGCCTGGAAAATCCCATGGACAGAGGAGCCTTGCAGGCTACAGTCCATGGGGTCAGAAAGAGTCGGACATGACTGAGCAACTTAGTACACAGTACGTATTATGTGCTAGCCCCAGGGATACTGTGGTGAATAAGTTGTACGCTTGTCCTCAAGGTATTTCATAGTAGACAAAGGGTGGGCTGGGGTGGGGTGCGGTGGTAGTCCCATGGGAGCCCAGGGGCCAAATCACACCAGGGTCAGTCAGAGTTCCTGAAGAAGGGAATGCTGAAGGGGAGCTTGGAAGGGCCAGGAGGAGCAGTGTGCAAAGGCACAGAGTCGAGGGGCCTTGGCCCACATGGGAAACAGTTGGCAGGAAGCAACTCCAAAGAAGGACACGATCCGGGGGAGGCCTAGGGGGCACATTGCTCTCCTGAGCCTACGTTAGCCGTGTCTGGTTTCAGAATCTTCCTTCTCGAGGCCCTGGCTTGCTGCACAGCTGCTGGAGCCACTGTTCCTATTCACTTTCTGATCTCTGCTCAGGGCCTGGGAGAGGGTCTGACACACCCAGGGTGTCTCCTGTACTAGATCACTAACCAGCCAGGGAAGGGATTACGGCTGATTCATCTCTATGTCACCTGTGCCCTGCGTAAGGCCTGGCAGAAAACAAAAACGATGACATGGATAATGATGAAGACAGTAACAACTAAGTGCTTCCTGTCCATCAGGCAAGGATCTGAGCAAATGACACACGTGCCTCACGTACGCCTCACACAACTCTATCAGGGCCCACTGTGCTTGTGCCCACTTTACACGTAAGAATGCGGAGGCAAAGAGAGGCTAAGAAACTTGACCGGGGAGCTAGTAAGTGGTTGAGCAAGCGTGGTTGCTTAGTCCACGTTGATGCCGGCAGCTCTTCCCAGGCCTCTGTCATTAGCACCAGGAAAGAAGCCGCTGACAGTCACTGGAGTGTTATGCAAACGACACCGACTTGGCTTCCATTGACACTTAGCCCACTGGAGCCCTGAGCAAGTGTCCCCAGAAGCCAAGGAACTTCCTCAAGCAGTTTTCAGGACACTGAAACGGACAGGAGGGGAAACAGAATGCTCATGGAGGCAGGACCCGAGGGAGCCCTGTTTCTCCTCTTAGCGTCCTTACTCATCTCTCCTTGGCCCACATTCCTGCTATAAGAAAGGATCAGCAGAACTGTAAAGGTGTAACACTCTTAAAATCAGTGTGCAGGGCGAGGCTTAAGACAAAAGGACAGTGCACTAGGGGTGGGACATCAGACAGAGGGATTGATGCCAGGGGCTTCTGGAAGTCAGGTTCACTGCATATGACCTCTTTTGAGCCAAGATGGAGCACAGGGAGTTGAGACAGAAGTGAAGAAAGGAGAAAGCAGAGAGAGGAGCGAGCACACGGTGTGATCCCGGAGGCACGGCATGGGGGGTCTCAGTTCTCCAAACAGGGATCAAACCCACGCCCCCTGCAGTGGAAGCACGGAGTCTTAACCACTGGACTACCAGGGAGTTCCCAGTTCCCATGATCTCATTTCACACGCACTACTCTTACTTTACGCAGGAAGAAACTGAGGTTCATAGAGACAAGTGACTTGTTCAAGGTCTCCCAGCTTATGGATGGACTCACATCCATTCCCTCTCCTACTAACATGACGCCCCGTTCCCCGGTCCTGGTTAGAGGCTTGTAGCCTTCCCTCTTTCAGCCACCTGCCCCCATTCTGAGGCTGGTCCTACAAGGACATGCAATACTTAGCATTTTTTTCTGCAAACCCCAGCCCTGCTGAGTCACCGGTGGTGCCAGGGCCGCTGCACCCACAGGCTTTGTTAAACTGGATTTCCACTTGAGTTCAGCAGAGATTTCCTAAGCTCCTGCTATTACAAGGGTGGGAGGAACAGTAAGGGACACAGCCTTTCCAGCTTCACAGCGCCTTCCGCGCCCAGCTAGGGTGGGGCTTCGGTGTCTGAGTTAACAGATGGGGAAACTGAGAATAGAGAGGAAGTTAGTTGCACAGGGTCACATAGCGATTCAGGGCAAGGCTGGCTCCAGAACCCTGTCTCCCAATTCACGGGTTGCTTATCTTCCTCAGGTGTCCCACCTTGGAGGAGAGGGATGACTAAGATTGAGTTGGATTTTTTAAAAATCTTTATTTATTTGGCTGTGCCAGGTCTTAGCTGCGGCACACGGGATGTTCAATTTTCATTGCAGCACGCGGGTTCTTTAGTTGCGGCCTGTGGGATCTAATTCCCTGACCAGGGATTGAATCCTGGCCCCTACGTGGGGAGCGTGGAATGTTAGCCACCGGAGCACCAGGGAGGTCCCTGCAGTTGGATTTTCAATAGTGGCCAGAGTGGGATGAGGGTTGAGTGCAAGAGGTGGGCAGTGGTGGGGAGGTGATGAGGTTGGAGAATCATCCTGGGCCTTGAAAGCTCAGCTAATGACCAACTTTCCCCACAGGTGGACTGTAACGTCGTGCCTTGGGGCTGCCAATGGTGGGCCAGCTCAGTTAAACATGCCCAGGGCAGGAGGTGGGACTGAAGGCGTGCTGCGAGCTGAAATAGCAGCTGGGAGGGGAACAGAGCCCACAGAGGGGTGGACTGCTCTGGCCCACCTGGCATCAAAGCCCCTTCTGGTGACAGGAGAGAGCGCATGGTGTGATCCCGGAGGCATGGCTTGAGGGATCTCAGTTCCCCAAACAGGGATCAAACCCATGCCCCTTGTAGCGGAAGCACGAAGTCTTAACCACTGGACTACCAGGGCGTTCTCAGTACCCACGATCTTACCTCATGTGTGCTAGTCTTAGCCCAGGAGCAAGTCACAGCTCTGGATGATGTCCTCTGGCTGCTCAAATCACCCCAGACAAGCCCACGCCCTAACATCAACCACAACCCGGCCAGGCAGATGCAGCTCCAGGACAAGCATGTGGGAGTTCTTGAGGGGTGACTGCCCTCCACCCAGGCCAGACTCTCAGCCTCTTCCTCCCAGGGATCTGACTTGTGACGAGCATGAGTGACACAAGCTGTCAGCCAGCCGGCGCTGCTCTGCCTTGCAACAGGGCCCTCTCGTTTCTGCTCCTGGGCACCATCTTCTCTGCAGTCGGCTTCCTCACTTGCGTGCTGTGTTCTGCAAGATCCCCATATCCTCCCAAAGAAGCCCTGTTATGGTAGCCGGTGGTGGTTTCTGTTACACGCAGCCAAAGCTCTTGAGTTGAGACAAATGTGTGTGTGTGTGTGTGTGTGTGTGTGTGTGTGTGGTGGGGGAGGTTCGGGAAGGGGCACTCTGAAAGGGTAGGCAGAGCAAAGCGGGGCTTGCCGGGCCGGCCAGGGCCCCTGAGGCCCCTACACCATACGAGGTATTTTGTTACAACTCCAGGCTGGATTGGGGACCTCCTGGGTTTCCCCATCGTGGTAACCACCTGAGCCAGTTGTCTTAAAGATCTTGCCTTCGAGACCTATACCCTTGCTGAGGACAGAGACCATCTTGGAGCTGGTTCGGCGCCTCTCTGGTTTTCTACTGCTTCTGTAACAAACTTCCACAAATGTAGTGGCTGGAAGCAACACGTGGTTAGCACCTCGCCGTTCTGTGGGCTGGAAGTCTAGCACTGGTTCACCAGGCTAAAATCCAGGTGTCCACAGGGCTGCCTGCCTTTCTGGAGGCCCAAGGGAACGCCCATTTCCTTGCTGCTGCTTTTCCTCCTTCCTCTCCCACCCCCGACCTTGTCCAGCTTCTAGAGTCCACCCACATTCCTTGGCTTGTGGCTCTTCTTCCACTTGCAAAGCCAGCAATGTCGGGGCAAGTCCTCACACTGCACTGTTCTGACCTCTTCGGCCTCCCTCTTCCACATTTAAGGACTCTTGTGATGATGATACTGGGCCCCACCAGACCACCCGTGATCATCCTGTATGTTAAGGTTAGCAGATGAACAACCTGAATTCCATTTAATGTCATTCCCCTTTGTCGCATAAACTAACAGGCTCACAGATTCCAGAGATCAGAACACAAGCATCTTTGGGGATCATCACTCTGCCTACCACAGTCTCCCCCCAACCCAGTGTCTGGCTCAGCCCAGAGCTTTCAGAGGCCAAACATCTTCCTTCCGAGCACCTCTGACTCCACCATCTTTCTGGGCCCTCAAGCTCCAAAGGCAGGAAGGATGACCCAGCTCCTTCCTCTCCCGCCAGCCAAAGCCCAAGCCTGTCCTATTTTTCCTTCAAGAGGAGCTGGTTTCTCCACACCCACTGCCTCCTTCCCAAGAGATCCTACAAGGGGAGTGAGGGCTTTGGAGCCAGTTATTATTGTGTACCCTTCCCTGTTAGCTGCTCAGCTTCTGTAAAATGCGGTATTAATATCTCTCTCCCTGAGTGTTGCAGGGATTGAAGGGTATCATGCCCACAACAAGCCCAGAATACTGTCACCCAGTAAATGAGAGTTTCCCCTTCCTTCCCCACGCTCAACATCTCCCAAACTTGGCTAATGGTCAGATGCCCCTGGGAGCACTGTTAGTCGTGCAGATACTCCCTCACTCAGAGGTTCTGATGTTCAGAGCAAGGTTAGAGTTAGGCTGCTCAGGGAAATCTGTATCATTAACAAAGGCAACACATGCAAGGCAGAGTGTGGTCCACTCAGACGCCAGAACCTCTCCTGTGAGTGTTATGATAATCTCCCAGCAGGCTTGCCTGCCTCTGGCCTCCTTCTTCCAAACAAGTTGCTGGGTTGCCCTGGGTTTCAGTTCCCCCATATGTAGAAGTTGCAAACTACAAGGTTCTTCCAGCTCTGATATTCTAGGATACTAATGCTCTGCTCCTGTTAAAGCCTTCAAGGTTCAGCCACTCAATCAGCAAAGGCACTCGGGGTTGATACGACCTGCGTAAAGGCCTAGAACAGCATGTTCCAAAAGTGAGTTACAAATAGCATCTTATGGGGCCCTCAAAATACTCCAAGAAAAAGTGGATTTTATGTTCAAAGAATTTGGGCAATGCTGCTCTCCGCAGGCTCCAATAGCAGCTGCACAAGGTGCGTCGCATATGAAAGGCTCTGAGAAGGCCTGCAGGAGAGAAAGCGCTTTTGGTGGAGCTAATCTGGTCCTTCCCCAAACTACACAAGAGCACAGTCCTCTCCCCTAGAATGTGGCTCCATATCTTTTGGCACAGTGTTGGAAACTGTCATCTGCTCCAATCCCTGCCATGCCTGGGGCCAGCCTTTTCATCCTGGCATCCAGGCCTGGGCACTCTCACCGGCCACTCTGAACATTGTCAACTTCTGGCGTCCAGGGTTTTGTCCACCCTTCAAGCAGGACAGTTGGGGAAGGGAATGAATCAGAAACAGACCCTGGGAAGCAGGGGCTTGGAACAGAAATGGTGTTTTCAGAGCTCCAGATCCCACGGTATGGGTGGGAAATCCTCTTGGTGCCTGCAGGGCAGGGGTTGGGAGGAAACTGAGTCAGCTGTTGTGAGACTGAGGGCCTGGCTGGGCCCTGCCACCAACCCCTGGGCCCTTGCTTCTATTCTCTAGGCCCTTTTTTCTCATCTCTGACACAGAAAATAATGTCACTCACTGAGGGTTTTGGAGCTCACCTGGGGCTGTGGATAAGATAGTACACAGTAAAATGATCTCACTACTGGAAAAGACCCTGATGCTGGGAAAGACTGAAGGTAAAAGGAGGAAGGGTCAACAGAGGATGAGATGGTTGGGTGGCATCATTGACTCAATGGACATGAGTGTGAGTAAACTCCAGGAGATAGTAGAGGACAGGGAAGCCTGGCATGCTGCAGTCCATGGGGTTACAGAGTCTGACATGACAAAGCAAAGCTAACACAGCCTTTGTTTATATTAACAGAAGCACAGAGTCCATGGTGAGAAAGGTGACCTCTACCTTACCATCTCCTATCCTAGGGCTCAATCTTGGGTCCTGAACAGAAGAGAGTTGGACAAATCAAGATAATTCAGAGGATGAGGGGGGTGTAGAGACCATATCCAAGAGAATTAGATGAAGGAGCAGGTGTGTTAGTGCACAGCCATGTCCGACTTGCTCAGCCTAAGGATAAGCACTGTATAAATAGACCTGGTCACTGTCCCCAAGTCTTTGCAGGGCTCCTCCAGGACAGGGGGACAAGGTGGGGCTGTGAACTCAGAGGGAGCAGTCAGGATCTTGGGGAGTCACCAAGGCAGATGCCAGCTCAATATATGGAAAAACTGTCTAAAAATGATAACTGCTTCATGTGGTCACAAGCACCCTGCATGAGAAGTGGCAAGCTGAGGCGTGGCAGTGGTGGGCTTAGATGTCCTTAGCTCAAAACCTATTAGTCTCTCAAATAATAATCTGCAAAGCACAGGAAGGATAAATCAGTTCACCTATTGCTACTTAACTTTGTAAAATTTAAGTCGATTTATTTTTGGCTTTGCTGGCTCTTTGCTGCTGTGCAGACTTTCTTCCAGTTGCAGCAAGTGGCGGCTACTCTCTAGTTGTGGCGAACAGGCTTCTTACTGCAGCGGCTTCCTTGTTGCAGAGCACAGGCTATAAGGCACACAGGCTTCAGTAACTGTGACTTCTGGACTCTGTGACTTCAGTAATTGTGATCACAGGCTCAATAGTTGTGGCACACAGGCTTAGTTGCAATGAGGCATACGGAATCTTCCCGGATCAGGGATCGAACCTGTGTCTCCTGCATTGGCAGATGGATTCGTTACCACTGAGTCACCAAGGAAGCCCTACTTCTACTTCAGTTTTAGCTAAAAATAGTTAAGAGTACATAGTTCAACTCTAATGTGCACCCTTGGCCATATATCAGACACCCAACACCATGTCCACTAAGTGGGGTCCCTAGAGGCCAATAGGGAAGCCCACAGTGCAGACAGGTCTGCTGTGGCCATGTCTTCTGTTCCTCCATGGTCAGCCTGTTGCCCTATATTGCCGTGTCCTGGTGGTGGGTTAGGATCAAACAATGCAGCTTTAACTGAATCAGCCCCTGTAGTGTGGACGAGTGGCTTCAAAGAGTCCCTGTCAAGAAACCACGGAAGGAGATAGGGCTAATCAAGAAAGCACAAGCCAGACACAGGAAAAGCATGGAAGAGACCCACCACTGCTCCTCGTTCAAGTCCTACAGCAGCCACCCTAATGTTGCAAATGATAATGAACAGGATCTCAGACACACACACTGTTGCTGACTGAAATCATAATAAGAAAACTCCCTGAAAGGTGAACTTCCATTCACTATTGTTGGTGATGGAAAGTCACTCTGAATATACTATGTTGGGGCTTGAGATATTAACTAATGGTTGCAGTACGTGTATACGACAAACCTAGACAGTGTATTAAAAAGCAGAGACATCACTTTGCCAACAAAGTTCAGTATAGTCAAAGCTATGGTTTTTCTAGTAGTCACATATGGATGTGAGAGTTGAACCATAAAGAAGGCTGAGCGCTGAAGAATTGATGTTTTTGAACTGTGGTGCTGGAGGGGACTCTTGAGAGTCCCTTGGACTGCAAGGAGATCAAACGAGTTAATCCTAAAGGAAATCAACCCTGAGAATACTCATTGGAAAGACTGATGCTGAAGCTGAAGCTCCAATACTTTGGCCACCTAAAGCAAAGAGCTGACTCATTGGAAAAGACCCCGATGCTGGAAAAGATTGAAGGTAAAGGAGAAAGGAGTAACAGAGGATGAGATGGTTAGATAGTATCACTGACTCAATGGACGGGAATTTGAGCAAACTCCAGGAGACAGTGAAGAACAGGGAAGCCTGGTGTACTGCAGTCTATGGGGTCGCAAAGAGATAGACAAGACTGAGCAACTGAACAACAACTTGTATATAAATTCTAAATCCATAAATAAATATATGTATTGGGGGTGCCTAAACATTTTTCTTGGGCAGAAGGTGTTATCAAAAAGTCTGATAAACACTGCTCTGGATTTTTAGGCCCAGCTAGACACTAGGGGATGCTATTCCCTGTTTAGGTTGGAGGTCTAATTAGATTTGTTTTGGATTTAGGAACAAAAAAACTAGTGGGAAGTGTGCTCCTGAGTAAACTTTTTTGAAGTTCACAACAACCACAATGTTTGAAAATTAATGGGAAGAAACCAAAAGCTCTGAAAAGGTTTTCCATGGCTCTGACCCTCCAAGGTGGGTGTCTTGTTAAACAGCCAGAGCCAGGTAAGGCTCCTCTTTCTCATTCTCTCATCCCAGATGCTCTCAGTTTCTCTGTCTGTCTTCTCTCTCTCTCTCTCTATCTTTTCCCATCAGTATCTCACATTCTGAATCTCTCTCTCTCTCTCTTACACACACACACACACACACACACAATTGGTAACAGCAAAGACCAGACAAAAGGCATCCAGAGCAGGAGAAAACGCTTGCTGCCTCTTGAATGTCAGACAGACCTGGACTCACTTCCCACCTCTACCGACCACTGACTGTGAGATCACTGCAAGTCTCCCCCAGTCTCAGAGCCTCAGAATCTCCCCTGGAATAGGCACATCAACAACTCAACAATAACATGACAACCCAATTTCAAATTAGCCAAAGGCTTTCAACAGACATTTCTCTAAAGAAGATGTACAAGTCGACAACAGCATATGGAAAGATGCTCGACATCACTAGTCATTATAGAAGTGAAAATCAAAACCACAGTGAGACACCACTTCACACTTGCTAGGATGGCTAAAATATGAAATACAAATAACAAGTTCTGGGGAGGATGTGGAAAATGTGGAGATCTGACATACTGTCGGCGGGAACGTAAAATGGTGCAGCTAGTTTGGAAAACAGTTTGAATTCCTCACAATGTTACACACAGTTTCGCCATAGGACTCAGCGAGTCCTCCATATTATGTCCAAGAGAATTGACAGTCTATGTACACACAGACTTGTACATGAATGTCCACAGCAGCATTACTCATAACAGCCAAAAAGTGGGAACAACCCAAATATCCATCAACTGATGGGTGAATAAACCAGATGTGGTATCATCATACAAGGTTCTTCAACCATAGCAAGGAATGAAGTGCTGACACACGCTAAAACATGCATAAACCTTGAAAACATTATGCTCAGAGAAAGAAGCCAGTCAGAAGAGAGCCCCTATTGTATGATGCCATTTACATGAAATGTCCAGAATAAGCAGATCCATAGAAACAGAAAGTGGATTAGTGGTTGCCAGGGAGAAGGGGACACGGCGAGTGACTGCTAGAGGGTATGGGGTTTATTTGGGGAGGATAAAAATGTTCTAAATTAGACAGTGGTGAATAAATTGAAACTTTCTTCACAACTTGGTGAATAAACTGAAAACCACTGACGTGCACACTTTAAAAAAGGTGAATTTTATGGCATGTGAATCATATCTCCATAAAGTTATTTAATTTTTTTTAAAGAAAGAGAACTTCCCACATAGAGCTGTTATGAAAATGAAAGAAGGCCTCCATCCGCGATAACCAGAAGGGTCCCCAGTTCTGGTATGTGGCCAGCATGTGGGAGGCCACGCGCTAAGAGGGTGATCTGGCAACGATCTCAAAGCACAAGGACTCTCGTTTTTCAGAAGGCTGCGCCAGCCCAAATGCAGGGAGACGCGGAGACAGGAGGGGGTTCATTAGTATAGATCTGCTTGGACTCCAAACAGGACAAACACACCCTCCTGACGGTGTGTATGATAAGCCCCAGATCATAATCTTTCCCGTCCCCAGTGAAAGGAAAAATGGGCTGGCTTCCGGCCCAAAAGCCGCCTCCCAGAAGAGAAGCCAGGATGCTCTGCGCACAGGTGAGGGGACTGGGGGCTCCCTCTCGGCCGCACCCCCGCCCCGTGAGCTTCCGACAGCAGCGGGGCTCCCCCTTCCCCCAGCTCTCCGTTCAGTACTTTTTCCTCAAAGATGCCTTCGAGCCCCGAGGCCAGGGCACCTTCTGCGGGGAAGGGGAGGGCGAATCTGTGGGTCTCAGGAGGGCGGAGGGGGCGAAGCCTTCCGAGAGTTAGTCAGACCCTTCACCTCACAAATGGGGAAGCTGAGGTCGTAATGTTTCTGAAGGCCCCGCAGAGCAAGTTAGCGACAGACCCAGAGTGGGCCGGCGGGACGCTCCCAGCACCGGGGAGGAGAACTTCACTCTCCCCTGACTCTCCAGAGGAGACGGAGGCGCTCACCTGACTGGGAAGCCCCTGAGTGGGACTCAAATTCAGGCCCGCCGGGAACCACAGAATGTCAGGCCTGCTGAAGAGCTTCTTTCTCCCCAAAACTCGGAAG
>NW_011495042.1:4847903-4849976 GCF_000754665.1 Bison bison bison | reverse complement strand
ACCGGCGTGGCATTCCTTCCTGCGGTGCCGTCGGCCCCCGGTCTTCCTGTCTGATCTGACTCTTACCCCGGTATGCCAGAAGGGCAGATGGGGCGGGTGCACCCCTAGGCCCCTGTCTCCTCCTCCCCTCGGGGCCATGGCCATGCCCTCTAACTTCAGGACCTGTCGCACCACTCTGGCTGTGTCAAGCTCCGTCCTAGGGCCGCCTCCTCCCTGCCATGGGTGAGGTTGACTCAGGGCACAGCCATGTGGGCCAACCTGATGCTCCCCCGAGGACGGAGGTTAGACCGGCAGCAGAAGAGGAGGCCCTAGGCTCAGTGTTGCCTTGAGAGACTCCTGTGAGTGGGGCTGGCAATGCCCTCCGGTGGTGAGGAAACTAGGCAAAGGCTAGAATATCTACTGACTTGTGGATCCCAAATGGGTGGGGGGTGGGGACAGACCTCTCAAAGTTGAGGCCAGAATTAACTCCAGCTCAGCTTGCCTCTCTCACTCACCTCTCAAACACTCTGGAAGAAGTACAGTAAACAAGTCCTTCCCTGCCCTGGGTAGCAGCCTGAGGGAGACAGGCCATGACAATCTCCATGAAGGCAAGGCCCAAGAAGCTGGGGGTTCCCAGGAGGGCTTCCTGGAAGAGGAATCATCTAAGCTCAGGAGTCATCCTTGGAATCATCCTTGACTCTGCTCTCTCATACTCTGGTTCTGACTTCTCTGGAAAACCCTGTTGGCCCTCCCTTCAACATATTCTGAATCCAGCCTCTTCATGCCATCTCCTTGCAACCACCCTGGTATCCACTAGTCTCTTTGCTCCTGTCCACCACCCACTATCTGTTCTCATCAGGGCAGCCAGAGGGATCTGGTTAAAACCAAGTCAGCTCATGTCCCCCCTCTGCTCAGCACCCCGCCAGGACGCCCCCCTTACTAACTTCTATTCTTACACAGCCCTGTACTATGTGCCGCCCACTCCTTGCCCTCTCTGACATTAATTCCTATGACGTCCTCTCTCACTCTGCCCCAGCCACCCAGGAATGTGCCCTAAACACTCCAGTTAGGCCCTCCCTCCTCAGGGCCTTTGCCCTGGCTGTTCCCTCTGCCTAGAGTGCTTTTCCCAGACAGCCACCTTGCTCCTTCCCTCACTTTTTCAGGTCTCTCTAGCCAAACATCACCGTTTCCAAGAAGCCTTCCCTGACCACCCTGTATATAGTAGTAACCACCAGCACCACCTTTCTCTTGCATCCTGCTTTACTGCTCACCATCAGACACGCTATTTTCTTGTTATGTATACCTCCTTCTTATGTGTTTCTTAGTTTCAAGATCTGGAACAGTGTCCAACACGTAGTAGGCGCTCGATAAATTTTGTAGAATGAGAGTGACCTGAAAGGGTAGCCCAAGATGCATTCCAAGGGTGCAAAGGTTTAGAGGTAGAGGGCACCAAGTGTGCAAAGGTTTAGTGTTAAGAGGCACTATTGTGTTGAGGACCTGCAAATGAATTCAGTAAAGTGGGAGAGTGGGGGGCTTGGGGGCTAGAGGAGGGGAGAAGGGAAAGAGAGAGAGGACTTGGAAGCCACATCAAGGAGATCAGGCATTATCCTGAGGGTGATGGGGATACGATCAAATCTTACGTTTCAGACCAATGATTTGGCTGCCGTATTGTGGACTGGCAATTTGAAATATTGAGCTATTTCAAATCCTGAAAGATGATGCTGTGAAAGTGTTGCACTCAATATGCCAGCAAATTTGGAAAACTCAGCAGTGGCCACAGGACTGGAAAAGGTCAGTTTTCATTCCAATCCCAAAGAAAGGCAATGCCAAAGAATGCTCAAACTACCGCACAATCGCACTCATCTCACACGCTAGTAAAGTAATGCTCAAAATTCTCCAAGCCAGGCTTCAGCAATATGTGAACCATGAAATTTCAGATGTTCAAGCTGGTTTTAGAAAAGGCAGAGGAACCAGAGATCAAATTGCCAACATCCGCTGGATCATGGAAAAAGCAAGAGAGTTCCAGAAAAACATCTATTTCTGCTTTATTGACTATGCCAAAGCCTTTGACTGTGTGGATCACAATAAACCTGT
>NW_011495042.1:4847473-4847753 GCF_000754665.1 Bison bison bison | reverse complement strand
CTGGGAGAAATATCAATACCCTCAGATATGCAGATGACACCACCCTTATGGCAGAAAGTGAAGAGCCTCTTGATGAAAGTGAAAGAAGAGAGAGAAAAAGTTGGCTTAAAGCTCAACATTCAGAATACTAAGATCATGGCATATGGTCCCATCACTTCATGGGAAATAGATGGGGAAACAGTGTCAGACTTTATTTTTTTGGACTCCAAAATCACTGAAGATGGTGACTGTAGCCATGAAATTAAAAGATGCTTACTCCTTGGAAGAAAAGTTATGACCA
>NW_011495042.1:4846471-4847373 GCF_000754665.1 Bison bison bison | reverse complement strand
GCAAGACAGCTTTTGAACTGTGGTGTTGGAGAAGACTCTTGAGAGTCCCTTGGACTGCAAGGAGATCCAACCAGTCCATTCTGAAGGAGATCGGCCCTGGGATTTCTTTGTAAGGAATGATGCTAAAGCTGAAACTCCAGTACTTTGGCCACCTCATGTGAAGAGTTGACTCATTGGAAAAGACTCTGATGCTGGAAGGGATTGGGGGCAAGAGGAGAAGGGGACGACAGAGGATGAGATGGCTGGATGGCATCACTGACTCGATGGACGTGAGTCTGAGTGAACTCCGGGAGTTGGTGATGGACAGGGAGGCCTGGCGTGCTGCGATTCATGAGGTCGCAGAGTCGGACACGACTGAACGACTGAACTGAACTGATTGTGGATTGGGGGGCAAAACACAAGGGGCAGAATCCTGGTGAGCTGGTGCAGTGGCAGGGGTAGAGAGGACTAGGGACAGGGGCACAGCATTGTGCAAAGCAGTGGCCACCAGCCATGTGTGGTTATGCAGCCTTTGAAATGTGGCTGGGCAGAGTTGAGATGTACTATAAGTGTAAAATATATAGTATGATTATACATTAATTACTAATATTATATATTAATTATGTATATTTATATGAATATATTTATATATTTATATACATTATACTATATTGATATATTGATATATATGTTATAATATAGTATTATATATATTATATATCTTCTATGATATAATATATAATATCTACATATAATATACATTTATCAT
Organism: Bison bison bison; assembly: GCF_000754665.1. Classification (NCBI taxonomy): domain Eukaryota; kingdom Metazoa; phylum Chordata; class Mammalia; order Artiodactyla; family Bovidae; genus Bison; species Bison bison. The sequence goes on along the minus strand of NW_011495042.1, from coordinate 4,846,625 downwards.
ATATAATATGTGATATACATTATATATCATATATATGATATACATTGTATATCATATATAATATCTATATAGGTATATCTATCTATATTATCTATCTATATATATTAAATATATTATATATAAATTTTATAAATATAGTATATATATTATATAT
>NW_011495042.1:4845044-4846333 GCF_000754665.1 Bison bison bison | reverse complement strand
TGATATATAATATATAATAATTCTTATATATAATATATATATCCATATATACACATATAGTGAATATGTGTGTGTGTGTGTGTGTGTGTTTGGTTTTTTGGCTATGCAGCTTGTGGGATCTTAGTTCCCCAACCAGGGATCAAACCCAGGTCCTCAGCCGTGAGAGCCCAGAGTCCTAACCACTGGACCACCAGGGAATTCCCTCACAATATATTGCTATTGGACACTGTTGATTTAGAGGGGAGAATTGAGAGGGCTTGGTGGCTCTGGACTGTGCAGGTGAGGGAGAACTTTGGTCTAATTGCAAGTCTCCTCTCCCCTCTAATTGCTCCTTTCTGATGAGACCATGCAGTCCAGTGGCAGAGAGAACTGGCCAGGAGAGAGCCAAGAGGGTTAGTTTCATCTCAGCACAAGGACACACACAAGTCATATCTTCACAGTAAAAACTATCTAGAAATGAAATAGGTTGACAGAATAGGCAATGAGATCTCCGTCCCTAGAAAAATGAACTTGAGAGCCACCATTAAGCAAGGGGAAGGAAGTTGAACTAATCAGTTGTCCTCAAAATGTGGTCCCTGGACCAGCAATATCAGCATCACCTGTAACCTTTTTAGAAAAGCAAACTCTTGAGTCCCATCCTAGTCCTAATGAATCAGAGACTCTGGAGGTGGGAACTGCAATTTGTATTTTAGCCACCCTCCAACATGCCGGGTGAGTCTTGTGCTTGCTCACATTGAAGAACCAATGGAGAACCAATGGACTATGTTATACTTCCTACCACTGAAAGGTTTCAGTGACTGGCGCGTAGTAGTGCCCATAAGACCCAGTCAGTGCCTCGTGTTTACTATCTTCTACTTTCAGGTGGTTCAGTGGTAAAGAAACTTCCTGCCAAGCAGAAGACGCGGGTTCAATCCCTGGGTGGGGAAGATCCCCTGGAGAAGGAAGCGGCAACCTTCAGTATTCTTGCCCGGGAAATTCCATGGACAGAGGAGCCTGGCAGGCCACAGTCAATGGGGTCGAAAAAAATGAACGGAGTGACATCCCGTCCCTCACGATGGAGTGACTACACAGTACAGAGCAGTCCCAGGTGAGGGTACTTCCCCTCTCTGAGCAAATAAGAGTTGACCTCCGGAAGGTTGGATGGAGGACCTCCAGGCATTTCCTACCTCTCTGCCGTGGGCGGATCTCCAGGGCCATGACAGAGCTGCCAGAGGCATGAGGGAGTCCAACTTAGCTCCATCCTGAGGTGACCTCACTGCTGTGTGTATGTCGGGGGAGTGATTCATGGG
>NW_011495042.1:4839426-4844672 GCF_000754665.1 Bison bison bison | reverse complement strand
GACCAGCCCTTCCTAGGCCTTGACACTCTTGTAATGAAGCTCTGGGATCCCTCAGGCGGATGGGAACTCCCCAGAGACTTCCTGGGTCTGGTCTGAGAGTGATGCCCTGTGGGTGTAGGGGGCTGGAGAACATGCCCCTACTATGAACACCCTGGAGCCTGGTTCTTTTTTAAATTGTCATTAATAATTAATTAATTTGTGCTGGATCTTTGTTGCCACACGGCTTTTTCTCTAGCTGTGGTGTGCAGGCTTCTCGTTGCGGTGGCTTCCCCTCTTGTTTCGGAGCACGGGCTCTAGAGTGTTCGGGCTTCAGTAGTTGCAGCGTGCGAGTTCCAGAGCACAGGCTCAGTGGTTGTGATGCACGGGCTTGCTGGCTGTGTGGCATGTGGGATCTTCCCAGATCAGGGACTGAACCCGTGTCTCCTGCGTCAGCAGGCGGATTGTTAATCACTGAGCCTCCAGGGGAGCCCAAGCCCAGTTCTTGACGTGAGTTTCTACTTACTCACCAAATGGATGCCTCTGACGGCAGGGCCTGTCTTAATCATTTTCAAACATTTCTTAAATGAATGCTCTAAACAGGAACTATCGCCCCATTTCATGGATGAGAAAAGTGAGAACCAAAGGAGTACAGGATTGCTCAGGGTGACATAACAGATATGGCCAAGTCGGGACTTGAACCCAGGTTTCCCCAACTCCAAAGGCAGGACTTTTTTCACTGCTCCATGGAGAAACTCCAACCTAACCTAGCTTAGAAGCTCCTGTATGTGTCAATCTACTTTTGAAGAGGTAGCCTCTGGCCTTTGCAATTCCATATTCTTTAAGAAACAATGGGTGTATTTGATGCAATCTGAGATGGAGTTGAAAATAGTTCTACATCTAGATTAAGCCTGACTCACCCTGGGCCTCCAGGCCTCAGTTGTTTCAAATATAGAATGGGCCTGTGGAAAACCTCTGCAGCTGAAGGCAAAAGTTGGACCTGGTCATCTTGAGAGCCCTCTGACTCTCAGACACCAGTGTCTCAATGCCCCCTCTAAAGAACAAAGACAAGAGCTAAAATTGTTTTGTTTTTTTTTTTCCAAAAAAGGGGGTGGGTGGACTTCCCTGGTGGCTCAGTGGTAAAGAATCTGCCTGCCAGTGCAAGGGAAACGGATACTTGGTCCAGGGAGATTCCACGTGCCATGGAGTAACTAAGCCCATGCTCCACAAGAGAGTAGCCCCCACTCCTCGCAACTAGAGAAAGCCCTCGCAGAGCGCTGAAGACGCAGCACAGCCAAAAATAAATAATAAATAAAACAGCGTGTACTCGTCAAACAAATTTAAAGAGGTGGGAGGGGTGAGTGGTGAAAAAGTCCACCCTGGGACATTCTGACAAATGCAAAATATGGGATTCAGACTCAATTTAGGTGGCTTTTAATTTCTTTTTTAAGCAGAACGATCCTCTTGACAAGTAAACTTTAAGGCATTCTATCAGATCAGAGTTGACTTCTTTTTAGCTGAAGTGGGGGTCCTGGGGCTATCGATGGGAGCACCTGCTCAGCGTCACTTTGCAGGGCTATCTTGAGGGCCTACTGTGAGCTACTTTGTGTCCAGCACACAGCTGGAGCTTTTTAGAAGGGGCAGGATGCATTTCGTGTGTCTGTGCCCGGTACAGGCCATCCAGAAGGCAAAATCTATGAAGTGCCGTAGTTGTAGAAATCGGAGCTCAGTGAATCTTGTGAACACCCTTCTAACAAACGAATTGCCAACAGACATCTTTAACACAATCTGGGAAACTTGAATATGGACTAAATATTCGATTCTTTAAAGGTTAGTGTTATTTTTGTGAGGTATGATATTGGCACAGCAGCTATGTAAAAATGTCATCTGTTGGCATGGCAGGCTGAAGCAATTCCTGGTGACAGGACATTGGGTCTGGGATTTGCTTGCTTAAAAGCACTCCAGCTTTGGGGAAAATGTGGGAGGGGGAGACAGGAAGGACAATCAACCGACGTGAAGAACAGCAGAAGCTAGGGGATCATACGCTGGAGTTTATTATATCAATATTATTCTTTCTACTTCCGTGGACATTAGGACGTTTCCATAAAAACAGTCTTTGAGCATGCAGTGTTACTGAACTCACCTGGAGAAAGGCAGTCTCGTCCTACCCTAGTGTCCGAACTGTGGCTTCCATTGCTTTATCTGAAGCCTGTATTTAAGCTACTGGGTATCAGGAGACTCCCGGCCGGAACTGCTGCTGCAAAATTTCCAACTGTGAATTGTGTCAGCCTTGGTCATCCTGTCCCATACTTGCTGTTGGGTTTGCAAGTATAGTTCTGTGCTTGAGGAGGTAGTCATAAAGTTCTTTTAATAAATGTGCAAATCGTTAACCTTTATGATGAATAAAAAGAACAGAAAGAAGAGAGGAGGGAGGGAGAAAGGAGCGGGGGAGGAAGGAAATAGGGAGGGAGGGAGATTTTAAAAACGGCTTTTGAGATCATCTTCCGATCCAAGACCCAAATGTTTGGAACAGTCTCACCCATGCTGGAAGGACACAGTGCCTTCAGCCTGGGAATTCTCCTAAGAGCTCTGGGCAGTGACACTCCTGTGAGCAGTGTCTAACTGGGCTCAAGCCCAGGTAGACGTCACAGGACACACCTGTCCTGCAGGTATGAGGAGCGGATGCAGGGCACCCTATGATGGAGCCTGAGACTGTGAGGATACAAGCATGCGTGTCTGGAACACTGGCCCGGATCTCTGCCTGGAGGATGTATCTGCTCCTCAAGGCTGGGCTCACACTTCCCATCTCTCTCCTCTGTTCCCACAATCCTTCCCTCCGCCATCCGACTCAATGTGCGTCTCCTCTACAAGCTGTAACAATAATAAAAACAACTGTGCCTGGCATTCAGCCAAGAGCTTTTCCTTCTTGTGTGGGTGCTATTATTTCCATCTTATAGATGTGGAAACTGAGGCTCAGAGGGGCTGAGCCACTTGCCCGAGGTCACACAGCTAGAGGCGACTCAAATTCAGCTCTGTCTTCTCACAAAAGTAGTTGTTCTTCACCACATCTTAGTTTCCCTCCATATCCCCCCTGTGTTTAACAGCCCGGCTCTTTGGTAAAGACTGATGAAAACTCAGAGCTTCCCAGGTGGAGATAGGGATAAAGAACTCATCTGCCAGTGCAGGAGATGTAAGAGGAGCGGGTTCGATCCCTGGGGTCGGGAAGATCCCCTCAAGGAGGGAATGGGAACCCACTGCAGTATTCCTGCCTGGAGAATCTCATGGACAGAGAAGCCTGGAGGGCTACAGTCCATGGGGTGGCAAAGAGTTGGACACAACTGAAATGACTGAGCACGCACAGATGAACATTCACCGCTTGGCTCCTTGGCTCCCCCTACAGGGCTGGAGCTGCCCGCCTAGATCACTTCCCAAAGATGTGACAGAACAAAAAGATATAACAGAACAAGAGTTGAACCTTGTTTGCTTCAAGCCCAGACATTTTTCTCCATCCCGGAAAGAAGTGGTTTAATATTATAAACAGCCATAAAGTGATTTAGTATTATATATAGCTTGTGGTTGTTGGTGTTTAGTTGCTAAGTCATGTTCGACTCTTTGCGGCCCCATGGACTGTAGCCCGCCAGGCTCTTCTATCCATGGGATTTCCCAGGCAGGAATACTGAAGTGGGTTGCCATTTCCTTCTCCAGGGGATCTTTCCGACCTAGGGATCGAACCCACATCTCTTGTGTCTCCTGGATTGGCAGGTGGATTCTTTACCACTGAGGCACAAGGGAAGCCCCACATGTGACTGGTGGCCATCATATGGGACAGTGCAGATACAGAAAATTTCCAGCATTGCAGTGCTGCTCTGGAGCCCAGAAGCCCATAATAACAGGTACCCAAGAAGTGTGTTATCAAATAAAGATTTCCTTTATCCCCTTCTTACAAGGGTGAGGCGATCATAGCTCAGAGAGGTTGTGTCATTATCCCAAGGCGTCACAGTCAGAAAGCAACTTCGTGGGGATTTGAACCCAGGGTTGTCTTGCACACACGACTCACTTTTCCAAGAGCCAATAGCCTCCTGGCTGTTTAGAGAATTTCTTTTTGTGTGTGTGTGTGTGTAATAAAGTTTTATTAAAGTATAAAGGAGATAGAGAAAGCTTCTGACATAGGCATCAGAAGGGGGCAGAAAGAGTACCCGCTTGCTAGTGTTAAAAAATACAATTGATTATATCTATATCTATATCTATATATGTATATATTATTTATTTAGCTCGGGGGCTTCTCAATGCAGTGGCTTCTCTTGCTGCAGAGCGCCGCTCAAGAGCAGTTGTCCCACAGAGGCTAAGCTGCTCTGAGGAATGTCGGATCTTCCCTGATCAGGGATGGACCCTGCGTCCTCTGCATTGGCAGGCAGATTCTTAGCCCCTGGACCACCAGGGAAGCCCTGGAGAAGTTTTGCTGCTCTACCTGTTTTCCTATAGATCCTGCCACCCTGAGCTTGTACCTACCTGAGGAGAAACTGTGCCGCTTCATTTAAGAATTGTTGCCCAGTCTGGGGTCAGTCCTGATTCCATCCCAGATTGACTGGCTGTGGGACTTGCAGCAAGCCCCTCTGCCTCTATGGCCTCAGTTGCGTTGGGTGTAAGATGAAGAAGCCGGCCGTGATGTCCTGGGTTGAATGAGGCAGGCAGAAGGCCTGGTGCGACAGGGTACTACTCTTCATATCCTGTCTGGCTTTGGGGTGGGCCGCATGGGAAGTGCGCTGGTTGGCTTGACCGACAATAGCAGCTCCTGTTTCTGGAATGCCTGCAGATGAGAAAGCTGAGGCTTAGAGAGGTCCAGTAACTTGGCCAAGGCCTCACAGGAGCAGAACTGACCGAGGTGGGGGCTCCCACCTAAGACTCTCTGGTCACCGTGACTGTGTCTCGCTAGCAGGATCCAGGGTACCACGGGGAATTGTAGGGAGGAGCTGTCCGCTGAGAGGTGGTGAGCTCCCCGTCCGCGGGAGTGTGCAAGCGGTGATGGGCCCTCGGCTGCTACAAGGACGCCGGGGAGGGATCCGCGAGCCCCTCGGCGGGCCCCTCCCGCCTCCCGCCTCCCGCCTCCCGCCACCCGCCTGCCACTTGCTGCCTCCCGCAGCGGCGGCCGCGGCCGCGGCGAGCGCGGCGCCGGCAGGCGGGGCGGGGCGGGGGCGGCTATTTCTGTCCGCTGAGCGCAGCCAGCGCGCGGCGGGGGAGGGGGCCCGCGCCGCCATATTCCCTCCCGCCGG
>NW_011495042.1:4828218-4839162 GCF_000754665.1 Bison bison bison | reverse complement strand
GCTCCGGAGCTCGGGGTTTGGGAGGGCGCCCCTTGTCCGCGGATCGCTGCCCGGCCCTCTCCGGGACTCCAGCCCAGCTGCGATTCCCACCGCGCAAACTTCAGCCCCTGCCTCCCGTCCCACCGCTCGGCCCTCGGCCGCCCCGTGTCTCTACTTCTCCTCTCTTGCGTTTCTGCCCAAGCCCGCATTTCTCCGCGCGTGCCACGGGCCCCGGCCCTCCTCTCCAACCCACGCTGAAGCCCTCGGCCTCTCCTGCCTCCTCCTCTCCGCATTGAAACGCGTTCCCTTCCCGGGACTCCAGCCCCCAGGGCTGACTTTTTCACTGGAACCCTCAGCTCAGCCCCCTCTCAGCGACCTCACCTCCACCCCCGCACTTCAGAGGGGTAACCTTTCCCCTTCCCTCCCCTCGCGGGTTTGCTCCGACCCTGCCTGCGGGAGGGGGCTGGGCTGAGTGGCTTTGCAGACGCGGGTAGGTGATGCTTCGGATGGGGGCTTCTACGTTTTTGTGGGCCACTCCCACAAAAACTCCAACCCCCTCCTCCTCTGGGGAAACTGAGGCCCAAGGAGGGGAAAAAGGGTTGGCCCATGATCACGGAGCCTGTTCTGGACCCTCTGAGCTATAAGAAATTTTCAGAGGAGATAGCCACGCCTACCCATTGAGCATTCGGTCAATTACCCCATTTTACAGATGGGGAGAGTGAGGCTCAGAGGCAGAAAGGGCTCAGGTGCGGTCACAGAATTAGGAAGTGGAGAATCTGCGTCCACATCCAGGTCAGTCTAACACAGAGGATGAGATTTCGGCAAGGCTGTCTGATTCTTGACTAGGGAGGAGACTGAGGCCCTGCCCTCCTGCTCTGACCCCCGCCTTCAGCAACTCATTCTTCCACAGCCCCCCTTTAGTAGACACCCCGCTTTAGTAGAGCCTCAGAGCCACAGTCCTGGGTTCAGATCCTGCCTCCAGTCATTTACTGGCGGTATGATTTCGGACAAGCTGCTTAATCCCTCTGAGTCTCAGAAGCTCTGTGAAATGGGATAATAGCAACTCACCTGGAGGGTTGGTGTGAAGAGTTAGCTATATGTGGGATGCTGGCACCAGGTGAATGCTTAATTTGTGGTTGCTGTTTGGTGGCTAAATTGTGTCTGACTCTTTTGCCACTCCATGAACTGTAGCCCGCCAGGCTCCTCTGTCCATGGAATTCTCCAGGCAAGTACTGGAGTGGGTTGCCATTTCCTTCTCCAGGGGATCTTCCCGACCCAGGGGGTCGAACCCGCATCTCCTGCATTGGCTGACGGATTCTTTACCCCTGAGCCACCAGGGAAGCCCCAGGAACACTGTTGTGATCCTGTGCATATCAGAAGGCTGCAGCGTCTCTTTGCTCTGGGCCTTTACCTGGAAGTTCTTTGTCCCTTCATTTCCCTGCTTCACCAGGCTAGCTCCTACTCAGTCATCGCCTCCTTGGGAGGCCTCCAGTGCCCGTCCTACGTTTCTGCTGCGTTCTCTTCTGGAGCCTGGGAGACCCGGAGCCCCTGGACCACTGGACTGTATACTCTCCTTCTGTGTCTCGGAGGCTGTTCTGGGTATACAGCAGGTGCTCAGTGAAGGTTTTCTGTGTCCCAGGCTCCCTGTTGTCCAGTATAATCTCATTCAGTCCTCCCATCTGCCTGCGTGGTCGTGATTGTTCTTCCTGGTCTCCAGAGGCTTGGAGAGGTGAAGTGACTTGCTCAAGGTCACACAGCCGGCCGATGGCTGAGGGGATGTGCCCCACTGTCTAGGGCCTTGGGGCCAGGCTCCAGGAGAGGGAATCAGCCTTGCCAACTGGAGCCTGAGAAGCCCGCCCAGTCTGCTCTGCCAGCGGTCCTGAGAACACTTAAAACCACCCCCAAGCATATGAGGATGGTGTCTATTTTTACAGTCCAAATACCAGGGGGGCTGGGTCCTGCTTGACCAGCTGTCCAGGCACCCATGTGGCCCAGTGTTTCAGCTGAGTCGCCTCTAGGGTTTCTCTGGAATGAAACTGAGACTGTGTCCTCTGGCTCCTGGAGGCGGGTGGTGACTGCAAGTGGGGGTCCCGGGCAGGTGGAGGGAATCTTCCATCCCCGTAGTTCCCAGTCCCCACTCTGTGAGCAGGGGGCTGTTCTGTTCCCACTCAGTCTCCAGCAGTGAAACGAGTAAACTGAGGGATCTTGCAGGAATTCCTGCATCATTTTTTTGAATATTTCTTTGTTGATTTGGCTATGCCGGGTCTCACCTTGTGGGAGCACACGGAATCTTTGATCTTTAGTTGCAGCATGTGGGATCTAGTTCTCTGCCCAGGGATGGAACCGGGGCCCCCTGCAGTGGAAGCAGAGTCTTAGCCACTGGAGCACCAGGGAAGTCCCTGCTACATCATTTCTTGAAAACACAGAGTAGTATTGGTTGAGGAGCCAGGAGAGCTGAATGGCAGGCTGATTCTTTTCCCAACTTGCTGGGTGACAATGCAACTGGGTTCTTTGCAACCTCTCTGAGCCTAGTTTCCTCACCTGCCTCATGCTATGAGCTGGTTGTCCCATTACAACCTCCCAGGGATGTTATGAAGTGGGGCAAAGAAAAGTCCCATTTTTGTAAAAGGAAAAATTGAGGCTGAGAGAGGAGCCAGTTGCTCAAGGTCACCTGGGTGGTAAGTGACATGACCAGTATATTTACTTCAGCGCCCAAGCTCCTATCTACCAAGTTATACCCTTTCCTCTTTGCCCTTCTTACCACCACCATACACGTATACACATGTATTAATATATGTCTGAGAGCTGAGTATTTGCAGGAACTTGGCAGTGTCTGAAATGCTGGAGCATGTTTCAGACTAATGGGTTTCAGCGTTTGGATTTCCACACAGCTCTCTGGCTCTGAGCTCTGTTAGGGGCTGACTCTAACCCTCCTCCCGCTCCTGCCCTCACCCTGCCCGCTCAGGGCCTCTTTGGGCTAGTTGTTTGCTGGGCCTGGAGACTCAGAGATGAACTGACAGGCCTCTATGAGTTCATGTTAAATGGAGGAGACACTGGTAACCAAGCTTGTAGTGCAGTGTGAGAGGTGCTGTAATGAAGGGGAGCAGGGTATCCGAGAGGTTCCTGTCCAGGGAGACCAAGTGTGCTTAGAGACTGTGGGTGGAGGATAGGGCAGGATGGTGAGAGGAGTCTTCCCCAAGACTGGGACATTTGAGTTGGGCCCTTGGCAGATGAATAGGAGTTCGATAGGTGGAAAAGAAAGAAAGGGGCAGGAGGCCCATCTTGGGCAAAGGAGCACATCCCTTGGGTTGCCAGGCTGAGCTGGGTCTCTACAAATTGCAGCAGAAACTCAGCTTCAGGGTCCCGCCTGCCTTCTCTGAACATCCCTTCAGCTGGACAGACTTAGGAGTGCGTGTGGCTACCCCAGGCCTTGTTGCTGTTGTTTAATCGTGTCCGACTCTTGGTGACCCCACAGACTGTAGCCCACCAGCCTCCTCTGTTCATGGGGTTTCCCAGGCAAGAATACTGGAGTGAGTTGCCATTTTTTCCTCCAGGGGATCTTCCCAACCCAGGGATCGAACCTGCGTCTCCTGCATTGGGAGGCAGATTCTTGACCATTGGGCCACCTGGGGAGCCCATACCCTCAGCCTTGTCCTGGCTCAGATCCAAATCTCTTCTTTCATCTGACCTTGGCTGCTGCTTCGGCAGCAGGCAGGCCCAGAGGTGGGCATCATCAACCCTGCCACCCTCTCCCTGCCTCCAGCCTAACCTCCTTCCTTCTCTCAGCAGCTTGAGGCTTATCCCAGCTGTTAAAGATAAACAGCTGTGACACTGACAAGCGCCCTCCTGCCTGAGGGGCCCTGGGGCCCACTGTGACATCCAGCAGCAGGTCTGAGCCTGCAAAGATGAGGCTGGAATCCTACTGTGACCAGTTTTGCCCTAGGAGCCTTGGCTTGGCAGGTTGTGAGGTGCAGGGCTGGGGGAGATTCTTGGTTGACTTGCTAAAGCTAGAAAACCAGGCTGGTGGGGGATCAAAAGCCTGACTCTTTTTCTGGGGCCGCCCACTCTCTGATCTGGACTTCACTGCATCTCGCCTTGCTGCTGTCAAGTGCCTGCAAGAGCCAGTAAGCAGGTGCAGTGGGCCTGGGGAGATCCTGCAGGCCTGGAGAGTGTGTGTCCACCTCCAGAGGCAGCTGTCACCCCTTGAGCCAGGTACTGTCACCGGAAGCTATTGTTCAGTCGCTCAGCCATGTCCTACTCTTTGCCACCCCATACAGCACGTCACTATCTCCCGGAGCTTGCTCAAACTCATGTCCATTGAGTTGGTGATGCCATCCAACTGTCTCATCCTCTGTCGTCCCCTTCTCCTCCTGCCCTCAGTCTTTCCCAACATCAGGGTCTTTTCCGGTGAGTCGGCTTCTTCACATCAGGTGGTCAGAGTAGTGGAGCTTCAGCTTCAGCATCAGTCTTTCCAATGAATATTCAGGGTTGATTTCCTTTAGGATGGACTGGTCTGATCTCCTTGCTGTCCAGCGGAGTCTCAAGAGTCTGCTCTAGCACCACAGTTCGAAAGCATCTGTTCTTTGGTGCTCAGCCTTCTTTACGGTCCAGCTCTCACATCCGTACATGACTAGTGGAAAAACCATAGACTGTAGACCCAGCTGTATTCAGACAAGAGAATCTGGAAGTCAGTACATGCTCACACACAGGACTCCTTGTGATGACCTAGCTGTGCCCACAGCCCAGATAATCCACCTGCTCTTGACTGCCCCTTTGTATCAAGGTGTGCTCCTGGGAGAAACTGTAAGGGTACTGCCCAAGTCACCAGGGCCCGGGGCCTGCTCGGCAATGCCCCTCTGCCCTCCCTGCCCAGGTTCATGGCCACCAGTGACCTGATGTCGGAGCTTCAGAAGGACTCCATCCAGCTGGACGAGGACAGTGAGCGCAAGGTGGTGAAGATGCTGCTCCGGCTCCTGGAGGACAAGAACGGGGAGGTGCAGAACCTGGCAGTCAAGTGGTAAGTGTCGGCCCCGCTGGGAGCCAGAGGGTCCCTGCCCCTTTGGGGTCCAGCCGCTGGGAGAAGACTGGCTGAGAAGTTCTTGGAGCACCTTCCCGGGTCAGGCAGATCCCCTGGAGAAGGGCATGGCAACCCACTCCAGTATTCTTGCCTGGAGAATCCCATGGACAGAGGAGCCTGGCGGGCTACAGTCTGTGGGGTCGCAAAGAGTCAGACATGACCAAGCAACTCCTTAGAGTGCCAGTCGAGCTGGACAGTGCCTTGCTCTGGGTTCCCCTGGAAGTACACCCTGTGGCAGGGGTTCACGTGTAAGTTTATTAGGGAAGAGATCCCAGGAAGCTGGTGGGGCCATAGGGAAGGAAGAAAAGCAATAAACATGACTTCTCAAGCAGCGTACCGCTGTGGGCAAGGGGCGCTTAACCCTGCTGGGGCGGGGGGTGGTCCCTGGAACGCAGTGTAGGACAAGACCTTCAGGGGGGTCCCAGCTGCCAGCTTTCCTTGGTTGAGGGCTGCTCCTGGGGTAGGCAGGGGGTTATGCATTCCTTGATATCTCCAAGTAGAGAAAACCCTCAGACACAGATGCGAATGCTGGCAGCTGGAAAGTCAGGCTGGCATGTACAGAAATGGTGGGGGTGAAAGAACACGGGGGTCTTTGCCATTGGCCTCATGATGTGTGGTCCTGAGACCTTTGCTGGTTACCCCCAGAGTTGAAAAAGCAAGATGGGTTATGTTCAGAACACGTGTGTGCGTGTGTGTGCTGGGGTGGGCAGGAGACTGAGGAATGGCAGGGGTCAACAGAGAACTGGGGCACTGTCTCTCAAAACAGTACTCTGTGGGCTGGATCCTGGCATCCTAGGCTGGTAGTGAATTTCAACTTGACCCCAAGAGCAGGGGATTTCAGTAAAGAGTCTCACAGGGGAACAAGACATGCTCAGGCTTGTGGTCTGGTCATCCCTCTGACAGTGGAATTGAGATCATGTGGACTGGTTTCCTACTAGCAAAAGCAGTAACCCCTCTTTATAACATATAATCTGAAATACTCTTTTCTTACCATGAAATGAAATTCATGCATACTAGAACCTGCCTCTACCCATGATTACAAAACACTTTATATAATGCCCTAAACCGGCACGTAAAGAAAGAAGAGGAATGCAGTTGATAATAAGATCGTGTGTGTTTCAGTGCATAAATGCTCAGGCACGTTGATGGTAGCCGTGTAATAAAGTTATGGGAAGCCTGCACCAGAGTGTAGGCTTCCTGTCAGCGCTGAGGCAGGAAGCAGGTGGAGACAGGTACGGATGCTGGGGACTCAAATACCAGCACAGTGGCATTGCTTTTAGGAGATTTCTGAAATGGTGACCATCTCCTGGTAAAGTTTCCCAGAACAACAAACTACAATCTTCCTTCAAGTTACTTGATAACTGCATGTTTTGGAAATTTTAGAGTATATATTAAAATGCTACAAAAAAGTATTTTTGTGTTTATATGTAAAATGAAATTACATATAATTTCATTTTGGACTCAGATAATTATAGAAAGACTTTTTACCTGTGTGACTGCTCTGTGGGATGTTAGAAACTCCAGCAGGACAAGAAACATGGTTTCGCAATATTGTTTTTCTGTCACACCCGGCCTCCCCTCTCCCCGTTCAATAAAAGCCAGAAGTACCATCTAAATAGCAATGATGAGCATAACTAATAGAAGGCCTGCCAGTAGATTTCCAAAACACCCCTCAGAGCAATATTACCCCTATTGGGAACCAGTGCTATATGAGGTTGAGTGGGAGGACCCGCGATTTCTTAGATCGAGAAAGAAGTTGAGTTTTGCAAACTGGTGTGCGCTGCAGACATGTGAACCCCTTGTTTAAACTGTGTGCTCCTCACCCAGGGATTCTGATTCAGAAGTGGGGCCGGGGCAGGCAGATGAGGCTGTGCACCCAAGAATCTGCATTCTAATGTACACCACCATCTGGGAACCACTCTTAGGTCAGAGGTCCTCAGCCTTGACTGCCTATTAGAATCACCTGGGAAATTAAAAAAAAAAAAACCCACAGAACTCCCCAGTGTCCAGACCACACCTGAAACCATTTAACTCAGACACTCTAGGGCTGGTACCTGGGTAACGCGTTCTTAAAAGGCCCCAGGTGACGGCAGTGCAGACTTAAGGCTGAGAAACAGTGTGTCTCGTGCGGTTTTTATTTTTTTAATTTGAAATTAATTTTATTTATTTTTGGCTGCGCTGGGTCTCTGCTGCTGTGCACGGGCTTTCTCTAACTGCAGAAAGCGGGGGCGACTCTCCAGTTGCCGTGCACGGGCTTCTCATCACGGTGGCTTCTCTTACTGTGGAGCGCGGGCTCTAGGGCGTGCGGGCTCCATAGTTGCAGCTCCCAGGCTCCAGAGCACAGGTTCAGTGGTGGCGGTGCTTGGGTTTAGTTGCTTCAAGGCATGTGGGATCTTCCCGGATCAGGGATCGAAGCCGTGTTTCCTGCATTTGCTGGCGGGTTCTTTACCACCGAGCCGCCTTGGGAGCCCTTGTGCGATTCTTCAACTTTAATGTGCTTTCCGGTCACCTGGCGGTTTTGTTGAAGCACAGATTCTAGTCCAGGAGCTCTCAGGTGGGACCTGAGCTCTGCATCTCTGCGTCTCCAGATAGAGCTGATGAGGCTGATCTGTGACCACACTTGGAGAAGCAAGCCTCTAAGGCAGAAGTTCTCCAAGTGTGGTCCCTGGACCATCTACCGCAAACTTGCTAGAAATGTAAATTTTCAGGCCCCTACCTAGACCCCTTAAGTCTGAAAATCTGGGGTGGTGTGAAAATCTGGGGTTCATTCTATTTGAAGGAGTCCTTTAGGAGATTGTGATACATGCGGAAGTTTGAGAACCCTGCTCTGGGGCATTCCTTGGTTTCCAACTGAGGTTCCTGGGTTGGATGTTTTAGCCATGTGCTGAGATGCATCCAGGAGGAGATGCAGGTTTGAGAGGCGTCAGGAATGAGGTCAGCATAGCCAGAGGGTGGGTCCCTCTCTTTCTGGCAAAATAGGGAGTCCCTTGTTGATCTGAGTCTTTTCCTCAGCATATGTGGCCCCACAGCCTTGAAGGGACCTAAGAGGTACCCCAACTCGGGCTGAGCCTGGGCTCTTACAGTCCCTCCCTCCCTGCTCAGCCTGGGTCCTCTGGTGGGCAAAGTGAAGGAGTACCAGGTGGAGACCATCGTGGATGCCCTCTGTGCCAACATGCGGTCAGACAAGGAGCAGCTCCGAGACATCGCTGGCATCGGCCTGAAGACCGTCCTGTCGGAGCTCCCCACTGCGGCCACAGGTACCCAGGTCCCAGGGACCAGATGCTTCTGTTATTTGTCCTAGTTTATGATTGAAGAAGCAGAGGCTCAGCGGGGTTTAGGGACTTACCCAAGGTCAGCCTGGTAAATAGCAGAGGATTCAGACTCACGTCTGCTTAACTTCATGGCTGTGTTTCAGAGATGCTCTTAGACTCTGCAGTTAACACAGTCTAACTAATGGCAGCTTGAAGACATGGGGAGTTGCTTTTCTCGCTTAACTCGGAAGGGATCAGCCACTCCATTTTTGTAGCAATTTACCGAGAAGCTCAGTTAGGACAGGGCTAAAGTCTCTCCCCAGGTCTCTTGCCCTTTATAAGAAAAGTGCATGTTTCCCCAGAAGACACTGACCTGTATCTCACTGGCCAGAACATGGTCATCTGGCTCCTCCAGGCCGCCAGGGGTCTGGGAAAGACTCCTCGTTGGAAGGCAGAGGGCACAGGGGTCAGATGTGAGGTGGGCCAGCCAGCAGGTCTGCCCTCGGTTCCTCAGCTCCCCAGCTGTCTCCTTTAGTTTGGCCGGACCCTGGGTCATACCTTGGACGTTGGACGTCCTGGCTTCTCTGGTCAGCACCATTTGGGGGTGGGGTGGGGGATGTGGCCTCAGGGATGCAACCAGAGCAAAGGCCAGCCACAGGTGGAGGCTGGCCCTGGGCCTCACCGCGCCCACCTTGCGCTCTGTGCAGGCTCCAGCCTGGCCTCCAACGTGTGCCGGAAGATCACTGGCCAGCTCACCAGTGCGATCGCCCAGCAGGAGGACGTGGCCGTGCAGCTGGAAGCCCTGGACATCCTTTCTGACATGTTGAGCAGGTGCGGGAGGCCACCCTGAGCAATGAGGATGGCAGGGAGGGGTGGCAAAGGCATAGGGAGGGACTCAGCTTCACAGAGCAGGTACTTACTGTACCACAGGCCCTGTGCTCAGGGGCCTTTAATTGCCCCAGTAGTGTCCCAGGAGAACTTGACTGTCAACGAGTTCTCCTCACTACAGTCAGGACATGAGGAACCTAATAGCTGGGCCAGTGTTTTCAATTGCACTACACTTTTCTAAAGTATTCATTCAGCTTCTCAAGATTTGAACACCTACCAGAAAAATGTCAGGTGCTAGACCGTGTTGGGAGGATGGAGTTGGCTGGGTCTTGGCCGCCTCTAGGGAAAAGCTCCAGAGAAGGCAATGGCACCCCACTCCAGTACTCTTGCCTGGAAAATCCCATGGATGGAGGAGCCTGGAAGGCTGCAGTCCATGGGGTCGCTGAGGGTTGGACACGACTGAGCAACTTCACTTTCACTTTTCACTTTCATGCGTTGGAGAAGGAAATGGCAACCCACTCCAGTGTTCTTGCCTGGAGAATCCCAGGGACGGGGGAGCCTGGTGGGCTGCCATCTATGGGGTCACACAGAGTCGGACACGACTGAAGTGACTTAGCAGCAGCAGCAGCAGCAGGGAAAAGCTCACAGACATGTAAACCTGTGAGTGCAGTAAGAACAGCAGCACGGCTAAGAGCAGGACCAGTAGGAGCTCGGAGGAGGAGACCCTCACCCGACTGAGGAAGGGGGAACCTTCCCAGAGCGAGTCTAGTCAGCTGACTCTTCAAGGGTGGGTAGGACTTGGCCAGGCGTGGGCGGGCATAGGGGGACCCTGGATGGAGAGGCTGCCCTCAGCCCAGAGGACAGAGGCCATCGAAGACATGGGGTCCCTGGAGGTTGTGGGGTATCATGTAGGGTGTCATAGCTTTTCTAGTAGGTGAGCAAATGAATAAATGAAACCCAGGAAAGAGGTCTGTGCTGGACAGAGAGAGATGGGAGGGTGAGGTCAATGTGTATGTGTGGAGTGAGAGGAAAGGTTTCATGTATGGGACGGGAAAGGCACAGGCCTGGCTTGAAGGAGGGATGGGAGCTGCCAGGGTGGGCATGGGCTGCGTTTATGTGTGCAGAAACCATTCTCTGCCGTTCCCTCTTGCCTTGAGCCCGGAGCTCAGCTCATCCCAGGGGCACTGGGGAGCCACTGGAGGAGTTAGGCAGAGGTACCCTGGAGATCGGTCTGGCCTCAGTGAGTGTGAGTGAGTGAGGATGAGCATTGAGGCAAGGCCCAGACTCGGGGAAAGTCGGGAAAGCTCACTGGAGTCCCCCAGCCCCAGTACATCTGGCTTCCTCCCCAGGTGGGCAGAGTGGGCTTGAGCAAAACCCTTCCCCTCTCTGCTTCCTCTCCTGTGATAATAAGTAATCACTTCACACAGTTGCAGGGTACCTTCCTGTTTACCTAGGGCCATTGGGTTGTCATAACGGGGAAGAAGCCAGGAGCCCATAGGGAGAGGGGAGGTGCCTGGCCCAGGCTGCCCGCCGGGTGGGCCCGGCCCGACGCCCCCTCCGGCTCCCCAGGCTGGGCGCTCCGCTGGGCGCCTTCCACGCCAGCCTCCTGCACTGTCTGCTGCCGCAGCTGAGCAGTCCGCGCCTGGCCGTGCGCAAGCGGGCTGTTGGGGCGCTCGGCCACCTGGCGGCCGCCTGCAGCACCGACCTCTTCGTGGAGCTCGCCGACCACCTGCTGGACCAGCTGCCCGGCCCACGCGCGCCAGCCAGCCCCACGGCGATCCGCACCCTCATCCAGTGTCTGGGCAGCAT
>NW_011495042.1:4821886-4827964 GCF_000754665.1 Bison bison bison | reverse complement strand
TTGACCTGCTTCTGAGCCCTACCCAGAAGCTCGCGCGGGTAACTCTAAGTCATGCCCCCAGACTTAAGTAAAATATGTTTTGTCGTCCTATTTTGACAACTGTACCTTAATAACAACCTAGGTGATTAACAAGGTTTTAATTTTTTTAAAATTTTTATTGAGGGATGACGTGTGTACAACACAGCACACTAGTTAAAGTGTGCACTTCAGTGTGTTTCGACCTTTCCATATACCAGTGAAACTGCCACCACAATCAGGATGCAGAACGTTTCCATCACCCCCTAGAACTTTCCTTGTGTCTCTTTGCAGCACATCCTTCCCAGGCCCCACCCTAGGGAACCATTGATCTCCTTTCTGTCACCAGAGGTTAGTTTTTTAGAAATGGAATTCAGCGGTCAGGTTTGAATTTATTCTCAAACTCCTTGGAGTTAGTCTGGGCTAGAACAAGGCAGTGTAAGTGAGTGGCCACAGTGCCCTCCTGCCCCTCTGGCCCTCTCCCTGCAGGGGCCCTTACAAGCACACATGGAGACCCCAGCCTGCAGTCCAGATCTGTCCACGTTTCCCCAATGGCAGCCACCCTCAGAAGCGTGGACCTGGAAAAAAGACCTGCACAGGACCGGACATGGGTTCAGGGTTGACTGGGCAGGAAAGTAGGGAAGGGTGTAGCTGGAGAAGGGCTTAGCTGGAGTTCCTTATGAAGCCCAGGGACCAGGCAGGGGGCCCCTCTGGCCTGGTCTATAAGAGCGGTGCCCGTCTCCTCACTTTCCTCACCCAGGGCTGCAGCCTAGCACAGGGATTAATCAAGAACATGAGTAATAGTTTTGACAACAGCTGCCACTTATTGAGTGCCTGTTCTGTGCCAGGCAGATCTTTATCTGCATTTTATCCATAATCTTGACAAACTCTGGCTGGTGGGCACTGTTCTCCCTACTGTGAAGATGAGTAATCTGAGGTTAAACAAGGGTTGTGTTGTGTCCAAGGTCCCTGACTCAGCTTAGATGGGGCTGAGTCAGGGCTACAACCCACATCTGCTGAAGCCTCTGAGGTACAGTTTGCAGTGGCCAAGGTGGCAGGGACAGGCACAGGCTGATTGCCATGGGTTGGGAGAGCCCAGGAGATGGGCTGGCCTCGCCTCAGTGACCCACCTGGTCCTGCAGGGGCCCATCTGGACCGCCTGGTGCCCCTGGTGGAGGAGTTCTGCAACCTGGATGATGACGAACTTCGGGAGTCCTGCCTCCAGGCCTTTGAGGCCTTCCTGAGGAAGTAGGTGCAGCGGGGGTCCTAGAAATGGGGACCCTGGGGTTTCTTTGAGAAGTTGGTGGGGATGGAGTGGGCACAAGATGCTGGTCTCAAAGCACTTAGATCTCGGGGCTCACCCCTGGGCTTCATCCCCCACCCTGTCCTGCCTGGGTCCAGCAGAGCCTCCCCCATCCCACCCACAGGTGCCCCAAGGAAATGGGCCCTCACGTGCCCAACGTGACCAGCCTCTGCCTCCAGTATGTGAAGCACGACCCCAACTATAACTACGACAGTGATGAGGACGAGGAGCAGATGGAGACTGAGGACAGCGAGTTCAGTGAGCAAGGTGGGTAGCCAACTTGTCCTTGGGCTGGTGGGTGGAAACGGGTTCAGCCTCCCCATGAATCCCCCAGCCGAAGACAGGGGACACCTTTGGTGCCCCCCATCCTGATCCCAACTCTTCCTGGGGCTCCAGTCCCACCCTTGGAAATCTAGATCCTCTGTCATCCCCACACTCTCTGACTGCACAGATCACAAGCGAGTCGTGATAGCTGTTGTTTACTGAGCATCTCGTGATGTCCAAAGTGCCCTCTTATTTCATGTTCCTTACGATGAACCTGGAAAACCTGATATTTATTATCATGCCCGTATTTCAGACAAGAAAACTGAGACTTAGAGATTTGCCTGAGATCACACAGCTAGGAAGTGGCATAGGTGGGGCTTGAAGCTATGTCTGCCAGACTCCCCCATCTCATGCTGCCATCTCCGTACCTTTTTTTAAAAATTTTTTGGCTGCATCGTCTTGGTTGCCACACGTGGGATCTTTGCTGTGTCATGCGGGGTCTTTCATTGCAGTGTGCAGGCTCCAGAGCATGTGGGCTCCGTTTACAGGCTTAATTGCCCCAAGTCATGTGGGATCTTGACTTCGTTCCCTGACCAAGGATCGAATCTGCATCCCCTGCATTGCTAGGTGGATTCTTAAGCCACAGGACCACCGGGGAAGTCCCTCTGTACCCTTTGAATTACAGTGTCCAAGAGCCATTGCTTTACCCCAGCCACATGAAGCTCTGATGATGGATTGACTGGCACTGACAGGGAGAGATGCCTCGGTGGGGAATGGACTCAATAGCTTCTTTCCTTCTGTGCCTGTGGTCCTGTCTGTCACTCAGGGGGATGCCCCTGGACCCTGGAGGCACTGATGGAGGCGAGAGACTTAGGCCCCGGTGGGGCACTTGGAGCGAGATGCGGTGGCAGGAGATGAGATTGGACAGGCATGTAGGGGCCTCAAGTCGCAGGCCAAGGAGACTGGACATTTTCTTGTTAGTATCTAGGAGCTCTGGATATTTCTCCATGAGTGACATGGGGTGGAGATAACAAACAAGGGGCCATCAGGGGGACCATCTGCTGAGCTGACAAGGCACATCTGGGGGACCATCCCCCTGGCCCACCATGGCTTGTCCAGATGCAGTGCTCTGAGTCTGAGTTCTCTACAGAGCAGAGTGAGTAGGAACACGCTGGTCTTTGAGCCTGTGGCTGGGGTGTCCCTAGGTAGGACCGTCCTCTTCTGAGCCTCCTATATGTCTCCCCCATGTGTATGGGTGGGCCTTACTCAGCTCTGCTGTTTCTAGCTCTGTGTCCTCAGGAGAATCTCTCACCCTCTCTGAGCCTTACTCATATCTACAAAAGAGCCTCAAGACACCTTCATTCCTGAGGGGTGGTGAAGACATGAGCTCTGGCCTCTGAGGGGAGCTTGGAGAGCAAAGAGCCATGCAAACACAGCTTCTCTCATCCGTAGTCCTGCTTGGAAACCAGAATCAGAATCCTGCCCAGGGCGGGGGAACTTTCGCCTCCCTTCTGAAAGCCAAGTAGATAAAACATCACACAGCCAGTCCTAAAACCAAAGGACAGGTCTTATGCCCCAAATGGATCTCCTAAATCCTCACTTGGGAGTCAGTTTTTCCCGGATGCAGTCACAACAATCAAGGGAGGCAGGTGGGGGTACCCTGGTTTACCTCCAGCTAGTTCCCTGCCTGGCACCATCCCCAGCACACAGCAGGTCCTCATTAACCTGGAGCAGGGAATGGCCACCCACTCCAGTATTCTTGCCTGAAAATCCCCATGGACAGAGGAGCCTGGTGGTTCAGAGAGTTGGACACAACTCAGCAACTAAGCAGCAACTTCTTAGTAGTTATAAGTAGTGACCATGGAGGCTTCCCTGGTGGCTCAGGAGGTAAAGAATCTGCCTGCAATACAGGAGACCCAGGTTCAATCCCTGGGTCGAGAAGATTCCCTGGAGAAGGGAATGGCAACCCACTCCAGTACTCCTGCCTGGAGAATCCCATGGACGGAGGAGCCTGGCGGGCTACATGGAAAGGGGAAGCCCCACCCGAGCCCTCCTCGCTGCCCCCTCACTTCTTACCCGCTCTGTCCTGGAAGACCACCTGGGTGGGGCTGGCGGCTCCCTGCCTCTGGGCACAGGGCTCCACGGGTGTCCTGATTCCTGCCCTAGAGAGCGAGGAGGAGTACAGCGATGATGACGACATGAGCTGGAAGGTGCGCCGGGCAGCGGCCAAGTGCTTGGCAGCCCTGATCGACTCTCGGCCCGACCTGCTGCCTGACTTCCACTGCGCCCTGGCGCCCGCGCTCATCCAACGCTTCAAGGAGCGCGAGGAGAACGTCAAGGCCGACGTGTTCGGGGCTTACATTGTGCTGCTGCGGCAGACGCGGCCCCCGAAGGGGTGGCTGGAGGTCATGGAGGAGCCCACCCAGACCAGCAGCAACCTCCAGATGCTGCGAGGACAGGTGTGCCTGCCTATCCCCCCTTGCCCCCCACCTCACAGCCCTTCCCTCTGCCCACTGCCCCCCATCTATTGAGCACCTGCTGTGTGCCTGGTCGTTTGTATGAAGTGCCAGGACTGCATAGTCTCGGGCAGATAGCCAGTAGCACAAGTAGGGTTCCAGGCCACAGAAAGGGGGTTCAGTTTTATTCTAAGAGGGTAGAAGCCGCAGGAAGGGGAATGTGGTACCCCATTCACATTTGAAAAAGTTCACTCTGGCTGCCGTGTGAGAAATGGATTGTAATGGCCGCAGCCATGTAGGTGAGAGGCAGGAGGTTGGGCTTGAGAGCTAGTTTTTTTCTTTTTTTTTAAAAAGTATTTATTTATTTAGGTATTTGTTTGGCTCCGTTGGGTCTTACTTGTGGCATGCAGAATCTTTAGTTGTGGCATGCCAGCTCTTGGTTACAGCATGTGGGGTCTGGTTCCCCGACCAGGGATTGAACCCCGGGTCCCCCGCACTGGGGGCACTGAGTCCTAGCCGCTGGAAACCAGGGAAGCCCCGAGACGTAGTTTTTTGGGTTTGCAGATGGATGTGGAAGGTGAGGGGCAGGGAGATGTCATGTGACTTCTCAGCTCTGGCCAAAGCATGCAGTGCAGTCCCCGAGATGGTGGAGCAGGGCATTCGCAGAGTTCTGTTCTGGACATTTATTCTGTTTGAAGTCCTCATTGGATGCCTGAGTTGCGATGTCAGGTGGGCAGGTAGCACACAAGTCTGGTGTCAGATGTAGATCTGGGAGTCATTGCTTCAGTGGAATCTGAACCTCGGGAGTGGGTGAGCTCATCAGGGAGGGAATCCAGCTGGGGAACGGAGAGGGGCCCCCCGATCCGGTGACCTTGAGCTGGCTACTTCTACTCTCTGCCTGTCTCCCAAGTGTCAGGTGGGCCCAGGACTAGTGCCTGCCTCAGAGGGTGAGTGTGGAATGGGGTGTCTGGCACAGAGTGAGTGATGGGGAGCTCAGGGTGGAATGATCCCCTCCACATGCTGGGGGTCCCTCCTTGCCAGGTGCCTGGGCAGAGCCCCTCAGTAGTGGGTGGGGTGTGTGGGCCTGGGTGGTCACTGGCCGCCTCCTCACCCTGACTTGCCCACAGGTGCCTCTTGTGATGAAGGCCCTGCAGCGGCAGCTGAAAGACCGGAGTGCCAGGGCCCGCCAGGGCTGCTTCAGCCTCCTCACCGAGCTGGCGGGCGTCCTCCCGGGCAGCCTGGCAGAGCACATGCCCGTGCTGGTAGCAGGTAGGGTGCCCTGGAACCTGGGGTGTGCTCCTCCGGGCTTCTCCCCTGAACCCAGCCCCCAGCCCTCACTCCCTGCCGGTACCACCGTTCAGCAACCTACAGCGACTCCCCACTGCCAGCAGTGAGTACAGGGCTGGGGTGTGGCCCTCTGTCCTGTTTTCATGTAAGTTTCTTGGCCTGTATCCTCAGCCCTGGCTCCAGCCGAGCTCTGACCTCTCAGAACCTGCTGCTGCGTAAGGGTCCAGGTGCTTGGGTCCAGCTCAGACGCCTGTGGGCCCACATCCAGGGAGGGCTGAGTTGGGTCAGGGTGTGTGTCCTGGTAACCCGGGCACCCACCCCACAGGCATCGTCTTCTCGCTGGCGGACCGCTCCAGCTCCTCCACCATCCGGATGGACGCCCTGGCCTTCCTGCAGGGGCTGCTGGGCACAGAGCCGGCCGAGGCCTTCCAGCCTCACCTGCCCACTCTCCTGCCACCGGTGATGGCCTGTGTGGCTGACCCTTTCTACAAGATAGCAGCCGAGGCCCTGCTGGTGCTCCAGGAGCTGGTGAGGGCGCTATGGCCACTGGACGGGCCTCGGAAGCTGGACCCCGAGCCCTACGTTGGAGAGATGTCCGCGGCCACCCTGGCCCGGCTTCGGGCCACCGACCTGGACCAGGAGGTGAAGGAGCGGGCCATCTCCTGCATGGGCCATCTTGTGGGCCACCTGGGCGACCGGCTCGGGGGCGACCTGGAGCCGTCGCTCTCGCTCCTCCTGGACCGCCTGCGGAAC
>NW_011495042.1:4803042-4821674 GCF_000754665.1 Bison bison bison | reverse complement strand
CCCGCCGTCCGCCGTGAGGGCTGTGCTGGCCGAGCTACCCGCCCTGGTCAGCGAGAGCGACATGCATGTGGCCCAGCTGGCCGTGGACTTCCTCGCTACCGTGACCCGCGCCCAGCCGGCCTCCATGGCCGAGGTCAGCGGCCCCGTGCTGGCCGAGCTGCTGCGGTTGCTGCGCTCGCCCCTGCTGCCGGCCGGGGTGCTGGCAGCCACTGAAGGCTTCCTGCAGGCCCTGGTGGGGACCCGGCCGCCGTGCGTGGACTACGCCAAGCTCATCGGCCTGCTCACGGCGCCTGTGTACGAGCAGGCAACGGAAGGCGGGCCCGGCCTGCATAAGCAAGTGTTCCACTCGCTGGCCCGCTGCGTGGCGGCCCTCGCCGCAGCCTGTCCCCAGGAGGCGGCGGGCACGGCCAACCGCCTGGTCGGCGAGGCCAGGTCGCCCAGCTCGAGCCCTGGGGTAAAGGTCCTGGCGTTCCTGTCACTGGCCGAGGTGGGCCAGGTGGCCGGGCCAGGCCCACAGCGGGAGCTGAAGGCGGTGCTCCTGGAAGCCCTGGGCTCACCCAGTGAGGACGTGAGGGCGGCCGCCTCCTACGCGCTGGGCCGCGTGGGCGCGGGGAACCTGCCCGACTTCCTGCCCTTCCTGCTGGGGCAGATGGAGGCCGAGCCCCGGAGGCAGTACCTGCTGCTGCACTCGCTGCGGGAGGCCCTGGGGGCCGCCCAGCCCGACAGCCTGAAGCCCTACGCCGAGGACATCTGGGCGCTGCTGTTCCAGCGCTGCGAGGGCGCCGAGGAGGGCACCCGGGGGGTGGTGGCAGAGTGCATCGGGAAGCTCGTCCTCGTAAACCCTCCCTTCCTCCTGCCCCGGTTCCGGAAGCAGCTCGCTGCAGGTAGGGCCCGGGGATGGGCAAAGGCAGCCCAGATTGAAAGTGGGCAACGCGCCCGAGAGGTCCACACTGGGTGAGCTCGTTCGGGTGACGGGGGTCTGAGCATCACGGTGTTGGTAAGATTCAGTGCAGAGGAGCCGTTAAAAACAGTGTTTCCTGAGACTTGGGGGCCTTTTCCAGGGGCCCCTTTGGGATGGAGGGGACACAAGTCTTCACGTGTCCTTCCAACAAGTAAACTCAGGATGCCACTGGGCGTTGTCAGCGGCCACATGCCCCAGGCAAAGGTTAGTAAAGGCGGTTCTCTGAGGGGCCAGAAATGGCAGGCCACAGAATGCAGCTTGTTTTGGGGACCAAATGTAAACGTGGACTCAGAGGGGATGCCAGGCCCCGTGGCTTGGAGAGGGCCAGGGACGGGGTGAGGAGGGCAGGTCTCATGTCGTGGGGTCAGAGCACGTCGGGATGTTCCGCAGCTCAGGGAGGAAGAAGGGCAGGTGGACAGTGGGCTCTGGGGCAAGTCAAAGCCCCTGGGAATGAGAGGCCTCCGGGCCCAGAGCTGGTCTGCTGGTCTCCCTGTGGTCAGCGGTGGGTTAGTTGCCATAATGCAGGCAGAGTGCTTGGTCTGGTGGGTGGCACCTAATTTGTACTGTTAGTATCTGCTGTCATTGCTGTGTTAGTGGTTCCAGTTGGGCCCTTACTGGGTGGCTGGTGTTGAAGCCGCAGCTCTGGCCCTCACTGCTGTGTGGACAGGATGCCTGTGTTGAGAGTATCACCTGTTACACCCATAGGGATCTTCACAAGAAACCTTGGGAGGCGAGGTTCTCGGCCTGAGAGGCAGTTTTTTTCCTTTTAAAAAAAATTGTATTTATTTTCGGCTGTGCTGGGTCTTTGTTGGTGTGCACGGGCTTTCTCCAGTTGCGGTGAGGTGGGGCTGCCCCTGGTGTGGTGCTTATCATTGTGGGGGCTTCTCTTGTTGCAGAGCACTGGCTCAGGAGTTGTGGCACTTGGGCTTAGTTGCTTCTCAGCATGCAGGATCTTCCTGGACCAGGGATTGAACCCATGTCCCCTGCATTGCACGGTGGATTCTTAACCACTGGGCCACCAGGGAAGTCTGAGCCCTGCGTTTTCATAGCTCAGGTTTGCTTGGGCCTTGCACCCACTGCTGAACCAGCTAACTGGCCACATTTCCTTTTTTACCACCAGCTATGGGACGCTTCGAGCCAGAGCAGCTGCCTGGTACCAGCAAGTTCATGGGACTTCCTCTCTCTGCACGCCCCTCACTGTGGTCTCCATCTCACTTTGTCCTTGGCCTCATTTTTCTTAATTCACTTAATCCTACTCTACATGTATTATCTTCACCAGCCACCCTGAATCTTCTTAGGAGCTAGTCAGGGTGGAAAGAGGAAAGAGGAAAAAAAGCTGCAAGTCTCAAGTCCATAACTCACTCCCTCATACCCAAGCATCAACTTGTAAACTTTGTCCTGAGTCTTGAACTAAAGTCTGTGGGTGGAAACAGCCTTAACCCATTCAGTGCTATGGGCTAGGGGGGTGGAAAGTAGAGAGGGGAGAGAGAGATGGCCAATTAATTTCCTCCACCCTGATGGGAAGTGTATTTCCTTCCCTTTCTGCAGCTTCTTTACCCGGAAAGCAAGCAGAAAAGCAAAATTAAGTGATTTTAGCCTGTCTGAAGCACAACTGCTCTCTCCTTGGAGAATGCAGGTTGCAGGGGGGCCCAGAGACAGCTCAGAAGCAGCTGGTGAATTCTGGACTTGCTGGGTGACCTTAGATCTGATTTTAACCTTTCTGGTCTCTTTTTCCACATCTGTAAAGTGGAGATTAACAATAATTTTTGAAATTATTTTAACTAACATTATTATCAACCAGTGACTAGGATTAAGCCAAAGGATTAATTGAGATAATATGTCTAAAAAATATCTGAAAAATAGAACGCAGCTCCAAGGCCTGAGCAGAGGTCTTTTTTCGGGTTGAGCCCCATCTTGGGTTCTTATTCTCTGTTCGTGTCCTTGGGGTGGGTGCTTGAGAACCAGCAGTTGTACCGTCTCAGCTGCAGCTGGAATTCAGGAGCGATTGTGGGCTGCCAAGGAAAGTGGTAATTGACTTCCTCAAAGATGGATGTGTAGGCTTGCACGGGAAGAGGTTCCGATCCCGTCTCCCACGGAGGCGAGGGGAAGCTTGGCGTCCCCCAGCCCGGGGGTGTCCAGGACCTGCCGTGCCCCTGCCAATGCCACCCCTCCCGTCCTGCAGGTCGGCCACACACCCGCTGCACCGTCATTACAGCAGTTAAGTACCTCATCTCCGATCAGCCCCACCCCATCGATCCCCTCCTGAAGACCTTCATTGGTGAGCACCCCCTCCCCTCTGCCTACTTCGGTCCTCTCCACCCTGTTCTTGGTCTTGATTTTTCTTCCTTTTCAAAAAAATTTTTATTGGAGTGTAACATTACAATGTTGTGTTACTTTAGGGTGTACAGGAAAGTGAATCAGTTATACATATACATAAATCCACTCTTTTTTCTTAGATTTTTTTCCATATAGGTCATTACAGAGTATTGAGTAAAGTTCCCTGTGCTATACAGCAGGTTCTTAATAGTTATCTATTTTATATATGTTGCTAAGTCACTTCAGTCGTGTCCGATTCTGTGCGACCCCATAGACGGCAGCCCACCAGACTCCCCTGTCCCTGGGATCCTCCAGGCAAGAATACTGGAGTGGGGTGCCATTGCCTTCTCCGATTTTATATATAGTCGTGTGTATATGTCAATCTCAATCTCCCAGTTTATCCCTCTCCCCCTTCCTTCTTGGTAACCACGTTTGTTTTCAACATCTGTAAGCCTGTTTCTGTTTTGTAAATAAGTTTATCTGTATCACTTTTAAAAACTAGATTCCACATGAGCAATATTGTATTTGTCCTTATCTGACTTACGTCACTCAGTATGACAATATCTTGGTCCGTCCATGTTGCTGCCAGTGGCATTATTTCATCCTTTTTTTGTGGCTAAGTAATAGCCCATTATGGGCTTCCCAGGGGGCACTAGTGGTAAAGAACCCACCTGCCAGTGCGAGTTAGATGTAAGTGACACAGGTTTGATTCCTGGGTGGGGAAGATCCCCTGGAGGAGGGCATGACAACCCACCCCAGTATTCTTGCCTGGAGAATCCATGGACAGAGGAGCCTGGCGGTCTGCACTCCATGAGGTCGCACACGCATTCGATAGTCCGATATGTATGTGTACCACATCTTCCTTATCTACTCCTCTGTTGATGGACATGTTGGTTGATTCCATGTCTTGACTGTTGGAGATAGTGCTGGAGTGAACATGGGGATGAATGTATCTTTTCGAATTAAGAGTTTTCCGCAGTTACATGTCCAGGAGTGGGATTGCTGGATCACATGGTAGTAATAGTTCTGTTTTTAGTTTTTAAAGGAACCTCTATCCTGTGCTTCATAGTGGCTATACAATTCATATTCCCCCCAGCAGTGTAGGAGGGTCACTTTATTGCCACATCCTTTCTGGCATTTATTGTTTATACATTTTTTGATGATGGCCATTCTGACCAGTGTTAGGTGATAGCTCATTGTCGTTTTGATTTGCATTTCTCTAATCATTAGTGACGTGGAGCATGTTTTGGCCATCTGTATGCCTTCCTTGAGGAATGTCTTTAGATCTTCTGCCTACTGAAATATCTTCTTCCCCATCAAATTTTTGCACACTACATTTTGCATGTATTGTGCTTTCTTGCCTGAATAAATGATTATTGACAGTTATGACAATAACAACTTTCTAATTTCAGCATTCCTTCCATATTTATTAGTTTGCATTTTATTCTCAGGAATAACTTTTTGTTTTCCCCCATTTTTTTATTCACTGATTTGTTCATATCATTATAGACTCAGGGATTTTTATTTCCTTCAGTGGATTATAATCTATTACTGTCTTTTATTTAGATTCTCAAGACTGTCTCACATTTAGCCAGTGGGAGACCTTCATGCTGGTTCCTATGTTCTGTTGACATGTTTCTATCATTCTTTTCACATATCCTTATCTTTTGCACAATAAGATGCTCCATACCCATCTTGAAGCTTTCCTGTCTCGTCCCTGGAATCAACCATTTCTCCAAGAAGCCCTGATTCCTTTTAGTGGAGGATGGTATTTATTATGTGTATTACACAGTAACCCCTGTGTACACGGGTTACCTCCTATTCTCGTCCAGCACCACAGGGTTCATGCTTGCTTTCTCCTTTTCCATGTACCCTTCTGTTATGGGAGAATGCCAGCTTCTCTTTTCCACAAGATATTTATTCACTTAATCCTGGAATACACAGAAGGTAGTCACAAGAATTGCTAACCCTTATCTGTGAAAAATCAGTATTCATTTATAATTCTTTCATCTTTAGCCTGAGGGGCATCTTGTCACAATACTTTGGAGTTACTTAGATGAGTTGTTCTCCTTCATAACCTGGGTACTTATATCATTTGAAATAGTTTTTTTTTAGGGACCCCTCTCATTCTTGATTTATTTATTGAATACATAAAACATGAACATAGTCTTTAAAAAGTCTAACCTACACAAAAAAGGTGTATGCTCAAAGAAATGCTGTGTGACTTTGTGTAAGTCTCTTTACCTCTCTGATCTTCAGGTGTCTTCATCTGAAATAACATCAGGGTAACATTTAGAGTCCTCACTCGCTGCTCTGCCATGTGCTTTTTAGACATTACCACGTTTTAATCCTGAAACCAGTGCTGCAGTGTAAGTGCAGCTGTTACCCCCATTTTACAGATGAGGACACTGAGGTGGCTCAAGGTCCCACAGTAACCTCATGGTCAAGCATAGATTTAAACCCAGGCCACACTCAAGTCCACTTTCTTCTCTGGACTTTGTTGTGTAAAGCACATGCTCAGAACACATCCATACCCGTCCAGCCAGGTCTGAGTGGCCCCTGTTAACCAGAGAAGCAAGGTGGGGTGGGGACAGCTGGGTGTTTGGCTGTGGCTGTGGCGCCCCTCACCCCCGCTTCTGGTCTCGCTGCCAGGAGAGTTCATGGAGAGCCTGCAGGACCCGGACTTGAACGTGCGCCGGGCCACCCTGGCTTTCTTCAACTCCGCCGTGCACAACAAGCCCTCGCTGGTCCGCGACCTGCTGGACGACATCCTGCCCTTCCTCTACCAGGAGACAAAGATCCGCCGTGACCTCATCCGAGAGGTGAAGCCGGGGGAGAACACAGCCAGGAGCCCTCAGGCCGGACTGCTGGGGCTGGGGAGAGGGTTAGGGTCAGGTTCATCAGAGCAAGCGCTGGCCCACAGGGTCCACTCTGCTCCTCTATTTCCTGGCTGTGGATCCTGGCCGGGGCAGCCCCAATCCTCTCTTAGCCTCAGTTTCTCCAAACAGGCCAAAGGAAAGACATAATGGGGTCCACATTATAGAGTTGTTGAGACGATTTAATGAGCTAAATCTTGCAAGTGCTCAGAACTGCTCCTGGCACACAGTCAGCACTTAAATGTGGGCAACTCTTGTGATCACTTGACATTCAGCAGGTGTTCAAGGGATACCAGACCTGCGCCTGGGCGCCAGGACTCAGCTGGCCCAGACACAAGCCACCAGTTTGCTAATGGCCTCCTGATTATTGAAATTACTTAAAGCCCACATGGTAAAGTTAGGATTTAAGAGGCAGAGAGTTAAAGTGATTTAATAGACAAGTCCTTGCGTGATATAAAGAGGTCTGAACCACCTAGCATCTCGGACAAAGATCCGATTCTGTTTAGAGATTAGGAAAGTTCCCCCAAAGGAGAAGGCATTTGAAGTGGGCTTTGAGGGGTGAGTAAGAATTTACCACTAAAAGCAAACCCTTGTGGTTTTAACAACGTCAAAGAGACCTGGATTTTTAATTCTGACTGAACCACTTACTAACTTGAGCTCGTCTCCTTGGGCAAGTTAACATTTCTGAGCCTTAGTTTCCTCATATATTAAACGGAGTTTATAGTAACACAGTCTTCCTGGGACTGTTGAGATGATTTGGTCAAGTGTCATCTTTCCAGCAGTCAGCACAGTGCCTGGCAGAGCATACCTGTTCAGTGGATTATAATAATTATTAGAATTACTGTTACTATTATCATTATCAAAAGGCTTTGCAGGCTGAGCACAGGCGTGGAGACTGGGGAGTCTAAGGCATGATTTGGAGACAGGACACAGTACTGAATGAGAGAGGGAGGGGTGCACAGCGGGAGCCTGGGAAGGTGTCTTCCGTGCCCCGGGGTCACAGTCCCCAGCCCGTTTTCCTCCCACCCTCCTTCCTGCAGGTGGAGATGGGGCCCTTTAAGCACACGGTGGACGATGGGCTAGATGTGCGGAAGGCAGCCTTCGCGTGCATGTACTCACTGCTGGAGAGCTGCTTGGGCCAGTTGGACGTCTGCGAGTTCCTGAACCACGTGGAGGACGGCTTGAAGGACCACTATGACATCCGGGTAGGAGGAGCCCCCGCTGGAACACTGCCCGTCTGTCCCCCACACCCGCCCCAGTCACCCCCACAAAAGTAGTCGCTTTGTTCTTTTATCTTTTTGGCTGCACAGTATGGCATGTGGGATCTTAGTTCCCCAATCAGGGATCAAACCCATGCCCACCCCTTGCACTGGAAGGCCAAGTCTTAACCACTGGACCACCAGGGAAGTCCCCCGCTTTGTTCTTTTCCAGGAAGAAAAAGAACCCAGTTCGCACACCTTTGGTGGGAGTGGGCAAGGCCTTGGGAGGTTGGTTTGGCCAGAACTACAAAAATAATAGAACTTAGAGACGTTTCATGTTTTTATTTCTTGATTTATTTGTGGCTGTCCTGGGTCTTCGTTGCTTCACGAGCTTTTCTCTAGTTGCAGCGTGTGGAGGCTACTTTCTGGTTGCGGCGTGTGGCTTCCGTATTGTGGAGCACAGAGTGTAGGGTGCTCCCAGCTCCGGGGCTCCAGAATGCAGGCTCGGTGGTGTGGCTCCCGGGCTTACTTGCTGTGCGGCATGGGGTCTTCCCACACCAGGGGTGAGCCCGTGTCTCCTGCACATGCAGGTGGATTCTTTGCCACTGAACCACCAGGGAAGCCCTAGGCACATTTCAAAGTGTGGAGTTCACTCTGTGAACTGACTCCGTGGACTTGACTCCTAAACATACGTTCCAAGAGTTTTAGACGAGAGGTGGTTCTCCACAGCACGCTGGCAGCCACCAAATGCCTGCTCATGGGGAACTGGCTCAGTGCACTGGGCGCCTCCCGTCACGGGTCCTGACACTGCTGCGGTGAGGTCTGTGGGCCGCCGTGGAAGGTGGCCCAGGCCCACTGTCAGATGGAGAGTGAGTTGTAGAAGTTTGGGCCGTTGTATTACCTGTCAGGGAGACAGGTTTCACCTTCTGTCCTCTTGGAGCTTTTTAATATATATACAATGAGCATGAATCCCTTTTATAATGAAAAACCAATGTAAAATAATCAAGTCGTTAATTGTGTTTGTTTAGACAATATAAAAGTGAATAAATGGAGTGGTAATCACCTGAAAGTTCCACACACTTAAGAGCCAGTGTTGTCAATCTCAGTGTTTGCTGGGCAAACACACAAAAACGTTCCTTAGCCAGCCAGTATTTGGTGAGTGCCAGCAGAGATCAGTGCGACGGGCAGGCCGGCTGCTACTTTGAGTTCTGGGGGTTGGGTCCAGACCTCTGCTCTCCCCAAGAGCCTGCTCCTTTCGGTCCTGGGCTATTTCACCAAGAACTGTCTTCCTTCCCGTGGTCAGATGCTAACCTTCATCATGCTCGCCCGACTGGCTACCCTGTGTCCTGTGCCCGTCCTGCAGAGGGTGGACCGGCTCATCGAGCCCCTCAGGGCCACCTGCACTGCCAAGGTAAGCCCCCTGCCCAGCCCTGTGTGTACCTGCCAGGTCCCCTGCAGATGGCTCATGGTTACCATTTACTAGGAATCTCCAGAGATACAGGTGGTCTGTGAAACACTTTATTCAGTCATTATCATTGTCTTATTCTTACCATTCTATACACAGGAGAAGAAAGGCTCAGAGAGGTTACTAAGGCTACGCAGTAACTTGCAGAGCTGGCATTCAAACCTAGCTCTTTATGACACATTTCCTGAGTGTCCGGCCTTGTGCAGGGTACCACCAGGCATGCGATACTGAACATCCTAATGGGGAAACTGAGTCAGACACTTAGGATTGCTAGCTAGTGGGCAGTTACCCTGGAGTGCCTCAGGGTCCGGGGAGGACCTGGGGCAGAAGGCGCACGGAAAGCTGTGCATTGAGAAGAGCCTGTCACACCCAGGGGGACCCAATAAATGCCTGCCAAATGCAAGAACTAATTTGGGTTTTGGAAGGGTTCAAATTAACCAAGAAAAGGGCAGAGCCATTTGAATCCAGCACTGCCCGCCAAGCTCTTAACCTCTACCAGGAAGAGCCTGAGTGTTGTCTGGATTGAGTCACAGAATGTCCTGAGAGCAGGCCAGGAACCTGGACTTGATTCCATAAACAGTAGGGAAATTCCTGAGATTCTCTGAATAGGCGGGCAAGGTGGGAATAAGGCAACAGAGGGCAAGCGAGCCAGCTTTGGGCTGGTAAGCAGGATGGGTTGCACTTGAGTGGGGGGAAGGGGTCAGCTAGCAGGCTGTCAGAACAAGCCATTCATCGAGTCCAGCGGTGCCAAGAGCCTCCTTTAAGCACCGTGAATGAAGCTAGGAGATGGGGCATGAGCTAGGCAACATGATAGGTGACCAGCTCATCGTTTCCACTTTAGGTCAAAGCTGGTTCCGTGAAACAGGAGTTTGAGAAGCAAGATGAACTGAAGCGCTCGGCCATGAGGGCAGTGGCCGCCCTGCTGACCATCCCGGAAGTGGGCAAGAGCCCCATCATGGCTGACTTCTCGTCCCAAATTCGATCCAACCCCGAGCTGGCTGCCCTCTTTGAAAGCATCCAGAAGGATTCCGTTTCGGCTCCCAGCACAGACTCCATGGAACTCAGCTAGCACCCACCCCCTGGGGACCCCGACACGCAAGGAGGCCCACCAGAGTCAAAGCCAGAGCCTCACCCTCCTACCACCGCAGGCCTCTACTCCTGCCCTTTCTCCATCTCCTGCTCGGGGCTTCCAGCACCTTCTCCAGGGACCCCAACTCACAGGCTCTGTCAGAGCTGCCAACAGTTGGGCCCTTTAACTCAGGACAGTCATTCAGAGGGGGCGTGGTAGTCCTTCCAGGCCTCCCACGAAGATGGATGTGACTTCACACAGGTTAGCCTGGCTCCCTCCAGCCGGGGGTCCCTGCTCAGTGTTCAGTCTTTAGAAATACCCTCGTGCTCACAGGAGGCAGGGGGCCGGCCTTCCTCCCCGCCGCTGTCCCAGACGTCGTCACTCCCCCGCTCCCCTTTCTCTATTTCACCTGTTCTGATGTGCCAAAAGTAGTGCTTTGGCTGGGCATCTGAAAAACTCGAGATACCTCTATGAGCTCTTCACACTTTAGCATCCAAAATGCTTTACAGTTTTGCAAGGCCAGGTGGGTTGGGTAGGAAATAAGATGTAATTTTTTTTCTAACCCCCAGACTCTTATGTAGCAAATCAGCAAACGTGTCACTGGGTGGTTTGTGAACCGTCCTCTTTACTTTTTAGTATCAAGGACACAGAAACAGTAAACGTCAGGCCAAAGAATTTTCTGCCATCCCAGGTCAATAAAGGACAGATCCTGAATCACCATTATTTTCTCTGCACAATTCCTCTCCTCAGTAGTTAAGACTGTCAGAATGCTTCCCAAGTCTTTCAGAGAAATGAAATGACCAATAATTTACTCAACAAATGTTTTGTCAGATTAGGTTTTGAACAGGACCCATCAATCTGAGACATCTATCTACTACTACTATGAGGTTTAAACCCAGTCCTGTGCCAGAGTGCCACATGCCCTGTCCCACGTGACCTATGCTGCTTAAACCGTGTGTTGGAAAAAAGGTTCATAAAAATTCATGAAACAGCTGAACCCTAGCTATTGTTACCTGAGATCTACGGCTGCAGTTGAAAGGGAAACCTGATTGTCCTCAGTCTTCCTAAGAACCACACAGGGTAACTTCTGTTCTAACTTTACAAAGTGAGGCTGAAAATGACTACCTGCTCCAAGTGCAAGGTCCTTCCATCTGGGTCTCAGAACCGACCCTGCTCTGAGCAGATCACAGGTCCTTTACAAACACCCCTTCCTAACAGAAGGTTCCAGAGAGCATGAACAGGCAGAAGACCAATCTGTGGCAAGCTGTCATACTGAAGACTTAAGAACCAAGGGGGAGATGCCAGATGGTTGGGTTTTATGCTTTTATTACCACAAACAAAATGTGCACACGAGCTGTCTATTCATTTTCCTCGCTGCGCAGTCTGGCATTGGGATTGGTGATTCTGATGGCCAGCTGGGCTGCTCTTTCCACAATGGCCTTGCGGTTCTTGGAGGAGACGTTGTGAGCAATCTCAGCACAGTAAGATCTGGGAGAGACAATCAGTACACAGTAAGGAGGCCTGCCTGGAAGGCACGCAGTGTTCCAGTGGGAGGGCGAGAGCTTTGGCTCCTTTGCTTTTAGAGCCACAGCACTAAAGGCAGGGGCTGCAGACTCACCTAATGCCATGGTAGTAGCAGCAAGCTCCTAAGTGTTCCCTGGTAGTGACTCCTCTCACTGAATCCTGCCAGCAGCCTTGTAACCCAGGCATCACCTCCATTTTACAGACAGGGAAACCAAGGCCCACCCAGGCCAGGATGGCTCAGCCCTCTGGGCCAACCTGCACAGCTCAAGGCAGTCTCAGGGAGCTTGGCCTTGCCAGTGCAAAGTTCAGGTAAACCTTCTGCAAAGCAACTAACAACCAAAATGCAACAGTCTGATTAAGCCAAGGGCTGCCCGCCCAGACCATAAGCATCATTTGCTACAGACAAAATTCAAGCTGAAAAGTAACAATGTCTAGACTCACTCAGTGAATGACAACACTGAACAATTTCTGAGCACTTGGCAGGTACTGGTCTATTCATTCCTTTGCAGCCACATCCCACCCAGGTTGGCAACAAATTGGTCTCATGAGCACATTTCATCATGAGCACATTTCAGCAAGGAAATGCCATTAACAGTGGATTAAGACAAGACACTCTACACCCCTGGAGGAATTTCAGCAGACTCTAAAGGCAGCAGGCAGAGTTAAGAACTCTGCAGGAAAATAGCTTCACAGTAAGAGACAAACCAATCCAGACAGAGAACTGCTTTGTTTTAAAGTCTACTCATGCAATTATCTTAAAGGAGACTTAAGTTGTATCACACTTTCCATCTTTAAAAAAAAAAAAAAACACTCAGGTCCTCATCCATGTGTATTTAATAAGCACGATCACAGTGATGTGTTCAGTTACTGCAATGATCAACTTAAGTTTCAGTTATTTAAAGATAAATGCCCAGAAATGGAATTTGTGAATTAGATGCAGAGTATTTCTGTGGCTATTGATAACAGACTGCCAAGGTACTATTTAAAACACACCTATCTTTATGGCAACTGGCAACATATGCACCACAATCTTTGCTACACAAAAGGGATTAAACCGAACCATTCTGTCACAGTTCTCTACCAACCTGCTAACTCCGTGCGCTCTCGGCATCCAACATTAATTCCTAAGCCCATCCTTTCCAAAATACTTCCAACATTTTAATGCCTAACTTCCTGACCTAGAGAATCTCAACGGTAAGTGAGAATACTGGTTGGTTGTTACTTGTGCCTGCAATTACTACAGGTAGGGGAAGAAAACACACTCTCCTCCGCTTAACCAAAACATACCGTTTCCCCCAATCCAGATCAAAACTGTCTAAATCACCCCCCATGAAAAAGCTTTTCTCATCCCACTGCCCTAAGAAAACCATAGGTCATTTATACACAGTGCTCCCCAAGTGTCTACATTCCTCAGAACACGTGCTGTCCTCTGCCTGCGGGCTCTCCCCAAAAGAGGCAGCAACTCCTCTACTCCTGTAGCCCTCTGAAGATTCCTGTGGCCACAGCACTAAGGATCCCCTGGGTCTGGGGTCTCTATTTCATCCCTGCCCCTTCCCCCACATAAGTAATGTTCTGAAAACCACTGCCAGAGGATGCTGCAGTGCCAAGCAAAGCCATTACCTCTTTTCAGGTCCCAGGCCTCTACAATTTCAGGGCACCCCCCCACTGCCCCCCAGCAAAGGAAACATTCTGGAGTCCCCAACAAGCATCCTCCAAGCTCCTGAGGACACAAGACTCCTCCAAATGCATTCTAGAAGGTCTAGAGTTGCCTGCCCAAACCGATCTCACAGGCTGGCTTCTGACACCTGAACCCAGAGGTGAGACCCAACTCACTTGTTGCACATCAGCAGCACCTCAAGCTCCTTGACGTTGTGGACCAGGAACTTCCGGAAGCCGCTGGGCAGCATGTGCTTGGTT
This sequence comes from Bison bison bison, assembly GCF_000754665.1. Lineage (NCBI taxonomy): Eukaryota > Metazoa > Chordata > Mammalia > Artiodactyla > Bovidae > Bison > Bison bison. The sequence continues at coordinate 4,808,347 of NW_011495042.1, read as the reverse complement.
TTCTTGTTGCTCCCATAACCGATGTTGGGCATCAAGATCTGGCCCTTGAATCTTCTGCGCACCCTGTTGTCAATGCCTCTGGGCTTCCGCCAGTTCCGCTGAAAGAAAACACATTGTTAGTGTCTGTGAAGACACCAACTCTGCCTTCAGGAGAAAAAAGGGGGCCAGATGAAAAGAAAATATGCCATCTAGTTGTCTTTGGGTAACAGGATTTCATAGGAGCTCCTACATTTGACCAGCATAAATACACACCTACATTCACACCCCTTCCAAGCAAAGAAAAAGCAGGCTACATATCCATGAACCGTGAGGGGCCTGTGTATTAAGATGAGGAGCCCGGCTTTCAACATCACACTCAGCACCTAAGTTTTCCCACCTATGCAGTAAATATAATCTCTCCCTCATATTGTCATCAAGCCACCTGAGATGTAACTAATATAAGCTTCTAGATACCTCAAAACAGGCCCATGCCCCGTGTCATTTAAATTCCAATTTACACATCAAGGGACTGAGTGGCGGTGAGGCAGGGACACCTGGGGTTCTAGAGAGCCCTGCCACCAGCCAGACCAGTCATCTAGCAAAACTCAGAAACCCAACAGCCTGTTTAGGAACCATCTATCTTCACCCAACACACACTTCCATCCTGGGCCACATACCTTGATTTTGACATATCGGTCTGATTGATGCCTAATGAACTTCTTGGTCCTCTTTTTGACGATCTTAGGCTTCACGAGGGGTCTGAGGGCGGCCATGATGCCTTCAAGAAAGAGGCAAGAGACCACGTCAAAGATGACTTCTTGGAAGGAGGCTTTCTCGCCCTGACCCGGGGGCTTGAACTCTTGTTGCAGAGTGTCTTCCAATCACCAGATACTGAGCAAACTGGGAATGGAATGGGTACCTCTGCCAGGCTTGCTTTCCCTCCCGACTCCGAAGCTGGCAGAATACAAGCCATTCTCCAGATGCGATCCTGGGAGGTTAGGGGGTCAGCCTGCTCAGTCAGAGCCAAGAGAGAAAGCCGCCAAAAGGGGCATCCTCAAAGGTCAAGACGCAGTTTCACATTCCCAGAGATCCTGACCCGCTACCAGAATTTCGGTTAACTACACTATTCGGCTCGCAGTTCGGCTTTTTTTGGCGGCCCCGCCACAGCAGCAACTCCAGGGCCAGAAACAGGAGGAGGAGCGCCGAACAGTGGAAACAGACAAATACACGTGAGTAGACAGGGCTGAGCGAGGTGATCCGAGGACTCGAGCCAGGGCAATCAGGCCGCAACCCTCCCAGTCGCTCCACAGCCCCCTAGGACCCCCGCATAGTCTGGCCCCAACCAGCGCCCTGCGCCCCCAGGGCTCAAACAAGCTGTCCGCAGCTCTGACTGACCCCAGGCGGCCTCCGTTGGAGCACAAGCGGCCCTGGGAAGCGAACCTCCATCACCCGCCGGGCCGCTTCGCTCGGAACTTGTACGCACTCCAGCCAACCAAGAAGGGCAATGCCCACCCAAACGACTGCTGGGAAGGACGAGCTTTCCCGACAGGCGGCGAAGGGGCCAGAGGCAGGCCGCAGAGACGCGGATGGCCAACGATTAACACTCACCGAGTCAGAGATGGCTGCCACCTCCGTAGGCAGCGCCGGGGAAGAGAGAGGACGGTGCCGCGCGGGGGCCGATGGGACGTCACTTCGCATCCTGACGGAGAAAAGGCAAGCACTTCCGGCGTTTAGCCCTTCAAAGATACTAAAGACACGTCAGAGAAATAATACTGAAAAAAAGCCGAGGCTGCCTGTGTTTTCCTAGTTATTAATATCTAGGAGTAGCACTAAAAATTTTCATGCCTTCAGTTGGGACCGCATAAAAATTTGAAATTCTTTTTGGAACTTCCAAGACCTGGTGAGGCGGCATTCACTTCCGCCAGGAATTGAAGCCGTCCCTCCGGAGGATAATCCAATTTTCAGATTATTTTCGCCAGCGTTTCTTCTTCCGAAGTGCGCCTCCTTGTGGCCAGGAGAGAGCAAAACATAGACTTCCTAATAATTCTCTCACGTAGACTGTTAAAACACTCATTCGGGGGGTTGCGCGCGCACACACACACACACACACACACACACTTCTAACCATTAGGCTAGACTAGATGGTCTGGTTATTCATTGTTCTCGGTTTGTTGAATTTTAGCTTTTGTTTTTAACATTAATGTCAAAATTAAATTTCAAGAGAAAAGAAAACGGCTTTTGATTCCAAGACCCGAACACAATACGGATGTCTTGTCATCAGCGATCTTGGTAGTTACACAGCCAGACGGAGACAGAAGCTGAGATGGATTGATTGTGTTGTTGACTGCGTGATGGGTGAGAAGGGAAGGGAGTGTTGACAACTCCTTGGTGAGATTTTGACTGTGGAGGGGGAGTGTGAGGACACCCGGAGACGTGAGATGGGAGTTGTGAAGGGAATGTCTTGTCCAAAATCACATCGCTGGCGGCACCACACCTCAGGAATCCTGTTTGTCCTGTGGCTGAAGGAGTCAGGTGGGATGCCCAGCACAGAGGCACTGAGCTAACAGCAGCCCACAGGGTGTGTGTCGTGATGGAAAAGGTCTTGACCGGGTCAGATGGGTGAGTCGGGAAGGGCTCATGAACCAGGGAGTATGCTTGCAGTTGCGAAAGGCCCAAGAGTTTTGGAAGTAGTGACCCAAAGGGCTCAGTCTTGAGGGGGATGAGGGACATGCTTATTTTATTTCAAGAGGAGGGCACAGGGGTACCCACACTACCTGCTGCTTCCTGGTGGGCACTGAGGTCCGGGATGAGTGGCTGGAGAGGGCATGCTGGCACCCCCATCAACACTCCAGGAAATGTGCCTGCTGTTTTCCCCAGACCTTGGACCCCAGCTTTCCAACACCCCTCTAGCCACAGCTTCTGAATCTGGAAATTACATCAGCTGAATCACAGGTGAAATGAGGAAAACCTCAACCCAGTTTTATTTCAACAGGACAGAGGTCAGGAGAGGGAGACACTCAAAAACCACATCTTCCCCTGGACACATCCACGCTCTGAGACACTGGACGCTTTGTCTGGAGACAGCTGGCCCAGGCCTTCCCACTGAAACGACTTCTCTTGCCTGGCTCTTTAACGCCCTCCCTGCGTCTACAGCTCTGGGCTGCTAGCTGCGCTGGTGCCTGGCCCCAGGATGGCTAGGTCTGGTGACACCTGGGCCACTCTAGTTGATGTGATAGATCTTGTGGGCATCGTAATAGGCGTAGGTCACGTAATTCACGTCCTTAATGGGCCACCAGCAGTCGGAGTGGTAGGTGGCCGGGTAGACGTGGGGCCGCTGTTGGACACAGCTGAAGATGGCCAGGCTCCGGTCCATGGTCACGGTGGGCAGGTAGAGCCGCAGCTTGTCCAGGAGGTGACCCGGCCAGAAGAAGTTGGGATGGGTTAGCTGCGGACTGCTGGGCTTCTTCTCCTTCAGCTTCCTGGGGAAGGAGAAGACAGAGACAGTCGTCATGGAGACAGGGGGCAGCTGGGGCTCCTTCCCCAGCGAAGGTGCAGCTCTGTACTAAGCACTCTAGTACTCTGTTGTCCTGCTGCCTCCCGGAGGCCTAGAGGGGCGAAGTCATTTCCCCAAGGCCACACAGCTGGCAAGTGGCGGGGGGTGGGCTTGACTGCCAGTCGGCTGTCTCTAAATCCAGACTCTTAACACGCACACCACCTGTTCTGTAGAGGCATTGTCACGTGCTGTTCAGAGGGCAGCCGCTGGAGTCAGCACACCTGGGTCCAAATCTCTGCTCTACCACTTAATAGATCCGTGACTTGGAGCAAGGTAGTCAGCCTTCCTGTACGGCAGTTTCCTCTTCTGTGAAATGGGAATGCTAAGCGTAACTTCATAGGGTTGTGGAGAGGGTTTACGTGAATTAACGAGTGGGGAGCAGTGTCTGCCTGGCACTCTTGTGTGTGCATGCGTGCTAAGTCTCTTCAGTCGTGTCTGACTCTCTGCAACCCCATGGACTGTAGCCTGCCAGGCTCCTCTGTCCATGGGATTCTCTGGGCAAGAATACTGGAGTGGGTTGCTATGCCCTTTTGCAGAGGATCTTCCTGACCCAGGGATTGAAGGCTCCTGCACTGCAGGTGGATTCTTTACTGCTGAGCCACCAGGGAAGCCTCTGGCACACTTAAGGGTCACTTTACAGATCCTCAGCTCCTGGGCACTGATTCCTGCATGCTGGGTCCCATGTACCCTGCAATACTCGAGTCCTGGGTCCCTTCCTCCCACCTGCTCCCCCCCTCCCAGAGTTCGATGATCACTACAGACCTGGTGAATTCCTCAAATTCCTTAAAATTGATTTTCTTGATTTTCTTCGGCATTTTCCTGGTGGAGGAGAGAGAGAGAGGTATCTCGTCAGGAGACAGGAAATCCAGGTCAGTGGGGCCTCAGGGAGTAAGTATGTCAGGGTGATGGGGGCCCACCTCTGAATCCAGACCAGAGCCCTGAAAAGAGAACTTCTCCCTGTTCGGGGTCCTGACTGTCTGCCATACTCCAGTGGAACACACGGTGAACTGGAGTGTCTAGATCTCTGGGGCCCTACTGGGGAGGCAGACAGGATGGCAGAGCTGGGTTCCTAGCCTCGCTGGTTGGGCAACTTGGGACCAGTCAGTCCCCTTGTGGGGGCCTCGGGTTTCTCGTTCCCCAGCACGGAGACCTCTCAAGTCATTACGAGACATGCTCAATCATCTGAATCCTTTTTGCGCCTGCGACTCCCACTTGCCCTCCAGAGCTGAATCCCGCCTTGAGGACAAGGGTGGTAAAAGGTAACGCCCCAAATCTGGGGCCTGGTAGACATCACTTAATCACCACAGCACTCTTTCCCAGCAAGCCTGCATCTGCCTCGGAATCTTTGACAAGGCATGCTAAGTAGCCAATGAAACCAGTCCACCCCCGCCCTGGGGGACCTCTATCCTTTAAAACTGGGGCCTGTCAGAGCAGGACAGAAGTCACTTTCTCAGTTTTTTGAGGTTCATGGCTCAGGAATTGGTGGCAGCCATGCAGGGGATCAGAGAGGACTCTCTAGGTGACCAGCTGCCCAGCTCACCCTCAGCTCTTCCCTGCCAGGACTGTGGCCAGCTCCACCTGCAGGCGAAGCCCACTCCTACACTCAAGAATGGCCTGAAGGGATAGGCTATGACAATCAGTGCTCAGGTGCTAAGGGTCCTCACTGTGTGTGTGGTAGAGCTGTCAGGCCCATTTTACAGATGAACATGCTAAGGTTCAGTAAGCGAGGTAACGGTCCATTTGACCTCTGGTCTGTCAGTGGAGCAGATTGCT
>NW_011495042.1:4799469-4802912 GCF_000754665.1 Bison bison bison | reverse complement strand
GGTCAGCTGCCCCTTCTCCCCTCCCTCCCTCCACTCTGCTGCTGCTGCTGCTGCTAAGTCGCTTCAGTCGCGTCTGACTCTCTGCGACCCCATAGACAGCAGCCCACCAGGCTCCCCCATCCCTGGGATTCTCAAGGCAAGAACACTGGAGTGGGTTGCCATTTCCACTCTGCAGTCCCCACCAAAGCTGGCTGGTGGTAGCCTGCTTGCCGATCACCTCCTGACAAAGCAGGACATTCTGTTAGAGAGACATTGGGCTGATCTGAGGGTCAGGGGAGGCCCCAGGGCAGAGTTCTTTTCTCTGGGCAGGGGTGTGCAAGCCCACATTTTGCTAGAGAAGGCAGAGGAGGGGTTGCCACCACTGTCCTTGGCAGGGGCCCTACACCCAGCCCACGATTCGTGAAGAGGCCTCCCCGGTTTCTCTAAGAAGTCCTTCTTTTTAACCTTTTCCAGAGACCTTGAGGTCGTGTAGGATGTAGTCAGGAGGGCTGCATGGGGGTGAGGCAAGAAGGCTGGGGAGACACGTGCCGGGGGGACACGCGGCCAGTCCGTGGGGATCAGGTGAGCTGGACATGCCGGGTAAGGACACAGACACCTCCCTGTGACCCGCCTGTAACTGCCCACCACCACCCCAGCCATGGGGCATCAGTGGGCAGGAGCGCAGGGCGGAGGAGGAGGGGCTGACACTCAGCTTGTCAGGCTTCTTCTGAGGCACAGGCATGGGAACGCCCTGGGGCCGGACCAGGGCCAGGTTCTCAGTGAAGGGCTTGAAGTCTGAGTAGTAGCCTCCTGGCTGCCGGATCGGGCGCATCTCATCCTTCTGGAAAATGATCTTGTCCCCTGGGTACATCAGGGCTGTAAGCAGGAGGAGAAACATGGCCTGTCAGCCCGAGACCCGTCCCCAACCCCAGCCTTTGGGGCCAAGGGGGGCTATTTTTAAAAACAAATTCACATTCTTGTTTGAAAAGATTTTCCTTATATACATTTTTTTTTTTTTTACTTTATTTATTTACTTTTTCTTTTGGTCTCCAGTGGCACGTGGGATCTTAGTTCCCCGACCAGAGATCAAACCCACAGTTCCCTGCACGGGAAGCTTGGAGGCTTAACCATTAAGCTACCAGGGAAGTCCCTTTACTTTTTATTTTTAAATGATGGTAGGTTCACAGCAAGTTGCAAAAAATAGTGCAGCAGGTCCCCGAGTCCTTCCCCAGCACACCCCCTCCCCGATGGTGGTGAGTGCGTCCTGGCAGCATGCTGTCGGGAAGTGGGGCTGGCAGGCTACCACTCAGGGGACCACAGATGAGGGCGCCTGTTCAGAACCAGGGCGGCGGTGGCCCCGAGGCCTGGCTGCAGGTAGGAGGGAGCGTGGCCCCACACCCTGCTCTGCAGGGGCCGCCTGCTCAGGAGTCCCTGAAGGAGGGAGGGAGGCCTCACCCAAGACATCACTGGGTTAACTTAGACTCGGTGGGTGGTGGGTTTTCTCGTGCAGAAGCAGCACTCCCGCCACTGCCGCGCAGGGCTCGCCCCAGCGTCTCCTGTTCTGGATACAGTGGTGGAGGTTCACTCTCCAGGTTATTAATTGTTTTTAAGGTTTTTTTGTTTGTTTGTTTTTAGTTGGTGAATCAACTACAGTTTATTGCTTAGAATGCCCCCTCCTTATCTGGCCAACACAAATGTATTTCTTTATTTACATTATCTATTTTGGCTGAGAGGCTTGTGGGATCTTAGTTCTCCGACCTGGAATGGAACCCATGCCCCTTGCTTTGGAAGCTCAGCGTCTTAACAAATGGACCACCAGGGAAGTCCAAGACTTTTTTTTATTTTTTTGATATTTATTTATTTGGTTGCAGCAGGTCTTAGTTGCCAGGGAATTTCAATCTTTAGTTGCAGCATCTGGGATCTAGTTCCCCGACTAGGGGTTGAACTCAGGCCCCTTGCAGTGGGAGCATGGAGTCTTAGCCACTGGACCACCAGGGAAGTCCCAAGTTTTTAATGTTTATTTGGGTAGAGGGCAGGGATTGCACAGGTGAGAAGGGAGAGTAGGGAAGGGGGAGATGGGCAACATCATCATTTTTAAAAGGTTTACATGATTTTTAAACTACATTTTTTAATGTATATACATATAGGAGTTTTAAAAAATGACTTATAGAGCTAATCCATGTGAATAGCAAATAAATAAGAAAAAGAGATTTGTGAAAGGACAGTCGTTAAATATTATTGGTGGTCAACTCTGGCTGGGGGATTTTGTTTTGTTTTGTTTTCAAAAATGTAAATGAGCAAGATTTATCTATAAAATTAGGGGGAGCAGAACAATAAAGCTATATTCAGTGGAGAGGGGAAATGCCTCGATGTTCTAGAAGTCTGGCCCATGAGCTTGAGGTCTGGGATCTGAGCCCACCAAGCTCTAGCCTCAGGCACAGACCTGGAAGTGCCAGGGTTTGTGCTTCTGGTCTCTGTCTTAAGGACAGGCAACAGACAGTGGCCAGGACAGCAGCCAGAGATGGACTAGCGTCTTTCCCATTTTAGACCAGTCAGAAGCAAAAGGAAGCCCACCCACAGATGTGCCTATGTGCTCATGAGTGAGGGATCCTGCAGACAGGTGAAGCTCAGCTGTGTGCAGGCCCAGGAGCCAGCAAAAGCCGGTGGTGGAGAGACTCAGTAAAGCCTCGATCCTCTCTGGTGGGGACGGACCAGCCGGCATGTCTGGGGCGAGACCTAGCCCGCAGGAGCTGTCGTGTGCCTGGGAATCCTGCCTGCATTTTAGAACACCTGCAGCCCCACCGCACGCCAAGCCCAGGTGATCTGGGAGCATGAGGCTCCCCGAGGAAGGAGGGAGGGAGGATAAAAGTCAGGGTCGAGAGCTGTGGGGTCACCTGCCATATCTCTGCCCTCCTGGCCCAGACGGCGGCAAGCGGCTGCCCAGGCGAGGGGTGTGCAGCTTGTGCGGGAGACAGTGACCATTTAGGCTGGTTGGCCTGTGTTCCTGAAGGCCCTTGGCCACTTCCTCTTGTATAGACCTTTTATGGCCTGACTTGTATCCCCCCAAATTCATATATTGAAGCTCTGACCCCTAGAATTTGTATTTGGACATGAGGCCTTTCAAGAGGTGATAAAGCTAAAATGAAGCCACTAAGGATGGGCTGCATCCAGTCTGACTGGTGTCCTTAGCAGAGGAAATGTGGGCGCAGAGACACAGCAGGGGCGCATGTGTGCACGGAAACAACCGTGTGACTAGACAGCCAGACAGTGACTGTCTGGAGGCCACGGAGAGCGATCTCAGAGGACATGAACCCTGCCAGCACCTTGATCTTGGACTGTCTGCCTCCAGAATGGTGAGAAAATACCTTTCTGCTGTGTAAGCCCCCAGTCTGTGGTGTTTAGTTACAGCAGTTCTACCAAACTAATACAAGACCCAAGGTCCTCTACACTGAGCGTTTGTTTCC
>NW_011495042.1:4785173-4799348 GCF_000754665.1 Bison bison bison | reverse complement strand
CACGGCACCCTCTGTGTGTCCCTTTCTCAGAAAACCACAGCCCAGAACGGCCACAGCTCCTTCCTGCGAGGTTCCTACAGGAAAACCTCTGCCCTCCAGTGCAGCAGCTACTGGCCTGTTGAACACGTACTTCATAAATGCAGGATGCCAGTATCATTACATGGTCATCAGGGGCCTATGGGGCCGCTCCTCTGCCCCGTGTCTCAGAAGCACACAGTCCACCTAGGAGTGGAGGGTTCAGATCTGCTTGGATACATGGAAACACAGCTCTTGCCCCAAGCAGAGGGCGGGACCAGTGCGAGAGCTCAGGATTGAGACCTGTGGGCTCAGCAGAGGGCAAAGGGCTTCCACAGAACCCGTCTCCCTGTGCATTCTTCTCTCTGTGTGGCAGAAGCACCAAGAAACAGGCCTGGCTGAGACAAGTGGGTTTGGAACACTCCTTGTGTCGTTGCGGTTACCTCTCCCAGCCAGGCTTCCGGTCCGAAATCGCCTACTCTAATAAGCAAACTAATTCATATTTAGGAATAACAAAACAGTTTCCCTTTATCATGCAATCACAGTTCCCAAGGACAAAAGCATATTTGTAAACAAATATATTAGATGTAAATATTAAATGAAACAATGCATTGTTCGCAAGTCCCATTCTTTAACCATCTTTTCCCTGATCCTACAACAGTTTATCTGCTTAAGGAAATGGCTCTTATTGTCAGTAAATATGAATACCAAATAATTATGCTATAACTACATTATTTCATCTTAACAACTCATCACATGCACAGATTCACTCACTTATAACACCGACGTATTTCCCACATCGACACGATGGTCGGTGCTCATTCAGGACTGTTCCTCCTGGCCCACCTCTGGCTCCCTCACCTGGACCTCCAGTCCTGGTGCTCCCTTCCCTAGGCTGGGGAACCTGGACTCTGGGCCTAAGGAGCAGAGTGTGGGACCTGCAGGGCTGTCAAATCCCCTCTCACAGCGAACCAGGAGACTTCCCTGGTGGCACAGGGGACGGGAATCTGCCTGCCCAGTGCAGAGGACAACGGGTTTGATCTCTGGTCTGGGAGGATCCCACGTGCTGCGGAGCATCTAAGCCCGTGCGCCTTCAACTGCTGAGCCTGTGCCCGAGAGCCCGTGCTTCACAATGGGAGAAATCACCGCCATGAGAAGCCCGTGCACTGCCGCTAGAGGGCAGCCCCCGCTCCCCGCACCTAGAGAAAAAGCCCGCGTGGCAACGAAGACCCAGCACAGCCCCAAATAAATAAAAGCGAACCCGGTGGGGCTGTTCTTCCCCCAGCCCCCTTTCTCCCCAGCGTCTCCGTGGTGTGGTTGGGTGCTCGTCGGCTGGGGAAGGACAAGCCTCAGGTGGCTGCCACCCTGGCCCCCTGCTCGGGGGCCCCCTTGACACCTTCCCAGCAGCCCCGAGGCCCCTACCTCTCATGAGGATGTCCTCGGTCAGCGGGAGGCCGTGGGCCTCGCAGACCTTCCAGCACTGCAGGTAGACCAGGAAGGTGTCCACGCGGGACCTGTTGAGGATGCTCCCCATCTCCCCGTGGACTGTGGTCGGCAGGCAGTGCTCGTCAAAGTGCTTGTCCCCGCTGCGCACCAGGCGGCACTGCTCCATGTACTGGATGGAGGGGAGGGCCAGCTGTGGGGAGAGTGGAGGCGGGCACTCACTCCTCCTCGCCTCCCTCCTGGCCCAAGGCAGATGCGGAGCCTCAGGCGCCTCTCCTCCCCCAGCCCGTGAGTGCAGCTGTTGATGTCAGCCACTGGGGAGGAAAAATCACCCCTGATCAAGGTGACGCCTGCATAACATGTGAATGGGCCGGGCACAAGGTTCTGTGTGCACAGCTCCTTACACAGAAGTGCACACGCGACTGTATACACATACAGAAGGCTCCTTTGCGTGTGTGCTAAGTCGCTTCAGTCGTGTCCAACTCTTTGCAACCCCATGGACTGTATGTAGCCCACCAGGCTCCTCTGTCCATGGGATTCTCCAGGTAAGAATTCTGGAGTGGGTTGCCATTTCCATTCTTCAGGGAATCATCTCGGCTCAGGGATCGAACCTGGGTCTCCTGCATTGCAGGCAGATTCCTTACCATCTGAGCCACCAGGGAAGCACTTAGTGAACAGTGCCTGATGCATCACAGGCTCTCAATAAAAATTTATTGGGTGAATTAATTTATACAATCAGTTCTTCCTTCCTTCACTCAACATGTGTTCCTGGAGTGCCTACTCAGTGCCAGGCCCCAGGCCAGGTTCTTGGATTCCAGCTGTGATGAACATGCAGTCCTGGTCTCAGGAGTCAGTCGTGATTCAACAGTTGGAGGAAGGGAACTCGGGACTTTCAGAAACATCATATCAACTCATCTTATCAGAAACCTTGGGAGGCAGGTGTTGTTCATACAGACAGAAGAGGGAACGAGGAGGTAAGGAAGCTGGGACCCCCAGAGCTCCCCCGGCCAGAAGGTGGGGCATGTGGGCCCGGCCTGCCCGGTCCCCAAGCCCCGTCCCTCTCCTGTCGGGGTGGGCACCTTGTTCTGCCGCTTCCTCTCTCGGTAGTGCTTGCCCACATCTTCCATCTCCTCCAGTGTCATGGGCCGTGCCTCCATCTCCGTGTCGACCACGGGCACCGTCAGCAGGTCCATCTTGGGAGCCTCTGGGGGTACATTCGCCTTCTGCTTTGGGGATGAACTCTGTGTGGAGCCGCTGTCATTGGATGATCTGGAATCTAGGGGTGGAGGGAAGAGGCAGAGGAAGGAGGAGCTGAGAGGGTGCCCGGCCATAGAGCCCATCGGGCAGTGAACCAGTGTTGCCGAGCGGGTGCCTTGAAGGTGTCCCTTCTTCGGGCTCCTCTGTGGCCTTCTCCTCCCTCTCCCGCACCCGGCCCAGCCTTCCCGTTTCCGTTCCCATCCTCCAGCATCCTGCTTTTCCAGGCCTGCTTCAGGCCTCTGCGGCCCCGGGCAGAAATGAGATCCTGGCCCTGCTGCCTTCTAGATTTGAGACTGTGGCCCGGCAGTCAGCCTCTCTGAGCGTCAGCTTCCTCCCTGCACGGGTAGGGGCGGAGGCAGACACGCACCCTCTGTTGCGGTGGTCAGGGTGCTTTGCTGCAGAGGCAGACACGCACCCTCTGTTGCGATGGTCAGGGTGCTTTGCTGCCGAGCCAAAGACCACTGCTTGTAGGTGCTGGCCAGGTTATCCATCGTGATGCTGTTGTGCTTCCCCAGGGAGCTGAGGTAGACCACAATGTCCTCCACCTCCTGGTTTTTCAGAGGGACTCCAATCTGAGGAGACAAGAGAAGCCCAGGTGGGCAGCCTGGCTCCAGATGTCCTGCTAGGATGGCCAAAGCCTCGCCAGCCTGGCCCCGCCTCCCCATCGAGTTTCATCCTCAGGCGCTCCCAGCTCACATCCAGGGTCCCTGTGAAGGAGCTCAGAGCCTCTCCCCGGGGCCCTGCACATTTCCCACCCTCTGCCTTGACTCAGGCGTTTCCCACTTTCTGCCTGAACAGCTCCCATCCCTCCTTCCAAACCCCGGTCCAGACGTGTCCCCATCTTTGCAGAGGCTGTTACTTCTCCCTCTGGCCTGCCTGCCCACTCCATTTCAATCTCAGCCTTCCAGTGCCGGACTGGAAGGAGGATATCACATCTGTCATCCTTGTCTGTGAGGGACACAGAGGCCTCCCTTAACTGAAGTAAAATAGAGTCGGAAATCTAATGCCCGGGACTCTTTTAAGGGTGGCGGGCAAACTTTGGAGGAATACGATACTTGCCAGCAATACTGAATATTCAAGAAAAAACAGTGTGAAAGGAAATGTATCTTTGCCAACTTCTTTACACTGTAGATGTTATTCTCTGTGCTTTATTTAAAGACGATCAGAACTCACCTGGTGCTAAAGGATTTAGTGTTTGAACTTTTTGGTGACGTTGAATTAAAGACCCTTTATTTTTTGTTTTAAATGCTTTGAAATGTTGTTTAGATAGCTACATGGTATAAAATGAAAGCCTGAAACTGCTGGTGATTTTAGACTAAAAAAAGTGTAGCATTCCCCTTCTTTCCTAAAGTTTTTTTTAAAGGTATCATGTATTCAAAATATATAAAAGTTTAAGTCACCCAGACCAGGAATCGGCAAACTTTTTCTAGAAAGGGCCAGATGGTAAGTATTTTAGGCTCTGGGAGCCATGTGGGTCTCTGTCATCACTACTCAACTCTGCCCTCCTAGCATGAGAGCGGCCATGATAACGCATAGACAAATGTGTGTGTTGTGTTCCAATAAAACTTTATTGACAAAAAAACAGGAGACCAGTTGGATTCGACTCCTGGGCCAGAGTTAGCAGAGCTCTGCTAGACCAACAGGACTTCCTGTGATGATGGGAAGATGCTCTGTCTGAGGGGTCCAGCAGCAGAGCAACTGCTGAGCACTCCAACTGTGGCCACTGTGCCTGAGGAACTGGAGTTCTAGTTTTATTTATTTATAGTTAAATTGAATTTTTGAATAACCCGACAAGGTGTGGTCTGAGGACCCACACCATGGGCATCACTGGGAGCTTGTTAGCGTGCAGCATCCTGAGGGGGCTACTCTGGTGGTCCAGCAGTTAGGACTCCCTGCTTCCACTGCTGGGGGCCCAGGTTTGATCCCTGGTCGGGGAACTAAGATCCCATAAGCTGCATGGTACCTCTCCCCATCAAAAAAAAAGAAGGCAGTATCTTGGGACCCCACACAGAGGTACTGGGACAGAAGCTGTGTTTTAACAATACCCCTATGTGAGTCACATGCTAGTGATGGTTCCAGAAGCTCTAGAAGGTTCTACAGGCAGGAATGAAGATCCAGCTCTCTCTGTGCTCAGTTCTGGGGTCTCACTGGCAAGACAGTGATTCCCTAAGCAGCAGGCTGGTTACAAGGCTGGCTCTACAGACTTCCCCCTCAGGTAGGGCCTTTCAAGGTCAGACTGGGGCAAGGTGGCTTTAGGGGTCTGATGGGGGGCTCAGGTTAAGCCACACATTCCAATCCGGCTTTACAAATAATGCGGGGGATGTCAGAGCAGGATAGTGCCGCAGGGCTGTGGGGGTGCACCCCCACCCCACCTCAAGCCAGCAGGGGAGGCGCTTACCGCCTTGAGAGCCACGATGAACTCCTCTCGGGAGATCTGGTGCTTGCCCTGGTCCACCTTGTGAAACAGCTCCAGGATCCTGATCTTGCGGCAGTGCAGGTAGGAGTACAAGGTCGACAGGGCGGGGGGTTTGGGCAGTCGGAGCTGGGGCACCTGCCGGCGGGAGGGTCGCTGGCTTTTCTTCTGAAAGAGGCAAGAGAGGGGGGCAGAGGGGAGCGTTCAGGAGACACCACGGAGCTGGGTCCCCAGATTTAGAAATGGGAAAGAGAGAGGCCGAGCCACGCCACCCAGATGGCAGGGTGCAGGGCAAAGGGCGTGGGCTTTCGGCAGGCACGTCCTGCCGCGGGAGGCCTGGGCCGCTTGGCTTCTCTGAGCCTCCAAGTTCTCATCAGGCACAAGAGGTTTGGACAAAATGAGAACTAGAACTTCATTCTTATCCCCATCTCTCTTGTCAGACCAGTCACTATTATAATCCCACTGGGCTCTCAGCGCATCAAAATATGAGCCCCTGCCTGAAGCCGCCTGGGGCCTCTGCTGCCCCTACTCCCCAGCCTCTGGCCCTGGGCCTCCCGCCTGGAATACCTCTCCCTTCTCTGTCAGAATCCTACTGCCCCTCCCTTCCAGGTAAACGGGAATACAGTCAGCCCTCCAGGTCCGTGCACTCCACATCCATGGATTTAAAAACTCCAGAAAGTTCCAAAAAGTAAAGCTTGAATTTGCCATGGCCATCAACTATTTATGTCATACTTAACATGATATATATAACTATTCACATGACCTTTACATTATATTAGGTATTCTAAGTCATCTAGAGATGATTCAAATGTAAGGGAGGATGCTCGTGGGTTATACGCAAATACTCTGCCCTTTTATATGAGGGTGTCGAGCATCTTCAGATGTTGGTATCCATGGGGTGCCCCCCAACAGATAGCAGGGTAAACTACTCAGGAATACTGTTCCGTTAGTGTGGTGGAGCACTTGACAGTTTACAAAAGGCCTTTCTATTCCCTAGCTTACAGCTCCTCAGCGGCCTGGAGTCTATCAGCGGCCTGGCGTCTATCAGTGGCCTGGAGGCAACTGCAGAGTCATTAATCTTTTGTGTCTGCCTCCCCCACTAACATGTGAACCCCCTGGGAGCAAGATCACATCTTACTCAGCTACATCCCCCACCTCCTATGCTTGTACTCAACAAAGCCCCCAGCCCTGTGCAAGCAGGCAGTAATGGTTTGCTGAATGGAAAAGAAGGATGCCGTGAATTCAATAGTAGGTATTAGCTTCCCTTTGGGAAGCTTCCCTTCCCAAATGAAGAAACAGGCTCAGCGAGGTGAAGCGACTTGCCCAGGATCACACAGCAAGTAAGCAGTGGATTTCTAACCCAAGTCCTGTGCTTATACCTAGAGGCTGTGCTGTTGGCAGGAAAGGGTGTGTGAGAACCATGAAAGTTGGGTTTTGACTATGATTACACCAAGGACTGACTCTGAAGTTTGGGGGCTAACCCAAATGAAACTGGTAATTCTGCAATAATAATAAAAATGACAAACGTTGAACGAGGGCTCACTATACGCTCGGCATGTCTCAGGCACCTTCTATATATTAATCCATTTGGATGTTGCAGCAACCGTGGGAAGCAGGCACATTGGTCCTCCCCATTTAAGAGTTGAGGAAACCGAGGCCCAGATCATATGGCTAGGAAGTAGCAGAGCTGGGTTTAAACCCAAGTTATCTCACCTCTTATGCCAGCTTTACCTAAACTGGGAGAATTTTCAAGTGTCTGTGTTGGGTGCATTTGGAAGATGAGGGCTCTGGCTACTGACTGCCAGTTACTATCTCTCTGGGCTTGGACAATGTGTGGCCTCACTGAGCTTCTGTCTTCATATTTATAGAGGGAACAATATGTATATACATACAAATTCATATACAAATGTTGTAAAAGATTTTCTTAGAAAAGAAAAGATTTATAAGACTTTCTTCCAGTCTCACAACTGTGATCTTCACAATAGCCCTGTGAACACATGGTCGGGTGTGTGTGTACATGTGTGCGTGTGTGTGTGTGTGTGTGTGCGCTCAGTCACATCTTACTCTTTGCGACCCCACAGACTGCAGCCCGTTGGGCTCCTCTGTCCATGGGATTCTCCAGGCAAGAATACGGGAGTGGGGTGCCCTTCCCTTCTCCAGGGAATCTTCCTGACTCAGGGATGGAACCCGGGTCTCCTGCATTGCAGGCGGATTCTTTACTGTCTGAGCCACCAGGGAAGCCCAACAAAAGATCACAAGTACACCTCCTTTTCAGGACTTCTGTCCCAGGACTCCCCTGGACTGGGAGCGGGGATGGTGGGAGTTAGGGTGAAAGATCCCCACCCTTCCTAGTCTGAGGGAATGAGTGACAGCAAGCCCCTAACACCCAGAGTGTCTGCGCCTGGCAAACGGGGCTGCTTACCGCGGTGTCCCTGATCATGGCCAGCTGGCTCGGCAGCCGAGCCACGGGCTGCTTCTTGTGGATGTCACGTAGGACCTTGGCCTCGGACAGCGTGAGGCTGGCCTTGTTCTGCAGCCACCTCTCGACGTTGCCAAACGATTCCAGGTCCTTCCGCATCTTCAGCCTTTGTCTGAGCCACGCCCTCGGATCCTCTGGCTGTTTTTGGGTGTCCCCGACTTCCGGGGCTTTGGGGCTGGGGGTGGGCTCCACGGGAGTCTGGAGTTGGGGCGTGGGACGGACGGGCTTTGGAGCCTCCTTCTGTGGCAGGATGATGACCCGCCGGCGGCTCCTGGGCAGGTGGAAGTCCTCCTGCTTGAACTGTTTGAAGCAGTGGGCGATGACCGCTTCGGGGTTGAACACTGGCTCCTTGCTGGCATTTTCATCATCCAACAGGGACTTAGACTGGTAGAACCCTTGGGGGAAGAGGGTTAGAAGGTGAGTTCCTATCAGGATGAGGACCACAGGAGTCAGGAAGGAGAAATGCTTCAGCACCAGGCTGTGTGTCAGGGTGCCTGGCTTCCAGGCCTGACTTCATTGTTGCCTTGCGATGATGGTGAAAATATTTACATCTAATGTGACTGGGCACTCCCTGCAAGCAGGCACTGTGCCAAGGGATTTCTGTGCTTTCTCATGGAACCCGTCTTAGGTTCGAATCTTACTCCACTCGACTCTGCCTGCGCCTTACTCATTGGCAATCAGAATGATCTTTTTAAAATGCCATTCTGATGGTCTGAACATCTGAGGCAGCCTAGTGCTGTAAAGAGCAGAGGCTTTGCAGCCAGAGTGCTCTGGCCTGAGTCCTAGCCCAGCTGCTTATGGGCAGCATGATCTCTTATTCTTTTGGTCTCAATCTCTTCATCTGTAAAATGGGGATAATGATGGTACCTGCCTTACTGTGTGGTAGAGATGTTTAGAATCTGTTCGTTTATTCATAACGCTCAAGCGTGCTCAGTCATGTCCAACTCTCTGTGATCCCCCGGCCCTCCATGGACTGTCACCTGCTGGGCTCCTCTGTCCATGGGATTTCCCAGGCAAAAATACTGGAGCAGGTTGCCATTTGCTCCTCCATGGGGTCTTCCTGATCCAGGGATTGAACTCAAGTCTCCTACACTAGCAGGCAAATAATTTACTGCTGAGCCACCAGGGAAGCCCTTGGTTGATGTTTATCTTTTCCAGTACACTGTGAACCAGGATCTCATCTCTCTTGTTCCCTGCTGGAGTCCCAGCGCCTCCACAGTGCCAACATAGACTGGAAGCTCAGTAGATATTTGGTTATTGTTGCTTAGTCACTCAGGCATGTCCAACTCTTTGTGACCCCATGGACTGCAGCATGCCAGGCTTCCCTGTCCTTCACCATCTCCTGGAGCTTGCTCAAACTCATGTCCATTGAGTCGGTGATGCCATCCAGCCATCTCATCCTCTGTGTCCCCTTCTCCTCTTGCCTTCAATCTTTCCCAGTATCAGGGTCTTTTCCAGTGAGTCAGCTTTTTGCATCAGGTGGCCAAATTATTTGAGCTTCAGCCTCAGCATCAGTCCCTCCAATAGATATTTGGGGTTCATTTCCTTTAGGACAGACTGGTTTGATCTTCCTGTGGTCCAAGGGACTCTCAAGAGTCTCCAATGCCACAGGTCAAAAGCACCAATTCTTCAGTGCTAAGCCTTCTTTACGGTCTAGCTCTCACATCCATACATGACTACTGGAAAAACCATAGCTTTGACTAGATGGAACTTTGTTGGCAAAGTAACGTCTCTGCTTTTTAATGTGCTGTCTATGTTAGTCATAACTTTCTTCCAAGGAGCAAGCGTCTTTTAATTTCATGGCTGCATTCACCATCTGCAGTGATTTGGGAGCCCCCAGAATAAAGTCTGTCACCTGTTTCATTGTTTCCCCATCTATTTGCCATGAAGTGATGGGACCAGAGGCCATGATCTCAGTTTTTTGAATGCTGAGTTTTAAGCCAGCTTTTTCAGTTTCCTCTCTCACCTTCATCAGAAGGCTCTTTAGTTCACTTTGGTAAGTGAGTGAATTACAAGTGGATGGACCTAAAAGGTTGGCCCCATGATTATATCCATTTTACAGATTAAGACACTGAGCTCAGAGAGGCCAGAGGACACACAGTTGATTAGTAGCAGAGGTGGGACATGAACTTTGGCTTGCCTGGCCCCAGAGCTCAGCTCTTAGCCATTTCTTGATATTACCCCAGGCTGTGACCTAATCCCACTGAGTCTCAATTCTTTTACTAAAATGATATAAACTCTGCTCTAGCAACCTTCCAAAACTGTTATGAAGAGCAAATGAATAACAGGTGTGGGAATGTTCTAAAATTCAGAAGGAGCAGAGCATTACTATAAAAAAAATCTTAAAAAAAAATACTGTCACCTGCTGCATCATTTTCCTGCTACAATGAAAACTCTCCTGCTTAAAACCTTTCTGTTACTCCCAGCTGCCTCCAGGATAAAGTTCAATCTCCTTAACGTGGTCCCACCTGTCGCCCCCGCCCCTGCCAACCCCCCTAATCTCGCCAGTGCTGCCTCCTCATCCCTGCTTCCTCACCTTGGATTGGTTCCCAAGCTAACCTGACTGTGGTTCCAGGGTATCCCCTTCTGCCCCCCCCTTTCTGTCTTTGGAATGCACTTCCCTTTCCCCTGCTCACTTGGTCACTCCCTACTTGGCCTCAGAGACTCAGCTCAGGCATCACCTGTCCCCAGAAGCATCCCAACCCCTCCCTCCTGCCCCTCTGGGTCCCAGAACCCCCAAGCTTAGCCCCCTCATAACATTTACCATATTTTTCTTGATGCCGATACTTTTTCCCAACAGCCTGTGAGTCTCCCAACGGTAAGAACTGTGTCTTACTTCCTGTGTATCCCCGGTACCCAGCCTGGCACAAAGTGAACAGTCAGTATAGTTGTTAAGTCTCTTTACAATGCACATGTGTTCCTTTCATAGTCAGAAAATAATTAGAATATGTATACATTAATGTGGACAGAAGTAAGCACTTCTCAACAACCAATGTATTATTTCTTTGACGACAAGATGCTGGGTTTGACTGAGAATGTAGTCATTCATCCAACCAGCATTTATTGGGAACTACCCGTGCTTTTTACAAATCTCTCTCTGAATTCCATCCTACCTCTCTGACTACTTATTCTTGGGCCTCTGTTTCCTATCCACTACTAAAAAGTCAATGGCTTCCAGGTTTACACTTGGGTGCTCTTGTTTTTTTTTTTTCAAACAGTCTCCTCCACTCTCATTTCTGTGGCCCCCATATGCAGAGGACTCTCATATCAATATTTATGATTTGGAATTAGCTCTGACTCTACATATAGTGAGAAGGAAATGGCAACCTACTCCAGTGTTCTTGCCTGGAGAATCCCATGGACAGAGGAACCTGGTGGGTTTCAGTCCATAGGGTTGCAAAGTCGGACACGACTGAAGTGATTTAGCATTCTACTTACAGTTGCTCCCAAAGCACTTCAACTTGTATGGCCGACAAAGAACTCAAACTCAACCAAGACTGAACTTATCTCCGCATCCCTGTCTACTCTTCCAGGAGGTTCCTTATCTCTGTAGAAAGCACCTCCATCTGCCAGGTAAACCTGGCTACCACCCTGCATGTCACCCTTGATTGCTCTTCCCAAGTTCTCTATCTAATCAGCCCCAAGTCCTGAAGTCCCCTCTCACCTGGCGCCTTTCCCTAGCCTCCCGGGTTCTTTGGCCGAGGCATTTGGGACAGCTCCCCACTCCCAACATTCCGAGCCTGCCAATTCATTTCTGCATTTGCTGATGCTCCCAATCTGATCCTGTTATTCTCAGTAGCTTCTCCATCTCCTGGCTCCCAAGATCTCCTGGGATCTTATCCCTTCTGACCCCTCTCACCACTCATCTCCAGCAGCACTTAAACTCTGAGCAGTTTTCTGAAGACACCATGTCTCTGGGTCTCTGTGCATGCTGTTCCCCTGGTCTGGAAGGCTTTTCCTCCTCCTTCTGGCTTGGAGGATTCCGTGTAAAGATCTCTTCCAGGACCGTGGAAGCATTCCCCGTCTCCCCCGCCTCCTCTGTGCTTAGCAGGTCCTGGGTATCACCCTTGAACCCAGTATTCATCCCTTCTTCTGGGATTATCCATGTATCTGTCATTCACCTCTAAAGTTGTGGTGCTGATCAACGACAGTAGGCTATTGTGCAAAATTTGAAGACTGATGTTCTTTTCCATGCCGCTTCTCCAGTACTGAATGTACTAAAGTGTGGTGAGGTAGTAGGGACAGTCCAGAGGGCCTGGACACCTTTCCCGGGGACATGGGTTGGGCCTCTGGTTCCAAACCAAGGCGACTCGGCCAGCGTCTCCAGCCCTGCCCGGGAAATCTGAGAAACACGCATGACCTGCCCCCGACTCCCTGGCAACCCCGCACCCAGAGAGGGGACGGCACAATGGGATACCCGTCCCTGTCCTAGCCTTCACTCCGCTTGCACCCGTCCACTCGGGGGTCAAGGGCTTCCTGGAGGTGGCGTCGATTCCCGGGAGCATAGGGTGAGCTTACGGAGCAGCGACTGGGACGCAGCCTCGTACTCTTCTTTAGAGTCGTCCATGGTCCCGGCGCTGGGAGCCGGCGCTGAAGAGCGCGTGTGAATATGTGCGTGAGCCGGCGCTGAAGAGCGCGTGTGAATATGTGCGTGAGCCGGCGCTGAAGAGCGCGTGTGAATGTGTGTGTGTGTGTGTGTGTTTTTGCGCGGGAGTATGGGGTATCTGAGTAATAACCAAGTTTGCAAGAGACGCGAGACCTGCGGAGCTTGGACGCAACTGTTGCCATGACTACGGACGCCCCGCGCTGATTGGCTGCGCGCCGCCACGTGGGAGAAGACTCGCACAGGGCCTGGAGTCCGGGAGAGAGAGCCTGGGACTGCAAGGGTCCTGGGAGGGTCCGGGAGCAAATGGTGTAGAGTCTCTGGCTCCGCAAACAAACAAACAAAACCCCGTTGGATTTCTTAGATTGGCCCGTGGCCCCTCAATCTGGAGTAATAAATCCCTGGTTTCCTCCTAAACCGTAGGGACTTTAGCAGGTCTCCACGTGTTTAGAACAGGCCCTCCCTCCTCCAGATAGACCCCTAGTGAATCCTGGACGAATAGAGGCAGTTTTTGGTATGCTTGGTCCCCGAAATACACGGTGCCATGCTTTGGAATGATAGAACCTGAGAAACACTGGGTTGGCCAAAAGGTCGCTTGGAATTTTCCATATGAGCTGAAGGAGAAGCCCGAAGGAACTTTTTGGCCAACCCAAAATTTGACCTGTCCATTGGATAGGCAAAAGGTGGTCTTATTCAAACAATGGAATATTAGCCATTAAACAGGAAGGAAGTACTGACACATGCTGCTGTGACAGGCTGGCACTTGGGACCCTTGGCTGCAGTGCTTATACCAGGACAAATGTCTCCTTGAGCAACTAAAAATATAAAGAAACTATACAAGGGACTAAAATGAACAGATAAGGGTTTTCTTGCTGGGGAGATGAAAATATCCTGGAGTTAGTGATGACGGTTGCACATTGTGAATGTACTAAAAACCACTGAATTGTGCCCTTTCAGATCAGATCAGATCAGATCAGTTGCTTAGTCGTGTCCGACTCTTTGTGACCCCATGAATTGCAGCACGCCAGGCCTCCCTGTCCATCACCAACTCCCGGAGTTCACCCAGACCCACATCCATCGAGTCAGTGATGCCAACCAGCCATCTCATCCTC
Organism: Bison bison bison; assembly: GCF_000754665.1. Lineage (NCBI taxonomy): Eukaryota > Metazoa > Chordata > Mammalia > Artiodactyla > Bovidae > Bison > Bison bison. The sequence continues at coordinate 4,786,026 of NW_011495042.1, read as the reverse complement.
TGTCGTCCCCTTCTCCTCCTGCCCCCACCCAATCCCTCCCAGCATCAGAGTCTTTTCCAATGAGTCAACTCTTTGCATGAAGTGGCCAAAGTACTGGAGTTTCAGCTAAGCATCATTCCTTCCAAAGAAATCCCAGGGCTGATCTCCTTCAGAATGGACTGGTTGGATCTCCTTGCAGTCCAAGGGACTCTCAAGAGTCTTCTCCAACACCACAGTTCAAAAGCATCAATTCTTCGGCGCTCAGCCTGCTTCACAGTCCAACTCTCACACCCATACATGACCACAGGAAAAACCATAGCCTTGACTAGACGGACCTTTGTTGGCAAAGTAATGTCTCTGCTTTTGAATATGCTATCTAGGTTGGTCATAACTTTCCTTCCAAGGAGTAAGCGTCTTTTAATTTCATGGCTGCAGTCACCATCTGTAGTGATTTTGGAGCCCAGAAAAATAAAGTCTGACACTATTTCCACTGTTTCCCCATCTATCTCCCATGAAGTGGTGGGACCAGATGCCATGATATTCGTTTTCTGAATGCTGAGCTTTAAACCAACTTTTTCACTCTCCACTTTCACTTTCATCAAGAGGCTTTTGAGTTCCTCTTTACTTTCTGCCATAAGGGTGGTGTCATTTGCATATCTGAGGTTATTGATATTTCTCCTGGCAATCTTGATTCCAGCTTGTGTTTCTTCCAGTCCAGCGTTTCTCATGATGTACTCTGCATATAAGTTAAATAAACAGGGTGACAATATACAGCCTTGACGAACTCCTTTTCCTATTTGGAACCAGTCTGTTGTTCCATGTCTAATTCTAACTGTTGCTTCCTGACCTGCATACAAATTTCTCAAGAGGCAGA